>NC_090936.1:1073468678-1073780200 GCF_040938575.1 Ambystoma mexicanum | reverse complement strand
AACCTGTGGAGGGAGAGGCAAGTATAGCTGAGGTGACCGAGGGCTTGTTCTGAGCAACTGGCCCTGATCAGCCAGTCTTTCTGGTAGGGATAGATGTGAATCCCCCCTCTCCTGAGACTCGCTGCCACTGCCGCCATTAGCTTGGTGAAAACCCTCAGGCGGAGGTTAGCCCAAATGGCAGAATCAGAAACTGGTAGTGAGAGTTGCCAATGGCGAACCTCAGGTACTGTCTATGCTTGTGATGGATAGGCATATGTAAGTAAGCATCCTGGAGGTCCAATGATACCAACCAATCCGAAGCTGGAGGACCTGAAGGATCTGAGAAAGGATTACCATCTTGAACTTGGCATTCCTGAGGAACTTGTTCAAGTCTCTTAAGTCCAAGATGGGTCTCACTCCTCCGTCCTTCTTTGGAATTAGAAAATAAGGGGAGTACGAACCCTTGTTCCTCTCCACTACAGGTACCGGTTCTATAGCATCTTTCTCCAGCAGGATTAAAATGTCCTGCATAAGGAGCATCTTCCTGTAATCCTGCAAGAACACGATTATTCTGTCTTACCTGAGAAAACACCATCCAGCACTCAGCATCTCAACTGGGCTGCAATCTGTGGAAAACGAGAGAAGAAGAAACAACACTCACCTGTGAGTACTAGCTTAAGGACTTCCGGTGAACAGCTACCACAGCTGCTGTTCGAACATTGCGACCTGCAATAACGAGAAAGGGAAAAACAATATTAGAACGCGTGCTTCCAAAAAATCGAATTCCATCAGTCTTACCTGAATTCCATCACGCTACGCCACGCTTCCATCCGGAGCACCACAGCAACATCTGCAAAGGAAAAGAGACATATTCAGATTCGCTTTCAATATTAAACAACCGCACAGCGCTGTACTTACCTTAACGGATTCCGGGGGCCTGTTTTTTCATCGCGCTCTCATCCACTCGCAGCACCACAGCGGCATGCGAGGAGAAGAAGAAAACACAGGTTAGCTTTAAAAGACAAAGGCGCTGCGCTTCGCGCTTTCTCTTACCTAGAAAACGTGCCTCTCCATCCGGCACGCCAACATCAAGACCTTCGCACCTGAAAAGAAGTAGATAAAGACATTAACGAATTCCCACCATAAACAGAACAAAGACTTACAATTAACAAACCTACCTGCCTACCAGCAGATTCGGGGTCACAGCAGGCCTGGGCCCAAGGAAGGCGAACTGCGTCAGTGAAGCAACTCGGGTAGCTCGCCAACAAACGTCAAGTGCCCCTGCACAAGAAACGCAGGATGGATTGCTCACTCTACAAATAACGAAGATTCATTATTCAGCACTGGGCAACTACGCATCCAGGGTTCCAGATCTCAGAGCCTTCCCGGGGGTATCAGGTGAGCATAACACTTGGAAGTTTGCAGCTTCTCCAAACTTTCATCAGCTTTGTTCCCAAATAAAAGTGTGCCGTCAAAGGGCATGTTGAGAAGTCTGGATTGAATGTCTGGGGCAAATCCTGACTTCCGTAACCAAGCAAATCTGCGGATTACCATACTACCGCCATGGCTCTGCTGATGCTGTCAACAGAGTCGAGACCGATCTGGAGGGATTCGCACACATCGTCCTTCCCATCCTTGACAATGTTCAAGAAACCGTCTCGTTCCTCCCCTTGGGGGATGTGGTCAGTCGCCATCGAAATACAGTCCCAAAGGTTGTGGGTAAACCTTGCCAGTGTGCACGTCGCATTAGCAGACTTTAACACCATACTACCAGCCGAGAAAACCTTCTTGGTGTTGGCATCGTATTTTATGTCATCCCTGTGTTGTGGTATTGTGGGATAGGCATTTTGTTTGCCAGAAGAGGTAGCTGCCTGTACTACCAGGCTTTCTGGTGTCGGATGTTTTGAAGGGTGCAGAGGGTCAGAAGATGAAGCTCTGTATTTGGCTGCTATCTCTTATTGACTGCCGGGACAACCTCGGGTGTTTCCCAGTTGCAAACTACCCTCCTCTGCAGAGCCCTATGAAATGGGACACTAGGGTCTTCCTGGGGTCCTTTATCCAGTATGTCTGTTAAGTCATCCTGTTCAAAAACTGGTGTGGACCTGGACCATTCCATGTATTCCATAACTCTAGTCATGAGTAGTCTATAGTTACCTTCAGCATGATCCCCTGTATCTGCCTTACCAAATTCAACTTCAGTGGAAGTGTCAATGCCACTTGCCCCATGTAGGGAGTCCTGTAGGTTCTTTATCCAAGGCTCTTTTGATACAAGTTCCTCTGGAACAGGTGGTGTACCATACTCTAGACCAAATAGTCGTTCCTGATCAGATGAGTGCTCAGCATCCTCATATATTGAGGAAAGAGTCTTAAAATACTCTTAACAAGGTTGAGGAGTGTAAACCCTGTCATAAGGCAGCACTATGGAAGTAATAATGGGAGCTGACAATGTCTAAATCGTTGATGTCGACGTTGATGGCTTTGACAAAACGGTCAATGCCTTCGAAGGTTTCCCCGAAGTCGTCGATGGCTTAGACACAAACGTCAAGGTTTTCGACGATAACTTTGAGGTAATTGTCATATACGGCGTTGAGGAGGTCGACACTCGAGGCGTCAATAGTCTTTCCTTCGATTTTGGCGCCGAGGGTATCGATGACACACTCTTCAGACTTGCTGTATGGCCTTGTTTCGGCGTCAATGACGCTTTCTTGTGTGTCACGGAGGCTCTCGACTCGAGGGAATAGATCGCTCTCGAGGAGTTTCCACAGCTGGGGTCAAGGACTCCCGGGTTCTGTGTGGTTTGTCTGGGATAGCGCCTCTAGGTGTTTGAGGGGGCACGGTTGCGTTCTCAAACCTTTACCTCATACTCATCGTGAATTCCTCCCTTCGGTGAACTGGATGAGGAAGTGGACGGTGATCTATGGCGCCTGTTTTTGCCATACCTCGAAGATGAAGAATGATGAAACCCACTTCGTGACTGGGTACGGGAGCGTTTATGTTTTTTATGACGGGGAGATTAAGGTCTCGACTTGTCAGAAGATTTACGTTTGGACGGGGTAATAGATTTTAGAGGCCTAACTCTCTACAACTTCCCTCTGCGCTCCTCAAGGTTTTGGCTGTCAACAACATGCATTAGTCGCACTCCGAACACGGGTGTTCTGCCCGTAGACACCACAGGCAGATCTTGTGTGGGTCCGTCAGACATTTTAGCACCACAGTCGCAGAATTTTTTTCAACCGAACCGAGGTGTCGACAGAGCCAATGAGGAAGACATCTCGTCAAAAAAACAGATGAATTTTCTCAAGAAACTCGAAGAAATTCGAAGAATCATGGAACCAAGCTTTACGTTACCGAAGCTG
This sequence comes from Ambystoma mexicanum, assembly GCF_040938575.1. Classification (NCBI taxonomy): domain Eukaryota; kingdom Metazoa; phylum Chordata; class Amphibia; order Caudata; family Ambystomatidae; genus Ambystoma; species Ambystoma mexicanum. The sequence goes on along the minus strand of NC_090936.1, from coordinate 1,073,776,865 downwards.
TGAAGCACGGAAAAACGGAACTGAGCAACGAGCGCTGCGCACGCTACTTATACCTGTGGTGACATTGACGTCAGGACGGAGACCTCCGAGGGACATCGACTCGACCAGGCATCGACGCACTGCACCCTCTACTGGGGAAAAAAAGATTCTGAAGCAGCAAGCTGGATATTAGGAAATATCAAAGATAAGAAATAAGTGGGAGGACACAATCCATTTGAAGGAACAATGTACTGCGCAGAGGAAACAGCAAGAACCAGCAGAGAGAGCAGTTGCACCATGCCACCCGCTATCCACTCTATACCCACTTGAAGTAGCCAGAGAATGATGCCAAGCTAAGCACGAACAACCTTCCCGCTGCTCACAGCAGTAATTATCCAAAACCTGAAGAAAAGAGTCGGAGGGAGGACTAACAGCCCATGGAAAGGTACTGTGTGTAGGCAGCAGCAAGATTGTAGCTTCTGCTGTGTAGTGGAATGCAGGTAAACAACCTTGGGCTGTAGACAACACCCTAGACCGCCATATACTGAAAAAGGGCCCACAAACCCCCATTGAGACTCTCCTCTCCTTAGGCGGACCTATACTAAGAGCCCCTAATACAAACATGAACTCTGCACTGCCTGGGCTCCCATTGTTTTTCCGAGATGGGCCCATAATTTACCATCTTTGCTGCATCTAACCCCTCCCGGTTAGGGAAGATCGGGGCAAATTGTGGTGGGAAAGTGGACAAATGGAAACATAAAAAGGAAGCCGAAGTTGTGTGTTGTTCAGGTAACGTCAAAGGAGGTGGCTTGCCAAAAGACCAGCAGGAGGAAGAAAGGAGCAACAGTCTGGGGAGGCGATTTCTTGAGAAGGTGAGGTATTGGTTAGTGAGTGCAAGTGGTACTGCACTGTAAGTGTGCAAAAGAATGGCAGGTGCGGCCAGAGGAGAGTAGAGAGGGAAATTAAAGTTTCTCACCGTAGTGACTAGCGTACTCATAGTCCTTGGTGCTCTTTCCTCCATCCTTGTGGGCGGCCCCCAACATGGGGATGGTACCGGAATCTGAGGCAGCGAAAAATTGCGTTTTGCCTTTAAATTTAGTATAGCGTGCGGGGTGCAGCCACAGACGAGGGAACACACAGCTGAGGCCAAACCCTCCAGTGCCTTACCTCAGTCCCCTTTGAACACATCAGACGCTTAAGATACCTGGCTCCACTTATCACCCATTAGCTGTTGGCATACTAGTGGGTGGGACATATGCAGGAATGGGGACTAAGGACTAGGAGTACTTTAGTCACTACAATGAGTAACTTTAATTATTCGTCCTGTCCCCTTTCCTCCATCCTTGTGGGCGCTTCCATGAACAAGAACATAGGGTGGAGCCATAACAACCTGCCTCATATCTACGATGAAGCGAAAAAGTTTCTTCTCAACCGCCTGACCAAACTCTCCATCACACCTGGAGTTGGTGTACAGCGAGTAGTGCTTACAGAAGGCCGACAGAGTGGCCCAAGTAGGCGCCTCGCTGATGACACCGCAAGAAGCATGTCTCTGGAATGTGATGGCCGTGGCCTTCGCTCTGACTGCATTGGGCATGAATCCCCTCTGGAACAGGTTTGCCCATGGCCGTGTATGCCTCCGAAATGGCCTGAACCATCCAACGGGTGATGGAAGCCTTGGAAGCCTGAGAGGAGGGGGAGGAGCCCCTAAAAAATACAAACAATGTCACAGATTTCCTAAAGGATTTTGTCAGAGAGAGATAAAACTTGAGAACCCTCTTGAGGTCCAAGGAATGTAGGGGCCCCTCTGCCTCACACTGTGGGTTCTGGAAGAATACCCGCAGGCAGATCTCTCGATTCAGATGGAACAGAGACACCACCTTGGGCAAGAAGTTTGGGTGAGTGCACAAGATGACCTTGTCATTTTGAAACGTGGTGAAGGGCTCGCACAAAGACGACGCCTGCAGCTCACCAACTCTGCGTGCACAGAGGCCATCGGCTTGAAAGGCTTGCATTTGCAAAAGCTGCAAGAACCACATTGAGGTCCCAGACAAGATGCGGCCTATGCACCGGAGGAAAAATCCTAGAAAGCCCATTAAGGTGGACATTAACCAGCGGGTTGGCTGCCGAAAACACATGCTCAGGGGAATTCTTGTAAGCACCAATGGCCACCAAATACGTGCGGCAAGTATCCACCTGGACTCCAGAACGAGCCAGGTGTGCCAAAAAGGCAGGTAAGTCATCCAGAGGACAGGTGACAGTGTCCAGACCCATGCCACAAGCACAATGGCAGAACCAAGTCCATTTGCTCTTATACGGGGAGCGAGTCAAGGGCTTCCTGGCCTGCTGAATGATGTCCCAGTTATCATCTGCACCAGCTGATCAGGAAACAGGCTGCCAGATCTAGTTTATCCGGGTCCAAACCCCTGCTGGGGATCGGAAGATGGCTGGGACCCTGGGAGCACAACTGCAGAAGATCCAAAAATCAGGGCCTCGAAGGCCAGTGGGGGACAAGTAGGATGAGGCTGCAACTCATGGAGTCTGCAACTTGTAGAGGGTCCGTTCAATCCGAGGGATGGGCAGGAACGCATAACAACTGCAGCCGTGCCAACTGATCTGAAAGTGTCTCCCAGTGACCCCCGATCCTGATCTGCCCATGAAGAAAACTGGGGGCACTTGGCATTCCGTGGAGATGCCAACAAATCTATGTCTGCAAACCCACAATGCTGGAACAGGGGCAACAAGGAGTTGTTGTGCAACTCCCACTCATAGGTGTTGAATCCCAAGCAACTCAACTGGTCCACTTCTGCACTGCTGACACCCGGGAAGTGGACTGCCGAAATCCAAATCCCCTCTATTAGGGCCCATTCCCAGATCGCAACAGCCTCCATGCAGAGGCGTGGAGGAACGGGTGCCACCCTGCTTGTTCAGGTAAAACATTGTAGTAGAATTGTCCGTCCTGACCAGTACAGAACGGTCCCTAAGAGGGGCAAGAATGCCTTGAGAGCCAGGCGCACTGCCCTGAGCCCGAGCAGATTAATATGCAAGAGGGCTTCCATCCTAGGCCATGCTCCATGAATCGTATAGCCCTCCAGAGTAGCCCTACAACCCGAGAGGGAGGAGTCTCATCACCTCCAGGGTAGGCTGTGGTCAGGTGAAGGGGGCTCCCACTGAGACATTGCACTCCAACAGCCACCAGCGAAGATGGGGCAGCAACAGAGGCGGTATTGGGATCCTGTCTGAGACCCTGTCCCCGGATCCCAATTGGCTGTCAGGAGGAGCTGGAGGCGCCTCATCTTGAGGCCAGCGTGCTGTACAGTGAGCATGCAGGTGGTCATCAGGTCCAGAATGTACTGGAACCACCATGCCAAAGCGGCCGAGTTGGCCAGAAAGTGTCCCCCGCCTTCCGGAGGGACATAAGCCTTTCGGCAGTGTGGAACACCTGCTGAAAAGTAGTGTTCCAATGCACCCCTAGGAAGACCAGTTCCTGAGACAGGCATAATTGATATTTCCTCTGGTTGAGGGAAAACCCTAGCTGATGAAGGATAGGCACCAATCTCTGGCAGGAGTGTACCACCCTTTCGGGTGACCCGCCCTCACCAGCCAGTTGTCCAAATAAGGGTATAGATGATGGTCCTCCAGGCGGAGAAGGCCCGCCACTGCATTCATCAACTTCATGAAGACACGAGGGGCTGAGTTCAGGCCGAAGGGCAGAACCTTGTACTGAAAGTGGTACAACCTAATCGTTAACCGCTGAATCTTCTGATGCGGTTGATAGATGGTTACATGCGGGTAAGCATCCTTGAGGTCCAGGGAACACATCCAGTCCCCTGCTCACAGGGACTCAGCTATGTGCACGTGAGAAATCATCTTGAAGCGTTCCAGCCGTAAAGACAGATTTAGAAATGACAGGTCCAAGACTACCCTCAGGCCAGCCTGGTTGTTCTTGGGTACTTCAAAAATCCTGGAATAATAACTGAAGCCCCTGTCTACAAGAGGAACCGGTTCTATCGCCTGCCTCTCCAAGAGCAACAGGAAGTCCCGTAGAAGAGCCGGGGACCCGATCTGACGAAGAGGGAGAGAGGATGGTAAAGGCAAAGGAAGAGGAAGTCTGAAGCCTGTGGAGACTACGGATAGGATCCAAGGTTGGCTGAAGAGACGCTTCCAGTTATACTTTAACAGAGCCAAATGCCCCCCCACAGGCAAGTTGTGTTACCCCAACCTGATGTCACTGCTTCTTGGCGCAGGGGGAGTGGAAAAACCTATGCAACATCCTCTACTGCTTCCTTCTGTTGTTGCTGCGCGACCAATCCGGCCTCTGTGTACCGCAGTGCCGGAACTCCTTTGAGCCAGAGAAAGTGTGGGTCCTGCCCGGAGACTAAAGGAAGGATTTCTGACCTGGTTTGGTCAGGATGGCCAAGAACTTGGTGGTCTGAGTGGAGGTTTTCTTCGTTGTCAACTCGTCATTAGTTGACAAATGAAAAAGGTACACCCCCTCGTAAAGCACATCCAGAATCTGTTCCTGCACGGCATATGAACACTTAGTAGCGTGCATCCACGCCGTCCTTCTCATCTCAACACCAAAGCACAGCCCTCTGTGGCTGTGTCGATGTGGGCGACCGAAGACTCCATGAGGTCCTGCGCCATGGCCCGGGCTTCTGCCAACCCAGTCTTGAAGGAGGCTTGCTTGTCCGAAGGGAGGTCGGGCAGAAATTCTCGGAGCTCCCACCACAGCTGCTGGTTAGCCGCAGCCACAAGGGCGTAAGTTGGCTTGCCGCAGAAGCAGTCCTGAGATAGGTTAACAGTGCTTTCTCAAGGACTTGGCTCCTGTGAGGAAACACAACGAATATGATGGTTTAGAGTACGATGCTTCAGCCACCACAGAGCAATGAGGCTGCAGGTGGGAGGCAAGGAGGAGGATTAGCTCCCTGTCAGTCAGCCTAAACCTGCTGTCCAACTTCTTGATCATCTGGGCATTGGCCCAGGGCTTCTCGCAGACATTCTGCGCCACCTGCAGAGCATCCTTTTGGAGGGGGATGCCAGACTGCATCGTGGTGTGTTTCCCCAAGAACTCTGCTAGCATACCCGACTACTGGGGGGTTTCCTCTGGAAGAGGGACCCCAGGAGCTCTGCCAGGCCCCAAAGACAGTCATGAAAGGCCTTAACGGATGCCGAGCATTCAGTGCCCTGGGCATCACCACCCCCCACCCCTTTCCCAGACCGAGGGAAATCTGGGCTTGGGACACAGGTGCTGGCGCCCCCTGTCCCCCACCCCAGATCTGGAGCCGCAGCTGCAGACAGGTCCAACGGCTGTTGAGGGGGAGGTGGTGGTACAGGAGGAGGTGGAGGGGTCACGACCGGTAGGGCCTGAACCAGTGGAGGGACCGGCACCGGAGCCAGGTGCACAGGAGGAACAGGAGGAGTAGCCAGAGGAGGGAGCCGGGTTGGCGCCACCTGCAAGATTACCTCCTTCACAATGTTCTTCAGGAGCACCTTCATCTGAGGGGAACGCATGAGGAAGAGGAAGCACTCAAAGCAGCAGTCCTCACAAGCCGCATGGTCTTTAGGGGCCTGGCCCTCCAAGGCGTTAGACCTCCGGTCCTTGTCTAAGTGCCAAGGTGCCCGGTACATGTAGCTGTACGAATGTAACAGGTAGATGTAGCCCTGAGGGGACCAAAAACCTGTACCGTAGGATCTGCTGTCGCTTCTAGAGGGAAGGGGGCTGGGATCATCCTGCAAAGTCCATTCGATGGGCAAAAGCACTGGCGGGTCCTATGCTGGATCCAAGATGGCCACCTGCCTGGCAGGCTCCGCTACGTGCTGCTCCGCCATTTTGAAGCCTTGCGCCATGCCCTGGGCAGGAGGGTGTGAAGGCCCCGAGCCAAGAGAGGCCTCAGACGAGAGAGGATACAGCTTGGGTCTTGCACCTGAAAATGAGGCGTTGACCTCAGATCACTCTGGTAGGTGCTGGGCCCTCAGCCGGACGGCCGGTAGTCTTTTTTTTTTTTTGATGTTCCAGTTGTTACTTTAATTAAGTTCCAGTACATCTTATAAGGTTTATATGTCCAGATCATCAGAGCTTCAGGCAAACATGCGCCGGCATCCTCCGGCCAGTAGTCTTAACGACCTCGGAGTCAGCTTGGATAGGCTAGACACCATTGGCACCGGTGCTGGATCTTGCAGAGGACACATGCTTGGAGGTGGCACTCTGCTATCCCTTAAACCCTGGGGTAGAAGAAGAAGCCTAACTGTATGGCCCTTCCGAAGTCAGCCTGGTAGGCCGCCTGAGCCCCTCGGCTTGGCAGCCAGTAGCCTTAGAAGCCAAAGGCCCGCCAGAACCTTAATCCGAGGAACCCTGATCTGTGGGAGTTTTGGGGAAGCAGTTGCTGCATTGTGGAACCGCTCTGAACAGAGGGCCTTACCTTGTCTTCATGAGAGGTCCTGGAGAAAAAGTCCTTAAGGTGGGGTGGAGGTGAAGTGCAGAAGATCTCCTTCCACTGCGAAAAATCATTCTTCAATGCCCTGCGACCAAGAGCGCTGCAGGCCGAACCTGAGACCAGCAGTGATCTGGCCCCAAACACTCAAGACAGAGGGGTCCAAGGCATGGAACGAGCAGTCACATGAGGCACATCTTGTGCGTCTTCCTGCGGCCAACAAGTGCCAGGGGGGGTATAGGGGGGGGGGGGTTGCAAGGCACCCAAGGGAAGGGAAATAAAAATTTAAAAAAACTGGGAGCAAGTTTATGTGCTGGCTGCCAGGTCCGTGCGGAAAAAGGGACTGAGGTGAGGCGCCGGATAGAGGGGCAACAGCAGGGCGTTCCGACACCCAAGGCCACCCCCCTCCCCCCTCCGCCATACTAAATTTAAAGAGGAAGCTCAATTTTTCACTGCAAAAGGTTCCCGTATTGGTCCCCATGTTGGGAGACGTCACAAGGGTGGAGGAAAGGGGACGGGACATATGAGTAAGTGAAGTGATTGAGTGAAAGCATGTCTGAGGAGGAGGGTGCAGTGTTAGTTGTAGTTTGGGGGAGTGAGTTGTGTGGAAGAGGAAGTAGTAACAAAGGGTGGAGGCGAGGCTTGGAAGGTGGGAGTGGAGAGAGAGCCAGATAGAGAGATTGGTGTGAAAGGAGAGAGACTCTATAGAGGAATGTGTATTTGTAAAGCACATCACAGTAACCCCCTGTAGAAGACTGACACCTGGGTAGTGTAGGGAGAGTGAGGAAGTCCCCGAGGGAGCTCAGCTAGAGGAGGCAAACCCCCCCTTTTGGTCTCCATGCCGAGCACGAGTCAGAACTTAAACAGTATGGTGAATTCACTGTATATCGTAACTTGGGGTGTAGGACACCATGGTAAGGAAGGACACTGTTTTTTCGATTAGATTGATAAAGGGATGGCCATAGGTTCCTACAGAATTTAATAAAACCCTTCCACCATCTCAGAGGAGTATTTTTGAAGCCATCTGTGACTCACAACTAAGGGTCTCTCTTTAACAAGTGGTAGAAGACATCAAGCTGTCCATTGCAATCCGGGCTAAACCTACTACATCTAATTGAGGGTCACAACCAGCATAGCACTACCCTGCAAGACAAAAGACCTTCCAGTCGTCTAAACCTCCACGTAGTGCCAAGGAAGAGCGTATAGAACTACAGTATGTAAAATGAAACCTCAACCTCCATCACAGCAGTCCAGAAAATCACATTGTAAGGCTACATCAGCTTGGAAACGAAGCTGTGAAGGCAGAATATAACCCTGTTCGCAGGCTTAGCAGCCATCTAAGTTTCAGATATTCTCAGCAATGCTTAGACCACTCAATTCAAGGAAATCCCAACCGCCCTGTACCTCTTGGGATCAGGTGCCAAGGGATGCTGCATATGCCTTCACATTGAGGCAAGGCATAAAAGACCAGTGCCATTATCACATTCCTGTGAAAAATCCACAGGTTTCTATTTATTTCTTTCTCTGGTAGGGAAGGTTTCAGGTGGATTTTATCAAGCTATGGCTTCCAAAACAGTCAAGTTCATAACTACTGCTGTATTTTAAAATTGGGGCTGTTCAACCTGTAGGGATGATTCTGTGCCCACAAGATTTAAATGAATTAATGGATTTTAAAGATACATACTTCCATGTAACAAACCACACAGATCACCAATGCTTTCTATATTTCAGAGTCACATTTTGCACTTCCAGTTTCAAGTTCTGCTTTTATGGAAATCTTTTTGGCAGTTCTGGCATAAACTGCTAGCCCACCTGGTGGGACTTCTCAACATGAAGGGGATACAGCTCTATCCCTAGCTGTACAACTGGCTCCTCCATTCCCACATGTCTCCTCTGCATAACCACTAGATTCAAAGAGTGTGCTCTCGACTCACACAGAATATCATCTGAGCCCGGTGCAGGTTAGAGAGTTCATAGGAGCAAAGTTGATAACTGCCTGGGAAGAATATTTACACTGGCGGGGAGGGTTTAAACTCCAAGATCATCTGGTCGCAAACTCAGGATGCTCCATGCTAATGGATACAATGCAAGGAGAAATGACAGCTTGAATATTTACTGTTCCCAGAGTATACCAACATCTCCTAGCACAAAATGTCCTCCAGTGTTGAGCACGGGATTCTGGTGATTTCAACTCTTATACTGGTTCCTAAGGGATTGAGGGAAGTCCTTCAGTGGTGGCTAATGGATGAACATCTCTTTAAGGGCATACCGCTGCCGCCTTAGGACGATATATTGATAAAGATGGATATCAGCATGAAGGGTTGTGGGTAACCCTGAAGTCCTCTTCTATTCCTGGACTTTGAAAGCCATTAGAAGCCAGCGGATCATCCAATTGGCGAGATCTGATGGTAATGTTCGGAGCCCTCTCCTACTTCAAGACATGTATTACCAACCAACATGATGCAGTCTGCACAGACAACTTGGTAGCCAAATCTTGGAAGCCTTCCATCTGTTCTAACCAAACTGATGAAGGCACCAGGATTGTTGTTTTGGTGGATCTGGGTCACAGGGCTACTGGGCAGAAGCCAAACGCCAATCACTCTCTATAGCACGCTTTCCAGAGAAGGAAACCACTCTTGTGGATTCACCCAGCAGGACCTTCCCCTTTTCATAAGACTTGTCATTCCAGGGTAGCAATTCTGCCAGATATAACTGTTCACCTCACCCACAACAGTCCGCTCCCTGCCTAATGCTCTGATGTCAGGGACCTGCGAGCCTGGTCTATAGATGATGTGACTTTCATAGTCAAGTGGAGTGGTTTGTTTTTCCTAAAAATCCACTCCTCATCAAGATAATGGCAAAGATCGGGAGGAACACGGTGTTGGAGATCTCCAAAGTGGACAAGGCTGTCTTGGAATCCACATCCCCCTTTCCATATTAATCTCCAAGGAATTGACAAACCCCCTTCTCCTTCCACTCTCAGGTGGCCCAATGTTCCACAGACAACCTTAAACGGGCTGAATCTCACAATGTGGAAACTGAAAGGAGGGTGTTAATGGCTAAAGGCCTTCCAGAACCAATTGATATGGTGCGAGTGTGTGAGTAAGTGAGTGAGTGTAAATGTATTGAGCGCAGCCAAGGCCAGAAGGCATCTGGGTGCTAAAAGCCAAACGGTTAAAAAAACAGATATTGCTGCCCCCCACTCTCTCTCTCCTCAGAACAAGATGGTCTTGAGAGCCTTTCAGAATCTCCCGCAAATATGCTGGTAATGAATTCCAAAGTGTAGGGACCAAAACCAGAATGGTCGGCCCCCTGCTTGAATTTTATAAAAAAAACGCAGTACTTACAACAAATTTGCAGAGGTTGAGCGCAGGGTGTGACAAGACATATAGCAGCCGAGTTTTGACTGGAGAAAGACAAGCCCAAACAGAAAAAGGGCCTGATTGCAATGTACAATTCCTTAAACCTAATCTGGCTTCTCACAGGCAGCCAATGAAGTCAAGCCAGTAAAAGCGAGGAAGGAGACCGTCTCAGCGTGTTCAATGCCAATCGTGCTGCTGAATTTTGCAATATTTGAAACCGCTGAATCAGAAAATCTGGCTGCCCCTACCCTTGTAAAACAGGCATAGCTTAAATGACGAGTCCTCGTACAAACCTTTGTATCTCAATCCTCCAACTTCAAAACCTTTGAAAATTCTAAATTTGTTGGCATATTGTTTTTAAAAAGGGCTATCAGTTTCCACACTGAGACCTCATCCTGTTGCTATTAAAGCATTTAGTGAGTGCCATAAAGGAGGCTTAATCCTATGGGTCCCAAATTCCTAAAGATTTACCCATTGTCTCGACCCCTACGAGTACTCTGCCTCCCCACTTTCCCCCCGGATCGCTTTGTGTTCCTTTGGGACTTGCAGAAGGGTCCTTCGGAATCAATGGGAGAGGTTCAGTTGAAATTCATTTTCCAGAAAGTTCTATTTTTGGTGGGAATCACATTAGTCTGGGATTTTGGAAGACTAGGGGAGCTAGTGTGCACTGAGCCTTATCTGATGTTTCTAGTTGGTCTTCAGGCGGTGGCCATGTCTTTAAAAAAACTCCCTCTAATTTTCACTTGGATTAGAAGGTTATTCTCCATATACATGGACAGTAGGAACCTAATCTTTTACTTGAATATGGGAAGGGTTGTTCGTCTGGAATTGTCAGATTCCCCAAAAGGAGAGTATTTGCACCGATCTGCCTCCATTGGAAATGCGGTGGCAGGAAAGCTTTACTGCGCACTCCCCCATGTGCTGTCACCACACCACCACTAAGGTGGGCGCAACATGACACTGCACATTTTCTGCCACATCCAAGATGGCTGACTTACGGATCCGGCTCCCGCAACGCAGAAGCCCTTCTCTATAGTAGACACAACTGGTAAAATGCATCACTATGCTCCCAACCTGCAGCTGACATTTTTGCCTGTTTTCTCTGAGTCCTTACACCCGATAAACCTTGTATATTTCCTGCTACTTCTGTTCTCTCTGGAATCCCTACTAGTCTGTCAACTTGTTCCATCCTTCTCCTGCTTCCTTTGGCTTCTACTGGTCCTGGATTCCTAAGCATTCCTTCTGCTGTTTTCCATACTATTGATATTCCTGTAATACTGAAGTCAGCAAGTCCTTGGAATGTTGATTTGCAAGTGCCCCACCCCCCCAGGGATTTCTGACCTCATATTCTTGGTCATCCCTCCTGGGGTCTCCTCTCTACCAGTTATTCCTGTCCGTTGGCAAGGTGCCTTCCAGGAAAGACAGGCCCTTTCTCTACACTCCACTCACGAAGGACCAGGTGAGAAACGGTGATGATCGTTATCACAAAGTTCTACACCTTTTTCATCCTGTATAGGCTGGGTCACAGAGGAGATCTCCCTCATCCCGCCGACAATTCCAGATAGTTTAGAGGGAGGGGGTCTATTGATGTAGCTTACTAACAACAACAGGTTCCACTGCGTTTTCATATCCAGAGGCGCACCACCAGAGGGATGGCGACCTCATGGGATGAAGCTAAATCTGCATTGATTACTGAAATTTGTACAGCAGCTGTTTGGGCTACTCCCCACCTTCATTTGTTCTACATTATAAGATATTTGGGGAATCAAACAAATGCTTTGGCTCTGTCATTCACCAGGCTGCTACTTGGTTTGCTGGCAATTAACACATTGTCATTTCTTTGCTTTATAATATCAAAGTCTGGTGCAAGGGCATGTCCTCAATGACATGCCCTTGCACCAGATATAAAAAATATAAAACGGGCACAAGAAAGAGGGGAACATATGTAATCTTTAGATTACTTTAGCTTCATCCCTAGGAGGCCTACTTTTCATCATTGCAGTCCTTATCCTTCCCTGGTGTTGTCCTAGACATTGGATTTGTCTTCTTGATCTATATGTAGGAGCACCCGAGGACTGTGTTTGGCCTTATAGTTATGCACTTAATGGGGAGGGGGACTGTATCACTGGAAGTGTACTTACTAACATTGTCCATTCCATACGCGAGATGATAGTCTAGCCCTAGTTTTGACTTTGCATTCTGGGATTTGTAATCTTAGATTTCCCCACCACAAATCCAGGACTACAAGTCCCAGAATACAAAGTTAAAATCACGAGTGGAATGGATAATGTTAGCATATATGTTTACTATCGTAACAGAAAAAACAATGTGAGGAGCAGGACTGTCTGAGGTGGCTCCCCCTCTATTTTAGGACCGTGACGAGGAAGAGCAGGACAAGTGAGGAAGATTACTGTTATGTAATCTAGGTATATATACAGTTTAGAGTTCATGGCTGATGTATTAGTATGTGCACCTTCGCATTGCTATTTCAAATGCTTGTAGGCTTTACGTTTGTGCTGACTCAAAGCTTAACTTAAAAAAATGACTTAACAGTTTCTGTACCATCATCTCTATATGATAAGTACATGATAAGTGAATAAGTGCTGTAAATGGAAATGAACGGTGGGATACCGGCCGTCACGGGGCGTTGAGGGTTGTAAGTTACGGGGTGGTGTAAACTCAGGAGAATGTTCTCAATCCCCCCCAAACACCCAATAAATAAACATATCACATTTCAGGAGAGGCATTGATAAATTATTAAATAAAGGAGGAGCATTTCCTATACTGTTGGCAGTGGAGTTGTCTGGAGCGGATACTCTGCTGGCTTCACGTGTCTACGGCTACATTTTGTTGTGGTTGTTTATTTTGGGAAGAAGTTGCCGTGCAATATTGTGCTGGGTATGCCTGTAAGGATCAAAAGGCAGATTTGAGCGGCAGCAGCGTTTCCCCTCTGCCTGAAAGAACTTTACTCCTCTACTCTGAAGAGGTGCCAAGTGGAGGCAAGTGGAGTTAGCTGGAGTGCGGCGGGAAGAGTGCATTTGTGTGGTGTGCGGTGGAAATGACATTGGAAACCAGTCCCCAAGCACGAGAACACACCAACAGGTAAGGAGGGGAGGACAAGTGATGCTTACGGGCAATGCAGTCTTTGTGTCCCAAAGAGAGGAGGAATTGGAGGGTGTAAAAGACTCGCTGGTCTTGGATTCAGAGGATATTAATATGCGAGCGAGGCCAGCGAAAAGGGGGAGGAGTGGTTGTGATGGGATCTAGGACTTTAACCAAAGTGATTTGAATAATGAGACCGTATTGGACCATCAAATCCCTCAAGAAAATACTCAACTGACTACTCCCATTCATATGAAAGTGAATGAACAAGATCAGGGAGTAGTTCATGAAAAAGCTTTCAAACAACCAACCTCTATATGGGAGACAGTCGATGAAGAGTGTTATGTGATAACTGACCCGAGCCTGCGGTCATCTCAAGGTGGCAAGCTAAATCGCCATATGCACAAGGAACTAAATGGGGTAGAGGCACCTAGTTCAGGGAGCATACTACCACCCGATCATACATCAGCCAGCAGTTGGGCTTGCAGCCCATCTGGCCAAGGAATTGGCGGACTTGACAATGAAGATTGCCAGACAAAAACGTTTAAGTCTGTCAAGAGTAAATGACTGCTTATGAATTTTAAATCAATCTTTGCTACAGGCCGATGTAACTGCCGAGAGGCTGGAGACTGAAGGTAGGGTCTCTTTGGCCACCCCCCCCGTGGATCAAACTCAGGGGGACCGGGAGGGGGGCGGGGTGGGTGGGGAGTTTCCCTCCCCTAGGTATGTGGATCCTTCTTCTGAGGAAACAGATGGGGAATGTAAAGACCTGAAAAAATGCAAGAGCCATCAAACTCCACGAGTAAAGTCTCTGACAAAAGAGAAAGCTATCTAGATTAAGGAGAGTAAGCCTCTCTGAATGGGGGCCAAGAGGATGATGTGGTGTTTGTAGGATCGGGCTCAAGTACCTCGTCCTCCACAGTGTCCTCTTTAGTGGACTGCTCGGATTCTGGGAGAAGGAATGCTTCTGGAGTGGAGGTCAAAGCGCTTGTGCAACAGCTGGTGATGGCATCACTAACAACTGCACTAGCCCCGTTTACAAAGCTATATGAAGCAATTCACAGCAGTACCCAGGACCACTATGTTCTACTCACTAATATGAGTTGAGATGAGGCTGGATAAAGAAGCGGAAACTTCTGCATCTTGGCAAAATAGACGTTGCGACTTGGCTCGGAGAGACATGACTGATAAAAGTCTGATGATGGCGGCGCTACTCCAGGATTCTAAATGGAGAGACCATTTTAAGGAGGCCCAATGAGATCCTAGTGTTCCACGAAAAAATCCTGCAAAGGCAGTCGACCAGTCCAAGTTGGGGGATGTAAATGACGAGGAGGAAGTGATGGAGGTGGTTCGGGATGACCTAAATGCTGAGATGGCTTCTAAGAAAAGTAATGTATTCTCAGTCTTTAAACCGCAAAAGGGGGTGGAAGCTAATAAAATCCTAGAAGGGGCAAAGTAAGGGAAACGACAAAAAAAAGTCAAAAAATATGCCTGGAAATTCAAAAAGAAAATCAAATGGGTCCAGAGCATTTTTAAGACATCTACGCTCCCCTCCAGTTATGGATAACTTGCCAGCCTCTAAAGAGGCAAGGAAAGAACTGATCTTAAAGAACCCTATGATAAATGTGGATTTGGTGGAAGGCACAGAGAAGGAGGAAGGGGCCGAGGGGGATTCCATCCATTCCATTCCATTCCCATCATATATTTGAGTGATCTAATTGAAGAAATTGAAAGGTTGAAGGAGGCCGATAGGTGGAATGAGGTGAGCCTTTCGGAATGGGAAACCATTGAGATTCAACTTACGCTTGCACCTAAATCTCCGGTTAAGTCTGGCCTGGATTTGGGTGGGAAATCAACCCATGAAGTACCTATAAATACTGTGAAATGTGGCCAAAACTGCTGTCGAATACAGATCTCTGCAGTGCCTAAGGGAAAAAAATCCCTTGAAGTACTTAACTCTTTCATGCAATTCGGTCAGAGTGGGTGTGGGAAATCGACCCGGGTAGCACCTAAGTCTGCAGATAAGACTGGCCAATCCACTGGTGGAAAATTGAGTGCAGAAGTACCAACAAAACCATCTACAGTTTTCATAACACTGGAAGAAAAGGGAAGGGTTGTTTACATTCGACCGTAAGTCCCCAAAAAACATCCAGGAAAGCAGTATCGGAGGAAAGGATGCATGGCATACTGGTCGAGAGAAAAAGGATGACAAAACAAAATTGGTTCCAAGAAAATAGAGCCGAAAAGTTTAAAAATGTATGTTGAAAGAATTGTGGCTGGTCCGAATATGCTACTGTTAAATAGACGGAATGTAATGAGGCTATTAAACGGTTTCATACCCATCCATAAAATGGCCTCAAGAGACTTCAGATTCGTGGAGTTTGTGGGGGAGAAATGAACTGATTGGGTTCTTTTAGATCTGTTTTCACAATTAAAGAAAGACTTAGTCCTATAAATGAAAGAGAAATGTTTGCGGTTGGGATACAAAGTGAGCGACTACCATGATAAAATTAAAGCAAGTTGGAGAGAGGCAACTATCCCTAGGGAAATAAAGAAAAATCCCTCCAGAAATCTGCCTCAATAACAGACTGAAGAAGGAAAAAAGTTAGAGAAAAATAAAAGAGAGGAAAAAGTCAAATCTTACCTTAGGAATGATCTTGCTGCATTGAATTTCAGAGTCTCTAACCAGGAAAAAAGAAGCGAAAGGGAGCCAGTGCAATGTGGTGAAAGTTGATGCGAGGAGAGCTCATGGACCTGGCTGGCATGTGCCCTAAATGATCCTAGAGCGGATTAGACTCATAATGAAAGGAGACCTGGCTTACTGAAGATCGGATGCTGGAATACCAAAGGATTTCAGTCTTCATTTAATGAAAAAGTTCCGGGCTTGGAGCCATTTGAAATTTTGGTATTCCAAGAGACTTGGTTGATGAAGCGGCCAGAGTGTGAAGGCTATGTAGCCTATCTAAACCCAGCCCCCAAAGGAAACACTGGCCGTCCTTTTGCTGGACTGCTGACGCTGATTAAGATGGAATCATGTTGGAGTGCGACAACGATTAAATGCCCAAACCCTTATGTTCAGGCTCTCTTCCTAAAACAAAAGAAGGATTCAGCAGAGAAATCACTGGTGCTAATTAATATCTATTGCCGCATGAATATGGAGAGAGACGAAGATCATTGACTCAGTGACGAAAATCATAGATGAAGTGATATGTGAATGCATCTGTCGTGACTTAAACATTACGTTGTTGGATAAAACTGGTATCCCCCTGAAGGAGAGTCAATGGAAGGAAAGAGTGTGAGTCGATGCGCAATATGAAAGTAAGGGAGGTGCGCCTGCTTAATGCCCAAACAAGTGGGGATATACCTGGATGTGCCACGTAGAAATGTGGCGAGTTGCAGTCGTGTATAGACTATTGCTTTGTGTCCCATAACCTCAGAGAGAAGTTTGAGTTGTTCTCGATCATGCCCCAGAGATTTATTGACCACAATCTGTTGGCTATTCTTATCTCTGGGTGGGAATTAACTGATGTCTCAAAAAAGATGGGAGAAGTCGAATTAGGTTGGGGTGGTAACCTACTAAGATTGAAACCGCCAGAGGTGACCAAAGCGATGAGTCTATATTCACCCAAATCCAGGAGATTCCAACATGATTGAATACCTAGGGATTCAGCTGCAAAGACAAACCCAATGGGAAAAACAACTGGATTCAGAGGCATGTATATGGTTGGTTTGTTTATTTATTTATTTATAAAGCGCGCCAGACCCAAGGGCATCATGGCGCAAAAGAACAGGAGGAAACGTCAAGACTTTCAGCTTGTTGTTACAAAGATTAAAGAGGGAATGTACAGGAACGTACAAATTTGATACAATAAGATAATGTGCAGAATAAATATATACAAAATAGAGTAAAGGTGTATAATACATAGTTTACAGGTTAGAGTTCAACATATAATGAGCTATACATCATCTATGTACAATTAGGTCAGATAGGTGAAAATCAAGAATCATAGCAGAAGGGGGTTGGTCAGTAGATGAATTAGTGATCTTCAGCTCTAAGCCATTTAATGATGTTGTGTCTTAAGTTCAGAAAGGTTTGATCCACCCTCATGGATGGGGGAGGGAATTCCAAAGTTGTGCTGCTTTGACCGTGAAACTACTTCCACTGGCTTTTGCCAATTTAAACCTAGGTACAATTAGACGATCTGCATTCGCAGACCTGGTGGGATGGTTAGACATTTTATTGTTGATTCTCTCTGCTAGGTAGCGGGGTGCAGCATTGTTCAGACATTTATGTACAAGTGAAACGTTTTTTAGCAGGATTTTGGCACTGGTGGAAAGCCCTTTGTTCTGTCTTCTGGCCTCTGAAATGTGTTCTCTTGTGTTGATGCCTTGTGCCGTTCTCAGAGCATTATTCTGTAGGATTTGGATCCTATTAATAGTATGCTTACTAGCACCCAGGTAGAGGGAGTTGCAATAGTTCAATTTGGACATAATTAATGCACGGGCCAGTGTAGTACAGCTATCCTTCAATAAGAACGGTTTGCCGGCTCTGATCAGCTTGCAAGTGTATGCAGAGGCCGATTCCATGGTATTGACCTGTTTAGCCAAAGTGAGGGTGGAGTCTAAGTAAACACCGAGCATTTTCACCTCTTCAGCCAATTTGATAGGCTTACCATCTATGTTAAAGGAGGTGTAATTGTGACGAGTTTATTGCGGCTGGAGGTAGTTCCCAGAATGAGGAGCTCAGTTTTGTCATCATTCAAGCATAGACAGTGGGCAGCCATCCATGCCATGATGAGGTACATTTTATCTACTAAGGCCACATCCTTATCATAATCCCCGGTAAGCGGTATGAGAATTCGAGTGTCATGTGCATAGTTAGTGTAGGTAACAACAAGAAGGTCCAAGAAGGTCCAGAGCTTCAAATAAGGACTTAGTAAATATATTGTACAATGTGGATGAGACACAGGATCCCTGTGGCACACCAGATGTAATGGGGATAGGGTCTGCTGCCGCGGATGGTGAGAAGACCCTCATGTTTCGATTACTCAAGAAGGATTGGATCCATGCTAATGGCATCCTGTGAAAAGTGAGCTGCCAAGTCAAGGTGATTGCATAAAACATTATTGTCTACCAGGTCAAAGGCGGCTGACAGATCCAGGAGAAGTAGTAAAGCTGTGACTCCCTTATCCTTATGTTCGTCGATCTGGGTTTTAAGATCAATCAGTGCAGTTCAGTGCCATGTTGTGGCCTGAAACCAGATTGACAGATTCCCAGTAGCTGACTGGACTCTACTTACTCCTGTATCTGGAGGTAGGCCACTCGGTTTAGAATTTTAAGTAAAAAAGGCACTGTTGTGATGGGCCTATAATTAGTGGGGATAAATGGGTCAAGGGATTGTTTTTTGAGGAGGGGAAGGACCCAAGACGACTCTACATTGTTGGGGATGGTGTCCGATTAGAAGGATGTATTGATGAGCTTGGTTATAAAAAGGACTCAGAAGTTGTAAACAGGCGAAGAATAACGAGAAATGAGATGAGAACTATTGGGAGAGATGATCACACTGCTAAACCTGAAAGAATCAGGACTGCTTGGCAGACATTTAGAAATTGGTGTAGAGCTCCAAGGCTATTAGAGCGCAAAATGATGCTGAACGTATCCTTAAAGCGGTGTGTGCCAAATATTCCAAAGATACAGGGAATTAATCAATAACGGGGGTGTGTTTCGAGAAGCAAGCGCCCGGACTATGATATCCGATGCAGCACTATTCCTCCCCGTTTGCTGATCCAGAGTGGAATGATGGCAAAGTGAGTGAACCCTCTCCGCCTAGGTGAAATTTTGCATTTGATGAACATGATGCAATAATGAGGATTGGCAACCTGAGCTCTTCGCGGGCAGTGGGCCCGATGACCTGTCAAACCAGGAATTGAAAAAAAAAAAAACAGCAGTGGGGCAAATTGTTGGTCACTATGTTTTCCCAAATAATGGCAAACAAAGAGATCCCAGCCTCATGGAGGGAGGCCAACATAGTTCCTATTTTTAAAACAAGATAGTCGGGCAGAGCCGAGAAATTATCGCCCTATAGCACTGCTCGACTCGATTAGGAAGCTTTTCGCTAATGTCCTGCTCAGAGATCTGAGAGCATGTGCAGAGAAAAGCGCGATCTTGGACCCAAGGCAGACGGGGTTCGTGAACGGGGTTGGTATGGCCCTCAAATCTTAAATCTCTTAAAAGAGAGCGCTTTGGAAGTTGGAAAACCCTACCTCGCCTTCAAGGACCTCGAACAGGCATTTGATGAAGTCATGAGGGGGAAATTATGGGCAAAGTTGAGGAGATGGGGCTGCCCTGTTGACCTTGTTGAAGCCATCAAAGCCCTTTATACCGATACCTCTGTTTGAATCTGAATGTCTAGTAAGGGGCTCCTTTCAGAAAAAATCCACACCTTTCGTGGATTAAAACAAGGGTGTGCCCTGGCACCTCTTATTTTGCCTCTATATAGCCAATTTGTCAGACTCCCAGAGTGATGGGCTTTTCCTATGATGATCAACGGTTGGGAAGTACCGTGGATTCTGTTTGCGGACGATCTGGTCTTTTTAGATCAGACGCCGGTCGTTCTGCAAAGGAGGTTGTGTGCCCTCGAGGTCTTTCTGAGCCTGAACGGCATGAAGATCAATGTCACCAAATCCAAAATTGTGACTATGTAATCAGCGAACAAAAAGAAGTGCGAGGGATTTATATGGAGAGTACCCCATTAGAAGTGGTGGAATCTGTGCTGTACTTGAGGGTTACCATAAATAGGAGCAGTAATGAAATGGACCATTACCAGCGCTTAAGATCTAGGCTGACAACATTAATAAATCAGGGAAAGTCTTTCCACTGAAAATTTGGGAAATTCACACTGGTACCAATAATTGTCTTCTATAAACAAAAAGTGGCACAAATCTTAACATATGTATCTGAGGCCACTCTCCACCTATCATGTTCAGTGTGGGAGAAAATGGAAGGTTCTTTTTGGAGGAATGTGTGGAGACTCCCAAATGGACTCCCATCATCCGCGATTAGACAGGAGCTTAAGCTACATTCGCTGAAATCCATGGTGGTGTGGAAGACTATGGCTCTGTATAGAAAATGTGCCCAAGCAACTCTAATAAGACTGTTTGCAATCCTGGATATAAGTTCGGGTGCTCATGATCAACATCTAAATCTCTGGAAATTGAAAGTAGAGAAAATCTTGAAGGGGGAAGATATTGAGGTTGGTGAATTAATGCAAAATCCATCTAAGGCAAAAAAAGAAGCTGTAGGCATGGGATTGGATAGATACTATGGATCGATATGAGAAGGACAAGTTGGGGCGCATTGAAAAGGAATATGGAAAAGGTCTCAATGTTCACCCCCGCTATTTGATAAAGTTTCCTGTAATGATCTTAATTCAATTGCTCTATTGTTAAAGCATGTCAGAGAGTGAGGTCATCGGTGGAGAACGTGATGCGAGTGTGTGGAATGTTGGGTGAGGAGAGTTCTTGAGTGACCGTTGGGTGCCAGCTGTGATGGGGGCTGCTGGATGTCCTAATGCTCTAATCCGATCTTTAACTTGTCACCTGTAACTTGCACAATTATCTAGTAAACATGCCTAAATCAACAAAGCCTCGCACTCATACGTGTGGGTGATTGACATCTTTACATTTGGCAATGAGGATCAAAGAAACACGGTTCTGCATTTCAGTGAGAGGTTCAAACTCGAGTCAGTGCGCCAGCGGCGGTCAGACAGGAGAATTGGAAGACACATTGGTTAAGGGCAGCTGCTGGCCTGAGTGCAGGGTGCCCACGTAGGACTGCCGCTGGCCAGGATACGGAGCAACCAAGGAGGAGAGAGCAAACACGGAGAAGACATCCACCAGCCCCCCCCCCCGCCACCCCCATGGACCCTAAGGTGAGCGATCCGGTCTGAGCAGTGTCAAGGGCACCCCGGGACATGACTGCCCTACTTGTGTGTAGGTCAGCGGCTATAAGGGACTCCAGCCTGTGGAGAGGCAGGCTGCTCTCATCGTGGCCACATAGTGGCTGGGCTTGGGGGGCTCAGTGTCGGAGTGTGACGTCAAGCTGGGCAAGGCAGATTACAACTGATGTGCTGCCTGTGAATCACAGCAGTGCTAGAAAACTGTAAGCGTTGCTCCGTAAGCATTATCGACGTGTGAGGCAAAAGACTGGTGGCTCATACGTTTGCTGAGAGTGAACTACAGGTCGTACTTGTGTGCACTGTCAGTGCTTTTGGGGCCGGTTTAAGGACTGGACGAGGAGCTGTGAGCGTTGGGAAGCCTGGACAAGAATGACGACGACACGGGCGTGTCAAAAGGCACAGTGCGTTCGGCGCACGCTGTTAAGGTTACCTTTTCTAACATAGGGACTGTGATTTCCCTCGGCAAGCGCAAGGGAGGTGATGGCGTTTCAGCTTCGGTTGTTGACAATGGAGAAAGGGAGTGTGCCGGCGCTGAAGGAAACATAGCAGTGGATGAACTGCCGTTTCGGGAGGAGTTGCAACATGGGAAGAGAATCAAGTTGGCATGCGGTGAGGTATATGCTGAGGAGAATGCTGTGTGTGGTGACGTCAGTGACCAGTATGAAGTGGTCTCTGGGCACAGAGAAGGGAGTGTTCTGCAGATTGAGGAAGTCACTGAGAAGTTTTCCGTTCAAGAGAACTTGCCTCAAACGGAAGTTGGAAGTGCACACGCCAGGCTGGAAGTGGGTTCTACAAAGGTTGTTGGGTCTGCCGAGATAGGGGAGTGGCGCTATACAACTGCTGCCTGTGCGCTAAATGAGTTTGATGCCCATTGGGAAGAGGTGTGGGGTCACTGCAGGTCATGTGGGGAATTTATTGGGGAAACTGCAGATAGCGCAATGTTAGTTTTGCAAGAAATTGATCCGAACTTCCTGCGATTTTTTAGAGAGTTATCTTGTTACAATAGAGAGTACGAGTTTGCTGGATAGTAAGTGATGTGTGGCCTTCGGTCTGAGTGGTTCAGAGGGTGTGTGTGTGTAGTACTACTCGACTGGTTGGTTATATGTCGTGGCCACTGTTAGTTTGCAATATGTTGCTGTGCTTGTTTTAAACATACTCCATGAGTTGCACTTATGGGGAAATTATAGTAACTTTTCTTTTGCAGGTCCTCTGGTAATTCATGGACGCTATCCAGTTATCTATTCAAATGTTCGATTTTGTTTTTGTGTTGCAGGACTTGGGGAATTCAAGATTTTAGTGCACATTTGGAAACAATGGGATAGTGCATGTGTGTCACAAGGGAGTCAAGGTTTGCATTTGGAAATGTAATGATGTGTTGATATTCGTGGTTGCTACGGGTTTGCAGGCAGTTTGGCTATGTTTTTGCTGTGTGTGGTGTGCCTTTTGGATGAGTTAATGGTAGGTGTTGGGTGCAACATTTTCTTTGGTGTTGTAATAAAGGCTTGTGGTTACATATTGGTTGTGTTAGAGTAGGGAGCTCTGGGTTTTGCCATATAGTGTGGGGATTATGAAAATCCGGCTACGGCCACATATTAGTGGGGATTTTGGAAATCTGGCTACAGCCACCTATTAGTGGGGATTTTGGAAATGTTGCCTTTTAGTGAGTCTGGGAGTTTAGGATGTGGGGCATCCGGGGGACAATGGGGTGAGTAACACCCAGAACAAAGACAACATCACAAATGTCAATGTTGACATCACTGATGACATCACATGTGAAATTAATTTTGATGAAAAAGCCCTACAAGGGGTTGTGTTTATAATGTTGGTAACAAGATGTCAGGGGTGATTGTGTAATGTTAAACATGTAATAACTAGCTAACAATTTAAGACTTACTACACACTTGTGCTAGTAAAAACAATACATATGAAGACCCACAATGCATACAAATCAGAGGCACATAAAGGGAAACTAAAGTAAGGAAGAAAGAACCAGCATCATCAGAATTAAAGTTTATATCTACATGTATACAAATTGTGTGTTTGAGGCCTGCTTATTGCCCCATGTATGCGCACCATGAGCTGAGACCAAACCCCAAGTAAAGTACTTTAAGAACATATGACAAGGTTAACGTCTAGATATACAGCACCATTTGGATTCTGACTGTCAGTGAACAAAACCACCTGGCATATATGTTTATGTTTATTAATTTATATTGCGCTCCAAGTACCCAAAGGCTTATGGGGGCAGACAACAAGCAAACAAACAATACAAAACATATTTTACATGAGGCAAAAAGCAAGCATATCATATCAGAGACAGAAGACAGCACATCCAATTGTAAGAGACAAGAGAGTGAGGAGATCTTAACCGAGTAAATGATCAAATGACCAGATTACAG
Source organism: Ambystoma mexicanum (assembly GCF_040938575.1). NCBI lineage: Eukaryota > Metazoa > Chordata > Amphibia > Caudata > Ambystomatidae > Ambystoma > Ambystoma mexicanum. The sequence continues at coordinate 1,073,753,635 of NC_090936.1, read as the reverse complement.
CATGAGGATCCCCTCGGAATGTATCTGCATAGTCTTAGGAAGGTAGGTAGGGAACTAGACTCACACCCCACTAGGACACAGTCCTTCTTGCCATTCATGTTCCAGTCTTTCAAGTCCATCCTACGGAAGATTTTAAGATCCGAAAGTCTGACCACACCTGGCCCCGTTCTCTGTCTCAGCCAGGCTAGGACTTTAAGCCTCAGAGCTTCTTTGGGCTCATGGTCATTAACCTTGCTGATATTGGTAATGATGAAGTTCCTCTGGTCTGAGACAAAATCCTGGACGCTGGTGTCTTCTATTATGGGCATCTGGCATTTTCTGATACACAGGTTCTGGGAGGAACCTGGCTTGAAAAGGGCCTTCATCTGTAGCGGAGGTTTAGAGGCTTCTTGGCATGGTTTCTGCGCCGCTGCTATGATGGCAGCAGAAGGTTCCAAGATAGAGTTGACGATGTTTAGCTTTGTGGTTATGCTCTTTTTATTGATCGAGGGACTGTGCACAGCCAGAAGTTCCTTACTACGGTAGTTGTCCGATTGTGAGGCTTTGTCTATTAACTCTTTTTGAGCCTTAAGTTGACAGGGTTTATCCAGGTTACCTGTCCGAGTCCCAACACTACAGCAGAGGGAATTATTAGTTTGAGAGGCCATATTCTTACTCAATGAGCTTGGAGCCACAACCAGTTAGCTCAATGAGTCAACTAAAAGTCCAAGATCAAAAGGGCTTGTACACAGCAGCAGCTCCTTGGCAATGCTAGCCATGAAGTCCGGCCAGTGATCTAGTACAGATTGATCTAGGTATAAGGGAGGGGATTCCGTCTCCTCCTGCGGGACATCAACAGGAGACTTAAAGTGCTCCTTACCATTTCCTGAGGGATTCTCACATGTCTCTGGGCCTGCCTGTCCTATTTCCATTTCGGTCGGATTTATATGGACTTTATCACTATACACTGGGTGGGGGCAGGACTGCTCCCTAATCCTAGGGCGTAAATTGTGGACACTCCCTTTTCCCCTAGTGGCCATGAAGCAAGGTATCCCTTTCAGATTGGTATCCCTTACAGATTGGAGCTGAGACAATACGCCAGCAGGGTGGGGGCCAGCTAAGCGTGCATGCAACCTGTCTCTCCCGGAAGAACCCGGTCCGTGCGAAAAAGCGAACGAGAGACCGCACACCTCCTCTCCAACTGACTCACACTTCCCCCGCTAGGCAGCTAGAAATGGGAAGGGGTGTGGACCGAGCACAGCGAAGAATACAGATGGTGCTCGAAGCTCAAAGCAGAGCCTCGAGCCTTGCGTGTAACTCCGATACTCACTCGGCTGCCGTTTTAGGTCTGTGATGGCAGCAATTACGAGGCAGTATGTCAGTGAACAAAAACAAGTGACCCAGATATATGATGTCATCAGTGATGTCATCAATGAAATTTGTGATGTAATCTTTGATGTCCTAGGTCTTAGTCTTCGCAGTGTACGGTGATGGTGTGAGTTACGATTGCTGAACTTACCATAACTGGTGAATTTCTGGGGTTTTTCGGTTTTACTTGTAACCATAGCGTCCCTTGAACAAAGTTTTTTCATTGAATTTCATAGGTTTTTATTAGTGCAACTTAACCATAACATCGAAAAACGAAAAAACAAAGATTCAAGATTCTGCGCCCAGTTGAATCAATACGTGTTTTATTGAGTTGCCCTTTTGATAACACGTGTTTCGGCCTTCCATGGCCTGTCTCAAATCATGGCTAATGTATTCATATAATTCTCTATATTCAACAATTGGTAAAATTAGCATAATTAAACCAAAATATCAGTTCAACAGTACACACCCAACCCAAACAACAACAAAGAAAGGAAAAGCATCTATTGAGAATCATAACATCACAGAAAAGAAAATTGCATAAAGAATGTACCCATGACAATGTGTTTAAATCACCACAAACAGAGAGATAAGGGTTGGCGTTGGGAATGGATGCATGGGATGAAAAAAATCAACACTCATCAACGTACGATCAATGAACAAATATAAAATTAATGCAATACATGTGGCAGTGGGTGAGGTCCGAGAACAGGACGGAGACAAAAGAAACAAGAAAAGAGAGAAAGAGAAAAAGAAGTATACTGTCTTAAATTCCCCATTTAAAAAAAAAAAAGTATTCAGAGTTATGTCACAATGAACTTACCCCATGTCGTGTTGATTTGGTAATTGTTAGCCTTTTGCTCATGCTCTCGAATTACTGGTGCAATCCCATACTCAAAATTCTGGTGAGGTGTTTTATTAATGAAAAGGCCATTAGATCCTATTCTAAAGTTATTAATGGTCATATGTTCAGTGTCATAAGCCGTAATGTCTAATTAAAGAACACCAAATAAAAGTCATACGAAAATATAAGAAAGAAAGTATGTCCAAAAATGCCATTAAAGTTATTGATGATCATGTGTTTGGTTTCATAAGCCGTAATGCTAATCGGATCCTAATTAAGGAACATCAAATAAAAGTCAACACAAAAATATAATAGAGAAAATATGTCCAAAAATACCATTACATCTGGTCCTATTTATGCTGGCATTATGTAAACAAAGAACCCTAAATGCTTATCAGAATCGTAGTTGCCAGCTGAAAGAGTTGCTAGTACATTTAAGTATCTTTGCCCCGTATTACGCAACATGTGTACTGCTAGTCTACGAGTTGTTCATGCAACTTACTCGTTTTAACGTTCTATAGTCATAAGAACCTCCAAAACTATATAGATTCATTATAAGCAAACCAGAAAAATTGCTGATACGTGAAAGCATCTTTGCTTAGACAGCATGTTAACTTCCTTGTGCTCCAGTCATCCGCGTTGGCTGCCTGCTGTTAGTTCACAGCGTGCACTGCCATTTTGGGGGCTATTTATACGTTGTTGTGGCAATACAACGCCACAGCCTCCATTGAACTTGTGCGGTTGGCATAGCAATGAAGTAAAAACACCTCCTTAAAGACGTAGTTCTGGCCATTCACATTTGGTCTATGTATCCCTTGAATTATGCAATTCTAACTAGAAGTATATTAACATTAGTGTTTTTCAAAAGTAATTAGGTTTGGTCTTTTTTATTTGGATTACCCTTGACGTGAAATGGAGCAATGCGTTATGGGAACCGTAGTTTAATGGACTGAGCTGCAGTCTCCGTAAATCATATACTGACAGTTTTTAAGACAGATATAATACACGCAAACCTTATCGGTGCACCTGTAACCTTACCAGACATTGGCTGCAACATTCTGTATTCGATGGTGTAAGTAAGCCCATATAAAGGCGTACTTGAGATTCTCCTCACATTGAGGTATTCATAATCCCATTAGCTATTTGATTACTCATCTATATCCATTATGAAAAATCATGTGTTGGTAATGGCAAAGATACAGACATTTTACTTGGCAATCCATAGTTGCCACCTACTAGGTACAGGATAAGAGATATCGTACTCAGTCTATCAAGAGACTGATAACAAAAACCACATAATTCCTTCATTCTGAAGCAGATATTAGAAATTAAAATATATTGATTAGTGAAAATACATTCCGTCTTCTATCCGGGACTGAATATACATATACACAGGACTACTGAAGTAGTGCTACAGGAACGACACCATTTCCGTATCATAATTTAAGCCTAATACTGTTGTGTTAAATAAGCAAATCAATCTGGCTTCAGCTTGGCGTAGTGCTTTCACTCTATCACCGCCTCTTTTAGATAATGTTACTTGCTTTAAGCCTACAAATCTAATGAGGCTCTTGCCATCCAATTGGTGTTTCTTTTGCCAATGCATGCCTAACAGCAAAGTCGAATCTTGGCTTCCAATCTTCATCAGGTGCTTCTGAATACGTATTCTGAGCTCCCTTTTAGTACTGCCTATGTACATTTTTTTGCAGGTTCAAATTATTGCATAAACCACACACTTCGTTCTGCAATTAATCATTTGTTGTATTGTAATGGTTTTTCCGTTTGGACCTACTAGTTCCGTTGTTTTGTCGTTTGTAAATGTACACATTGTGCAAAAAACACATTTTCTGAAGCCTGGTTGTTTAGTATTCAGCCATGTGTGTTGTGTTTCTCCTTTTAAATCTGGTAATAATGATGGGCAAATAATTGATTTCAGAGTTCTTGCTTTCTTGAAAGTAGTAGGTCTATCATCAATATAATGGTGTAAATGTTCATCCAGCTGGAGTAGGTACCAATGTTTATGTATGATCTTCCTAATTTTTTGATGGTCCTTGTTGTATTGGGTTACAAACACGGTCGTCATTTGTTGTTCTTCTGATTTACTTTTTGAAGCTAACGTGTCCTGTTGACTAAGGTTTTTAGTTTTCTTGAAAGCCTTCTGTAAACATTTATTCGGATAGCCTCTTTTTTTTTTAAAAGATTTCTGAGATTACATTCCTGATGAAATTTCAGGTCATCTTTGCAATTACGTCTTGCTCTAACATATTCCCCAAGAGGAATATTACGAATGGTTGTGCGTTGATGACAGCTGTTAACATGCAAAATAGAGTTCACTTCGGTTGGCTTCCTAAAAGTGTAAGTTTCCAAATGGTCATCTTTAACATGTATGGTGAGATCCAAAAAATTAATTAGATGAGCATTATTCTCTCCGGTAAAGGTTATATCAAATGGATTCTGATTGAGTCGGTCAGTAAATTGCTGAAGTACAAAGTCTGGTCCAACCCAAATCAGAAAAATATCATCAATGTATCTTATCCACAGTTTAACTCTCTCCTGAAATCATGGATCTCGATATACTGTGAGTTCCTCTAGCATGCCCGTGAAGATGTTAGGTAGTGTGGGGGGCATATTTCGTCCCCATTGCTACTCCTTTGAGTTGTTGGTACAAGCAATTGTTAAAAGTGAACAAATTAGAGTCAAGTGTTATTTGTAACATCTCTTTGAGCATGTCAATTTGTAAATAGTACGAAGCAGAGTCGTTCCTGAAAGCGAAATCGATGGAGACAAGTGCCCATTTATGCTGAATAGATGTATATAGCGCTTTGATATCCAGAAGTAGCCAGTCTGAAGGAATCTTGCCAGGCAAATGATTGGAGTATATTGATAACACTGGGCGAGTCCTTTAAGTAAGATTTTACTCGGCTTGCACTTGGTTTCAGAATACCAGGTGATAGAGTGAAAGCACTACATCAAGCTGAAGCCATATTGATTTGCTTATTTAACACAACAGTATTAGGCTTAAATTATGATACAGAAATGGTGTCGTTCCTGTAGCACTACTTCAGTGGTCCTGTGTATATGTATAATCAGTCCCGGATGGAAGACGGAATGTATTGTCACTAATCAACATATTTTAATTTCTAATACCTGCTTCAGAATGAAGGAATTATGTGTTTTTTTTTATATGTCTCTCGATAGACTGAGTACGATATCTCTTATCCTGTACCTAGTAGGTGGCAACTATAGATTGCCAAGTACAATGTCTGTATATTTGCCATTACCAACACATGATTTTTCATAATGAATATAGAAGAGTAATGAAATAGCTAACGGGATTATGAATACCTCAATGTGAGGAGAATCTCAACTACGCCTTTATATGGGCTTACTTACACCATCGAATACAGAATGTTGCAGCCAATGTTTGGTAAGGTTACAGGTACACCGATAACAAGGTTTGCGTGTATTATATCTGTCTTAAAAACTAAGTATATGATTTACGGAGACTGCACCTCAGTCCGTTAAACTACGGTTCCCATAATGCATTGCTCCTACTATTCACGTCAGGGGTAATCCAAATAAAGACCAAACCTAATTACTTTTGAAAAACACTAATGTTAATATGCTTCTAGTTAGAATTGCATAATTCAAGGGATACATAGACCAAATGTGAATGGCCAGAACTACGTCTTTAAGGAGGTGTTTTTACTTCATTGCTATGCCAACCGCACGAGTTCAATGGAGGCTGTGGCGTTGTATTGCCACAACAACGTATAAATAGCCCCCAAAATGGCAGTGCACGCTGTGAACTAACAGCAGGCAGATAATGCGGATGACCGGAGCACAAGTAAGTTAACATGCTGTCTAAGCAAAGATGCTTTCACGTATCAGCATTTTTTCTGGTTTGCTTATAATGAATCTATATAGTTTTGGAGGTTCTTCTGACTATAGAACGTTAAAACGAGTAAGTTGCATGAACAACTCGTAGACTAGCAGTACACATGTTGTGTAATACGGGGCAAAGATACTTAAATGTACTAGCAACTCTTTCAGCTGGCACATACGATTTGGATGAGCATTTAGGGTTCTTTGTTTACAGAATGCCAGCATAAATAGGACCAGATGTAATGGTACTTTTGGACATATGTTCTCTATTATATTTTTGTATTGACTTTTATTTGATGTTCCTTAATTAGCATCCGATTAGCATTACGGCTTATGAAACCAAACACATGATCATTAATAACTTTAATGGCATTTTTGGACATACTTTATTATATTTTCGTATGGACTTTTATTTGGTGTTCCTTAATTAGACATTACGGCTTATGACACTGAACATATGACCATTAATAACTTTAGAATAGGATCTAATGGCCTTTTCATTAATACAACACCTCACCAGAATTTTGAGTATGGGATTGCACCAGTAATTCGAGAGCATGAGCAAAAGGCTAACAATTACCAAATCAACCCGACACGGGGTAAGTTCATTGTGACATAACTCTGAATACTTTATTTGAACTGGGAATTTAAGACCGTATACTTACCTCTTTTTCTCTTTTCTTTTTTCTTTTTTCTCCGTCCTGTTTTCGGACCTCACCCCTTGCCACATGTATTTCATTCATTTTATATTTGTTCATTGATCGTACATTGAGGATTTTTTCATCCCATGCATCCATTCCCAACGCCAACCCTTATCTCTCTGTCTGTGGTGATGTAAACACATTGTCATGGGTACATTCTTCATGCAATTTTCTTTTCTGTGATGTTATAATGATTCTCAATGGATGCTTTTCCTGTTTTTGTTGTTGTTTGGGTTGGGTGTGTACTGTTGAACTGATATTTTGGTTTAATGATCATTTTATCAATTGTTGAATATAGAGAATTATATGAATACATTAGCTGTGATTTGAGAAAGGCCAAGGAAGGCCGAAACACGTGTTATCGAAGGGGAAACTCAATAAAACATGTATTGATTCAACTGGGCGCAGAATCTTGGATCTTTGTTTTTGCGTTTTTCATAGTTCATGATGGGTTTCCAGTGGTTTACCGTCAATCCAGTCAACTGCGACCTTAACTAACCATTAATTTCAGAGGAAGCAGGGGTCTCCTCCTACTCCCCTTCAACTGTTTGAACACACTCCACTTACATGGAATAACAGTTCTGTTACTATTATTGGATCCTGAAGTGCACCCTGTGCAGGATCTTAAGCTGCACAAGTCTCAACCTGGATGAGATGGCCACCTTCCGCGGATGAATTTCTAGAATCATTTTTAACACTTTTATACACTTTTTGCAATTATTTCAACTGATTTTGCATCAGTAGGCGTCTACGAACATCTGACTTCATTGCGGACCTTCCGGACAGTGCCACATGACCATACACTGGCGCTCGGCATGATGAGGTATCCGAGAACCAGTCTGCACTTCGCTTTAAGATCTTTGCTTCACGGACAGTTCGGAACTGCATTTTCTAATGATCTAGTAACTTTCAACTTCAACATTTCCCTTGCACAGCTCTTACACCTATTCCTACTCATTATCCTTTAACCATCTAGTACACAGTACATACTTGGAAGAATTTTAGCAAAACTGCTATTTATCTTAAAAATTGCATCAGCCAGGGGTGTTGCTAGTTCTGGAAAAGACCTGGGGCTATGCTAATGTTGGAACTGGGGGCTAGCTAGCCTTTTGGCTGTAGCTCCTGAGATTCTATCTGGGGCTACAACCAAAAGACCAGGGGCTATAGCCCCTTTAGCACCCCCCCTAGCAACGCCTCTGGCATCAGCTAATGCCACCCCTCCTCCCCAAGAGCCACCACCAGCTGGAGGACTTTCAAAACAAAAAAAGCGCAGTACTTCCTAGACAATGAAGAGGACCAAGAAGATGCAGTAGGGGAAGTTCCTACCTCTAGCACCCAGAGAGAATCATGGGTGTGGCAGTTCTTTACCACTGTTGGTAATGTACCAAAGGCTAAGGCTACCAAAGTAAAATGCATTCAGTCGCAGACTCCCCGGACAGTAATCCTACGGGACCACCTCCATGTGCTGCCACACCAAATCCAATGACTGCAATGCTCTCAGAAAGGTTGCTCCTTTCTTAGCAAGTAGGAGGCTGTATTCCTCCACCTCATCTTCCTCACCCAATACTGTAACCACACAGCCTACTTCCGAGAGACAAAATCCCACCTGCTATGTTCCAAGAAACAAAAGAGGATCTTGATCAATTTTTTTTCGAATGCAACAGTCCTCTGTACATACTACAACAAAACATTCTGCAGAAGGAAGCAATTTCGAAGTGCTTTTGAAGCTGTAATCAAGGAGCATGAGAAACACTGCCCCCTACCTTAGAATTAACAGACGCGCAACATTTTCCCCTGTCCACCTGTCCCTCCATATTAGTGTTTGGTGCCTCTTCCCTCATTTCCCTCCCCACCTTTCGTCCTAAGCTATCCTGGCAAAAAAAAAAAAAAAAAAAAAAAAATACATCTGAGAACAACAAAAGAAATGTTCCTTTAGGAACCACCGTTCACAGTTAAGAAATAGAACTAAAAAAAAATGTATAGACTCCATCTACTTTACATTTCTCAGTAAAGTGCATAGACTCAGTAAGATTTCCCAACATTACCATTTGCATTTTGTGTTATGCTAATGGAAATATTGTAGATTTCATCCCCCGTTCCAGGGACTGGAATGGTAGATACCGGCCCAGCAGCCCAAGTTATCAGCCCAAGTGAAGCAAGGGTGGATAACAAGGTCTCCGGACCATTTCCCCTTCCCCCATTCAAGCCCCTGTAATGAGGGATGAAGGCCATTAGTGCACTAAGTTCCCTGCAGCGTCCCGGTGTAGGAAGGAAAATCCTTTCCCAAGATGGCCACTATGGAAAGGGAAGGCAGGGTTCCATACAGGGCCCCTCTTCCCTTTCCATGGCAGCCTGCAGAAGGCAAAGAGAGAACCCTATGACCTTATTACCACAAGCACATTTTTCTTCTCTTACAAACATATCCCAATTTCAAATAACTTTACCACAAAGCCGGTCTCAGGTGGACATGGCCACTTTAACCACATGTGTTGTCCCTCGTGGTCATAGCCAGTAGCCAGATTGTCCGGATCATGACCTTTTTCCATGACCCAGACAATCTGGCCACAGCCCATGGCTACAGGCTATACCTCAGTCACCAAAAAGGTATATCACTATTTTTCGTACCTACATTATGACACTGTCCAAAAATAACACACAGGCACATTTGCAAAACCATGCTTTCAGTTCCTTGCCAATGTTCCTTGGACAAGTTTGCTGGAAATCCACCCATGGTTTATTTTTTCAAAAGTGCCAAATGTACGCACATACAATAGTCATATAACCTAGCCCCCACTTGACAAAATCCATTCAGACTTTATGAAAACATTCATATCTAGATCTAAAATCTTTTTGCAAACTTGTGTAGATTCGTCAAATGGCACCACATTTATAAGCCTTTAAAATAATTTGGGGACCCCCCCCTAATTTCGCCCTCACTTGACAGAATCCCACCAAACTTTGCACAAACATTTATACCTAGATCTATTATCAGTTCCCCAACTTAGGTGTAGATTCGTCAAAGCGCACCTCATTTATAAGCCTTTACATTATTTTGGGCCCCCCCCCCCCTCTAATTTTGCCCTCCCTTGACAGAATCTCACCAAACGTTTTAGACTCATTTGGAATCAGGTCAATAATATAATTGCAATATTTCATGCAGTTTCATTAAGTGGTGCCAAAGTTATAATCCATCCAACTACTGCTTTTCACCAACCCTGTAATGCAGTGGTGTCTGCGAACTTCACAGGACTGTTCGCGAACATCCAAACTGTTCACAGACTTTTACTGCGAAAAACACCCGTTTTTTTGTTTCTTACAGCCATATCCCCCATCCCATCCTCATCACCCCTCATCTCCCCAGATTATTTGATAGGTTTCACAAGTGCAATGTCGTGTTTTTTTTAATATGTTTTACCGCGATCGCCGACACCGGCCGCTGTCCGCAAATCCAAGATGGCGGGCGTTATCAAAAATCTGACGCACTTCACGCTTTTCACCATCCAATCAGTGGGCGCGTCCGATGTCTGGGGACACCACGTTGCCCTCTAAGCCAATCCATGCCTGTCCGCGGACCGAACAGGCAAATGTGTCTGCGGACCGGACACAGATATCACTCATTTTCTTTACTTTTTGGTCGTTTTAAAAAAAAACTATAGGACGTATTTCTAAATTAACAAAAGCATGCTTTCGGGACCAAGCCGCCTCTCCTGGCGCAAATTTTGTGAAAATCCGTCCAGCTGTTTGGGCTGTAGGTGTGAGAAAAGTTTTTTCCCATTATGTCTATGGAAAAACACTCACTTTTGGGACCCTGCCTACAACTTTTCCTCCCTGTGACGAAACCTCACCAAACAAATTCAGAGTGGGCAAACTACTTTTTTGCAAAGCTTGGTGAGGATCCGTCCACGGAGAGCGAAGTTATAAGCTGCCCAAAATGTGGTCTTCCTATGTGTTTAGCAACTTAACCATTACCTGGCCTGGCTGACCTTTCCTCTCTGATCGACCCTCCCAGGTTCAACTGGGGTCCTTCCTATCCTCTATCTTCCTCTCTACCTGTGGTGTTCCCCAGGGGTCTAACCTCTAGCCCTGGCTTTTCAACCAATACCTGGCAACTCTGGCCCACTGCATTGCCACTCTACGCTAAAATTTCCAGTGCTACGCTCACGACACAACTCATTTTCAGGCTGCCCTCGGCCACCTCCTCTACCTCCCCCAACACCGATTGCCTAACTGCCATTCAAAATTGGTGTGTCGCCAATTATCTTTGTCTGAATGCCAGAAAGACAGAGATCCTCCTCATCGGCAACCCTTCTCCATCCTTTCCTCTCACTCTCTGGCCAACCTCGCTTGGCCTTCCTCATATGCCCACATGTGAGGCTAAGAACCTCAGGGTCATCTTTGACTCACTTTCCTTCTCCGCCCACATCTCTGAGGTCTCTAAAAAGTCAAACTTCCTATTGCACCTCCTCAGAGGCACTCTTCCTTTCCTCTCCTTCCCCCAGAAGCTCACCGTCTCCCAAGCTCTGGTTCTCTCTAGGTTGGACTATTGTAACAGCCTCTTTCTAAATCTAGCTGCCTCTACTCTTCGCCCTCTGCAAATAATCCAGAACAGGACTGCGAGACTTGTCCTTGGCCTCAAGCCCTGGGATCGTATCTCTCCAGCTCCAAAATCTCTCCACTGGCTCCCAGTGGATGCAAGGATTACATTTAAAACCCTCTGCATTGTCCAGAAGGCTTTTGGGGGCCTGGGTCCAAAATACTCAGCTATCCCTCTGCAAATACCCCCCCTTCAAGCTCTTTGCTCCTCTAACTCCCTCAGGATCAGTCGTATCTCAAAGAAACGAGCTGGGTGTAGATCACTGTCTTCGACTGGGGCCTCCCTCTGGAATAGCCTCCCTGCCACTCTAAAACTTGAGGAGAACCATCTCCGGTTCCGGAAGCACCTCTAAACCTTCCTATTTGCATCTGCCTTTGCTCCCCCTCTCCCTTGCTGATCTGCTCTCTCTTGGCACTGTGCATCTGGCCACCCTCCGCCCCCTTGGCCCAGTTACCTGCTCCTGCCACCCTTCTGCACTGCCTCCCGGCCACCCCTTGCACTGGGGACTTTATCTGTACCCATACAGTCCCCCATACACCTATTTTCTTCTTTGTATGCACTTATCAAACTTACCCAGTTCTGCTGCCGTAAACACAGCACTTGCCACTTGCTGGCTGCACTACCCCTGTTTATTGCTCCATTATATATTTTATTTGTATTTATTATTATTTATCTGTTTATCCTCTGCACTTTCCCCCCTTCCATGCACTTTTCCCCTTTCCCATGCACTTGCACGAACTCCATGTCACTGGGCCTAGTAAGATCGTTGTTTTGTTCTCCCCTGTTCCTCCCCCCCCCTCGCCTTGTCGCGCTCTGAAACACTTGTGTACGAGCGCGATACAAATAAAATATAACTACTGGCCCGCTACCGCAGGCCCAGTAATATATCATGTTGACAGCAAATTAAATAAAGTACCCACCTTTTAAATGCACAAAGCTTTACTTGCATATTTTCTTTCTGTAGGCATTTTCAGAGTACAATCCTGACAGGAATATTCACAAATAGTGTCCTGTTGACCCAAGTTCAAATCCTGGTGTTGTCAAACAGATCAATTACATTAATGGACACAAATATATTTCGGAAATCCTGGGAGACATTTTTTGCCAGATCTCAGATCCGCGAAAATCCGGCCCAATGACCAGCGCTGAAGTCAATGGAAAGAAAACAGCTGGACATAACATGCGAGGTAAAAGTACACAGACACAAACGCGCTTTACTGCTAGGCCCCGTTCACAGACACAGGTCACAGCATTTCCAGGCCTGTTAATAGGTCCTGTGTGACTTCATTAAGAGTGCGATTGCAAGTTAAGATTCTTGTTAAAGGCATAGCAGGAGCAGCTTTTGTCCTATAAAAATGGTGGAACTTTAAGTAATTGTTTTTATATACACCAGAGGACGTTCAGTAGCGGCTTTAAACGACACTCTGGTTTTCGGAAGGCATGCACGAAGCAACGGGTGAGTTACTAGAGAGCACTGAAACCACACAGGCAGTCCTACGCGTTTAATACATCTTTATTAGGTGTTCGCGGCTTCACTTTCAATTTGCAAATGCACAGTTTTACAAAGAAAGCAAAAGAAAACAAATGATCAAATAATGTATAGCTAGTTGTGCTTCTTTCTTTAGCACCGCACCCTGCAAACGAGTACGAATAGCGGAGCGCTCCCCATTCTACAAGAGAATATGGAAACCTCAGCTTTCTGTGTGGCTCGTAGATCCAACTCAGTGGCTACTCAATTATCATTGTCTCTTCAAAAGCTAATGAAACAGAAGCACACAAAGTGCTGTTAAGGTTCTGAAAACATGTGCATTCGAAAATCGCATAACATTAGTGCTGCGCCAGTGGTTCCTTCACTACAGAAAAAAAGAAAATCCGAAAAACACATTTGTCACAAAGCATACTTTTTAATGAAAACTCTTTCATCCATGCTAAGTGCACAGCTTTGATTTTTCCAAATAATTTCTGCGCAGGTGTCGCTCATATTTTTAGTTGTGTTTATTAGGAGGTAAGGCGAAAACTATTGCAGTGGAGTACAGACAGGAGGGAGATAGGATGTGAGGAGGGGTACAAAGCTAGTGGCTGTAGGGAAATGTACCCAAAACCATCACTGCCTAGGGTAATGCTAATCCCTATTGTCATTCCCACTCACTATCTGTTCCTCAATGACAAAAAAACACCCTCCTACGTTCTCTGTGACGTAGCTCTATCAAGCAGTTTTATCCAACTTCATGCTATAGCTGACCTGCCAGTGTTATTTCAAAGCAGTCTGCAAAGAGTTAATGGCTTAGGCGCAGCTTTGAATGTGCCACTAGTGTAATAAAAATGTCTCAACCGAATGTGCACTTAACCACTTCATTAACTATAAAACCGCTTCCGAGAACGACTGCACGCTATGCCGTGCCTTATAAATTAATTGGAGTGCATGCAGTGGACCACACGCATCACTCGCATAGAACACAACGGTGGCCAGCCAATCGGTTAGTGCCTACCAGACCCATAAGGCCACTGACTGTGGCAGAAGCCTTTCGCTGTATGCCCAACAGGCATCCGCCTACACTCATGCTAAAGCTGCACTAACTTTCAGTTGGAAAATATTCAACAAATCAGCCGCGAGGAAGAGCAGACATTCGAAACACTAGCCAGCTGGGGCGATTACTTCACCAGAGACCATTTTGAAAACCCCCATTTCCTAATATTATTGTTCAGGACACAACTTCTAGTCTTCCCATTTTGTTTGTTAGGGCTTACTCATCCAAGTCACTGTTAGATTGCATTAAAGTGTGTACTCACAATCCCACTAACTCACATATTATGTTGTGAGGCACCATATTGATTTTCTTTTCATGGTGTCAATCTAAACACCAAATGTAACCATTCTCGTCTGAATGTCCGTTTTCATTTTTTGCTTTGTGAGGTGCCGGTGTGACAGAGTGCTAAAAACCTGTTAAAAACAAGTACTGGTAAAGCCAACTGTTTTGGCGCATAGGCATTATTCATCTTCAATTTTATGGTAGGTTTGAAAAAATAAATAATAACAAGTCAAGAAAACAATCTTTCCACCTGCAATGTGGCAGCAGAAAATGCATTGTTAACTGAAAATTATAAGTTACTCACCGTAGTGACTAACGTACTCCTAGTTCATAGTCCCCTTTCCTCCATACTATATGGGCGTCCCTCACTAGGGACGGAAGATGGTACCTTTTTCACCAGAAAAATCAAATTGCCCTTTAAATTTAGATGCGTGCGGGGGCGCAACCCTGGGAGAAGCGCTCCCCTAACGTCGCCCACTGGCGCCACTCCTCAGTCCGCTTTGATGTGTCGGCAATATTAACATTGCCTAAAGACACCAGTTATTAGGAGGAGGACGGTGAGACGTATGGAGAAAAGGGGACTATAGACTAGGAGTACCTTACTCCTACGCCCCGTCCACTTTCCTCCATACTTTATGGGCGATTACAACCGAATGTAGCCCCTGGGTGGAGAGGTGCTCCTCTTCAAGAAAGCAAGCACCTTAAAACCGCCTGCCCAAATGCCGCGTCCGATCTGGAGCCAGCATCCAAGCAGCAGTGCTTGCAAAAGGCTGAGGGAGTTGCCCATGTTAACGCCCTTCTAATAACCTGCCATGGAACGTGACTTTGGAAAGCAACCACCGTGGCTTTAGCTCCGTTGACGTAGGCATGCATATTTTCTGGGAGAGGCTTGTGCTGCCCTTCATACGCCACCTTGATGGCCGTCACCATCCACCTTTCTATGGAGGCCTGACAGCCAGGTTTTGACCCTTCGAAGGTGACAGAGGACATCTGATTTGCAGAAGCTCTCGGTCCTATCCAGGTAGTATCTTAGGGCATGCCTGACATCCAGACAGTGCAATTCCCTCTGAGCGTTATCTTTAGGATCCGTGAAGAAAGTTGGTAACACTATCTCCTTCTTTAGGTGAAACGAGGAGACAACCTTAGGTTAAAATGAGGGGCGAGTTCTCTTATGAAATGTAGTACATGGCTCGGAAGTCACCAGCGCCTTGATTTCACTGATACGGCACGCTGAGCTAAGTTTCGTCAGGCGGCCCACCTTAACGGTGACTAGCCTGATGTCTGCCAATGCCATAGGCTTCAATGTTTTATGCGCCAGTGCGCCCAAGACCACATTGAGGTCCCACATTGGGTGTGGCTTCTTGATCAGTGGATAAAGCCTGGTCAGACCTGCCAAGTGTCTTTTAATCACTGGATTAGAGGAGGAGAATACCTCCTCTTCCGCATTCCTGTAGGCTCCAATGGCTGCCAGATAGGTGCAACATGTGTCTACCTGCATACCCGAGTGTGCGAGGTGCACAGAGAAGATGGCATGTCGTCCAACGTGCAGGTCAACGGATCAACCTCATTTGATTATGTTCAGTGACAAAACCTGGTCCACTTGCTTTTGTACTGGCTCCTGATAGCATTGCTCCTAGCCCGATGTATAATGTCGAGGTTAGCCATGAGACAGATGCAGATGCTTCAGTGACTTGTTCAGGAACCCCGCTGCGAGGGCTAACTTCTATGGGGCGGGTGGAGGACTATCCCTCCCTGCTGAGAGATTAGAGGTGCTGGGCCCAGCAGAAGGTGCACTGGGGCCTGATCCGACATGCTGAGTAGATCCAAGAACAATGGCCTTGCCAGCCACCACAGAGCTATCAGGATGATACGTAGGTGCCTGGACTTCCTGATCTTGCAGATTATCCTGTGAACCAGGGGAGTGGGAGGGAAGGCATACGCGTTCATGTTGTTCCACTGGATATGCATTGTGGCACCCAGTGAGCCCCTGCCCTGTCCCTGCCAACATGCTAACTGGATGCACCTTCTGTTGGACCAGGTGGTGAAGAAATCCACCTGAGTATGACCCCACCTGTCGAAGATCCCCTGAAGGACCTGTTTGTCCAACTGCCACTTGTAGCTGTCCGCACCCAGCTTTCCGCCTCCAGGTTGGACTATCTCCCACCCCCCCGTCAAAGCCCATTCCCAAATGTTCACTGCCAGAGTCCAAAGGGGAGGAGACCTGGTTCCACTCCGCTTGTTGATGTAGTACATGCTGGTGGAGCTGTCGGTCTGCATGAGGATCGCCCTGCCTCTGACCATCGGGAGGAAGCCATTGAGAGCGAGCCAGATGGCCATCAACTCGAGCCAATTGATGTGGGCTGCCTGCTCCTGACCGAATCATTCTCGGTGGACACTGTGGCTGCCCAGGATAGCTCCCCAGCCCTTTAGGGATGAGACCATGGTGATGGTTCCTGAGGTGCTGATTGACGGAAGGGCCTGCCTATCCGTAGGTTGTTGTCCGTGCTCCACCAGAGTAGGTCCTGGTGGAGATTATGTGGGACGCTGACCAGCTCTGCATGGGAACCCTTCACCCGACTCCAGGAGGCTGCGAAGTGCAATTGAAATCGCCTCATTTTGAGCCTGGTATGCAGCACTGCTAGGAGACATGCCCTGTGACGCTGAAGCAAATTCCGTGGGCCACGTGCCAGGCGATGACCAGTCCCACCTGGAAACTCGTTTCCCTAACAGGTCCCCAAAGGGGGATGGTGGCGGGCGAGCCACCATTTTGTCCGGCCCAGTGGCAATTTTGTCGGGCTGCGTACCACGTGCCTGTGCCGTGGTGCTTGTCGCGCTGGGCCCGGCCTCCTCCAGGACTCTTGGCGGTTGAGGCCTACCCTGCACCTCAGGATGCGGCCTGGTAGGCAGAGTGCCCTCGGTTGTGGCGCCGATAGTGCTGCGTACAGGCTCCCCCTAAGCGATGTGTCTGGTATTAGGGCGTAGCCCCTCAGGCTGACACCAGATGATAGAACCTTGCGGTCCCTCAGCAGAGTCACCCGTAGGATCTCACGACACCTCGGCCTGGTGGCCGGTAGCTGAAGCAGCTTCAAAGCAGCTTCAGTACCTGCACTGGTACTAGGACCTGCTAGGTCCTTCCCGCTCGTGCGCTTACTGGTGAAGGAGTCACCTTTGCGGGGTGCAGATTAAAACTGTGCCCCTACCTTGGACATGGTCTTGTGCTTGACTAATTCCTTTAAATCCTCTGGAGGCGACCCTCCTAGGAGCTCTCCCTCCACCTGGCTAGTGTCTTCTTTAGAGCGTGTGGTGTCAGAGTGGCATACGCGGTACAGCCCTCCAAGCCGTGGTCGGGGCCAAGGCAGCGGAGGCAGAGAGCGTGGGGGTCAGACGTAGGGAAGAGACCCTTGCAGGCTGGACACCGGCTGAAGCCTGCAGACATCGACATGCGCCGGGGAGGAGCATGGTGCCAAAGGACAGAGGTACCTGATTAAAGACAAGAAAAGAGAAGACAAAAGTACTTCTCTGGGGAGGAGTGCGTGGATTACTAAGCCGGAGGCCTAACCCAGGAGCGCTGGTGAAAGCGGTCTGTTCCCATCGACGTGGAAAAGAGGACTGGGGAGTGGCACCAGTGGGCAGAGTCAGGGGAGCACATACTCCCAGGGGAGCTTCCCCAGGAGCATCTAAATTTAAAGCAGATGATTTTTATGGTGAAAAAGGTAACGTCTCCCGTCCCTAGCGAAGGACGCCCATACAGTATGGAGGAAAGGGGACAGAAAGGGGACGGAACGTAGGAGTATGTTACATGTAAAGTGCCACATAGTAGCCATCACCCCCTGCTCACAGCCACCAGAAAAGGACTTTGGGCATGCAAAGCATCTGAAAAGCTTAATTTTGCACCATATGGGTAAATTGTCTAGTCTTATGTGGGAGGTCAATTTAAGTGTAGCTTTATGAACCCACTACTAACAACTCTCAAGGATGCAGCAACCAACAAGATATGTGTTTCAACCCATTGGGGATTATCAGTGCAGAGATTGGAGTGGGAGCATTAGGAATCAAGTAAACATTTGCCATCTCCGATATCACATGCCCAGGTACTCACCATTTTTCAGCTGTTGCCATCTCATGGCAAGATAGTACAATTATGGCACTGGGTGGCAAATGCCTACTCCATGTCTACGCAAAAGTCAACAGTTGGCTTTGCCAATGCTGGTTTTAAATGTCTGCTGGGGACAGTGTGGTGCAGGAACTGTAATGTACACAATAGTATCTGCAAGGGTACACACCATCACAGGCATTTCTGCTCAGTATCTGAATGCATTCTTCAAAGTGCCACAACCTGGGTGATTTGCCGAACCCGGAGGGAACAATGAGTGTTTCAATGAGTATTAATTGCAACAAATATAAAAAAGTAAACTGTAGAACACGGGTTACTCCTTGTTTTAGGTATGGGAATAGACTTAGAAGATAATTATACGTATGCATTCCGAATAGCACTAATGTCCTTGGATGAATAAAGCCTGAAATAGCAAGTTGGAAATGTCGAGCTAATTTGCAGTTGCAAACTGAAGAGGAACAATGGGCTCAAAACAGGTTTGGATTACATAAGATTGTTATATTTGTAATGCGCAAAACGCCAGAGGTGTACCAAGCAGAAACATCCTGCATCTAGGCGCAGCTGGCAAATATTGGAGCAAAGAGCTAAACAAAAGAAAACACAGAAAAAGCGGATCATGCAAACAGAAAAGTTGTTACTTTTTTTTGAAGGAAAACAAAGAGGAACGAAGTTGGAGTGGCAAATTATTCCAAAGTCATGGGGCTAGCCACAGAAAGTCATCGATCCCTCTTTGTTTATTTTATTTATAACACGCACCTGACCCGGAAGTAATTGGGTGCTATTAAGACATTGATGGTTACATGGCAGGGTATAGCCAAATTATATACAAGAGAGATGCAGTTAATAGACCTGGTAGGATTACAACAGTAGATATATACATATTATACAATCAGACTTTAGGTCATAGCAATAGTACAGTACGGCGTATGTACACATTATGCAGTTCTTAACCTAGGGTCAGTGGTATCTAGTAGCTGTGGCGTTTAAGTTTTGTTGAGTATCCATGTGATAACATGGCTTCTGAATTTGTTGAATGTTTGAATAGATTGAATATTCTGAGAGTGTTCCATAGCTGGGCGGCAAGTACCGGGAAGCTAGTACCACCGGCTCTTTTTAAGTTATATCTGGGAACTGCCAGACATGGCATGTTGGATGATCTAGTGGTTCTGTTGGACACTTTCCATGTGAACTTGTCTGTGAGATAGGGAGGGGCTTGGTAGTTGAGTGCTTTGTGAGTGAGGCAGATGGTTTTTAGGTCAATTTTATCCTGTATAGAGAGCCTCTAGTAATGCACAGATGAGAGAACAACTAAGAGGTGAAGCTGAGCGTACTGGAGAGGAAGTGAAGGGCGTTAATGCTATTACAGGCTGATTTTTTGTGTGCGAGATACTGTGGTGCCAACCCGTGGATGCATTTGTATACAAGGCAAAGAACCTTCAAAATAATGTGCTGATCGATAGGTAGCAACTGAAGGGAACGCCTGGGGGCCAGAAATAGAGGAATGTCTTGGAAGATGGACGGTAAGACGAGTGGCTGCATTTTGTACTATTTGGAGATGGTGGATAAGAAAGTCTGGAAAACCTATATATAAAGCATTAGCATAAGCACCAACCACAATAGCACAATCTGATTTGGAGAGGAAGAGTAGGGTATGGCAAAAAAGGCGATTTTACCACTGAACTTATTTGTTTGATAAGTGTAAGCTTGGATTCAGAAGGAATCCAATATTTTTTATCTGCATCAAAAATATTTTATGAAGACCAAATAGTAGGGGGGGGAAGGTGGATGATGAGAAGGGTCATTCAGTAAATATTTATGAAGCACCTTATGAAGCAGTCTGTCTGTGCGATCCTCGTCAGATCCATGGCATTATAAAGGTCTGCTGCGGGCCCTTCAACAAGATGCCGTAATGCTTATTGACTCAGCTTGCAGGAACAGACACCCAGGAAACAGGGGCCCTCCTCTGATCCATTCTCCTCCCCATAGCTTCTGTTCATTCAGTGCCTGGTTTCTCACTTGCAGGCAGAGAATCTATTGCTGAGCTGATCTTTGCAGCCTTCTCCTCTCGACTCAGAAGTGGCTGGATTGCTGGCAGTGACTTCCAGGCATTTATGAGCTCCAACTCGCAAGGCAGTTTCTACAGTAGGGAAATGTCAGCATACTGAATGGGTTTTACGGCAGGGGCCTATTGCAACTGGATCTTAAGGGAGAAGAGAGAGACTTCAACCGGGTTGAGTGGAATACCAAGCTCAGCACACCAATAGAGGTGTTCATTCCAGTGGTCTGAGGCTGCCTGCAGAGGGCAAAGTACCTACAAGAACTAACCAGGGAAAATCTATGGTCTGCTCACGTGTGCAGACATCAAGACAACCACCTTTGAAGGGTTTTCCCATCCTCAGAAGGGGCTCCAACTGGGCTGAGAGGAACACCAAGCTCAGCACACCACCACCAGAGGCACTAATTCCAGCTGCCTGAGGCTGTCTGCAGAGGCCAGAGGACCTACAAGAACCAACCAGGGTTGATCTATGGTCTGATCATGTGATCCTGGACAAGCTTCATCGAGAATCTCACTTGCGGAAGTCCTGCCCAAGCCGTCCAGATAACGGCGGATGGTAGGGTAGATAACCCCCACCCTTAAGGGTTCCATTTTACAGCCTGACGCTCCTCTTGCAGTCCTCCATCCAGCTCCTTACCAGAAACCTGTGATCCTGCAGCTGCTGCTTTCACAGTAAAAAAGGGACAAGCTTCCCGTTTCCCGTTTATACCTCTGTCCCGCAGAAGTACTTCTGGATTACTTTGTGAATTTAAGCATTCTCCTTAGGGCGTCCACTCGCCTGGCCTTCCAGAACAAAGGGTTGAGAGAGCTAATGGTTCATAAAATATTTTCTTTTTCATTCTTTGTTCCCGCTTTGCCACTGGTTGTCACAAAGCCTGCTTCATACAAAGCACACAACCAACATTCAAATCAAACTCCACCACAGCATTCCACTAAAACTAATTGCATACACCTGCATTCTTCTCAACTGCCACTAAGCAATTGCTCACACACATGACACCAATGAACTCATTAGCGCGCACACACTCCCCAGACATACTTTTCCGTATAGAAACATAGTTCAAACCCCACCACACACCTATTATCCTCGACATGCTTCCCCAACACTACCTCAGCCACCACAGAGACCGCCCACACAAACAAGGTGGTGGCATTGCCATCATATACAGTGACTCTCACTTAGCAATGCCACACACACACCCATAACCACCCTTTGAAGCACTCTCTCGCTCTCTCTCATTTACTCCCCTCCATCACACCCACAGACCACTTTACTCCACCTAATTTGCCACCCCCAACCAACAATCTCAACTGCCACAAATACCGGACTAATTTCAAAACTAACAACCACAGCTCACCTTGCATAGGGTAGTTACCATCCAGACAGTATCCCCATACTAAATATTATCCTCATTCCACTCACCCCCTATGAACTCAACCAATTCATCACCTTCCCCACACACAGCTGGCAACAGCGCAGCACTTTTTATTTCAAGCAGAAATCATGTTTTTCTGTCCGGAAAATCAAATCTGGGTGTCGTGGTGAGACCACTTTGTATGCCCTTCATGCCCAGTCTACCACACAAGATCCTCCACCTGTCACATCCTCATTGCCCCCATTGCTGACACAGCCTTAGCACAACTTATACCACCCCCCTCCTCCTCACACGCACATCCCTCCACTCTCCCTGAGCAATGACACCATTATCACACAGGCACTCAACAAAATTGCCCCCCATCAAATTACAAAACTTTGACAGCCACCACCATAAACAATGGTTCAACTCCCTCCTCTCTATCAAGCAGGAAGCCAGACACTGATGAAGAATCTCGCAAAAGAACTCTTGTCCTGTCACCAGGACACCACACAAACAGTGCTGCAACAAATAAAAAACAGCTACACGAAATGTCAAAGCCCCCCATTACCTCCAAGAACTCCAATCCGCCTTGAATCGCATACAGAAACTATTCAACATTGCCAATTCCCTCTCAAAACCATCAACCACAACCCCATCCACTAACACTCATGGACTACTCCAACTTCAAAATACACATCAGTCAAGCTCTCCAACATCCACATCCTGCACGCAAACATTCCAATACATGGGACACCTTCCATCCTATATACAATGACACCCTCATCTTCCTTACTACCAAAACTAAACTTGCACACTTCCTGGACGATGCATGCTGCATCCAATTGCATCACCACCCTTGCCTTCTACTGACTCAACATCACCAACTTCTCTCACATGGTACTATCCCCTCTGTACTCAAAAATTGACAAATGTCACCCCTCCGCAAAAACAATTTCTCGATCCCATCCTCCCCAAAAACAAAAATATTACTATCCTGCCGCACCTCACCAGAATCATGAAATGCTTTGTCACTACGCAATTACAATAGATAGCCATAAACAACCTACAAACCACCTTCCAATCTGGCGTTCGACTTGGATACTGCACTGAGACTGCTAAACTTCACATCCTTCAACATCACAGACACAGGACACACAGTACTGTGCTTACTCCTCAACCTCTCTGCAGCCTTCAATACCATCGACCACACCCTTCCACTGAACATCCTATGCCACAAGATGAAACTCTCATGCACGGTCCTCAAATGCTTCACCACCTTCCTTACAGACATGACACATGCCCCCTTTTGGATCCGACCACACTCCTCCTTCTCCATTCCTCTTTAATCTATGTATTGCATCCCTTGGGCAGACCCTTAGCAAACACCCATTTAAACCAATTGGTAGGTGATACACAAATATGCATCCAAACCTCCCCCTACCACTCCCCTGTCCAATTACACATCCTCAAAAGCTGTCTCTCCACCATCACCAACTGGATGGCCGCCCACTCCCTAAAGCTTAACCCTTCCAAAACATATACCACCTCATCTGCCTCCTGTAAGGGTGCAGAAATAAGCCATTGACACAATGGTGGGTTGTTTATTGCTATAAACCTTTATTAACGAAATCAGTGTTGGGGAAAAACTAACTATCTCTAATAATAATAAGGATTTCCCAACCTCAAAGAATAATCTAAAGATAGCCAAGAAAAACGAAGTCCACTTTGTGTCAAAACCTATTTCCAGCCCTTACACTACAAACTTCTACTAAGGTGCAAGGTGATCTTCTTTGGCTCAAAGGGATGTCTTTTACCTCTATTCAGAGATGTTTGTGAGCATCACGGGAGGATAGCTCAAGAGCAACGTGCTTGCCTTGGAAGCAAGACAACACAGAGCAACACAGGTTCGATCCCCGGGTCTGTGCTTAGAAACCTTTGGGTACTAAGCGCGCTATAAATAACCTATCATGTCATCAGATTGGTCCCTGATCAGGCCTCCTCACAAAGGAAATTAGTACCAACAAGGGCTTGAAACAAGGCTGCCTGTTGGCATCTGAGTTATATATATATATATACATATATATATACACATATATATATATATATATATATATGATACATTACTCACCGTATCGTATTTCTGATGCTTGCATCTGCTTAGATTCACATGCTGTGCATAGGCCGACATCTAGTGAAAGCTGCAGAGTATTACAGTTTGTTTTTGAAACTCAAAAATGGGCATCGACACAGGGCGTGCCAGTAATACTATCCCCTTTTGGGTTCTTGGAAGAAGGCCCGGAAGCTCAATGGACTGGTTAACGTGGAATTTTGAAATTAACTTAGGTGAGAACCTAGGGTGTGTTCGTAGAACCAGTTTATCCTTATGAACAGTAAAGAAAGGATCCTGCACTGACAGAGCCTGAATTTCAATGACCCTTCTTATGGATGTAATGGCTACTAAGAAGGCAGTTTTATAGGTCAGGTGTTTGAGACTGGCTTTATGCATTGGTTCAAAGGGTGGGCCCATGAGTTTAGCAAGCACCACATTAAGGTCCCATCCTGGTGGTGGGTTAGAAATTGGAGGGTGGAGTCTCTTTACCCCTTCCATGAAGGCTTTAACCACTGGTACTTTCCATCACAAAACCTTGTTATGGGAGGTGGTGTAGGCTGATAGCGCTGCCAGGTGTACCTTGAGTGAGTTAAATACCAACCCTGCATCCAGCAGGTGGTGCATGTAGGTGACAATATTGGAAGGAGTGCAATCAACTGGGCTGATTAGCTTATTCTGGCACAAGATAACAAATCTCTTGCATTTATCAAAATAACAGTGCCTCGTGTTTGGTTTCCTAGATTCCTTTAGGATGTCCATGCACCTCTGTGGTAAATTGAGATGGCCAAACTCTATGACTTCAGGAGGCATGCTGCCAAGTTCATTGAGCTGGCTTGAGGATGCACTGTTTGACCTTGGTGCTGGGATAGTAGGTTGTGCCAGCACAGGAGTCTGATGGGTTTGCACACTGCTAGTCTGCGTAGGTGTGGGAACCGCGGTTGCCTCGCCCACATGGGAGCAACTAGGATGAGCGTCATCGATTCCCTGTGCATCTTGTAGACCACCTACCTCATGAGAGGGGTTGGTGGAAAAGCATAGGCAAACATCCCTGACCAGTTCATCCACAGGGCGTTCCCCTTGGAGTCTGGCTGAGGGAACCTGGATGTGAATCCTGGACATTGCCCGTTTTCGCTTGTGGCGAATAGGTCTATAGTGGGGAAACCCCACTGTGAGAAGATGTCTTCTACGACTTCACTGTGTAGACACCATTCGTGCTCTTCTGGGAGGGGATCTCTGCTTAAAGCATCTGCTAGTGAATTGAGATCCCCTGGAACATGTTGAGATGACAGGTAAATATTCCGTCTGAGTGCCCATGTCCAAATTTTCTGGGCAAGCCTGGACAGATTTGGTAAACAAGTCCCTCCCTGTTTGTTTATGTAAAACATCGCTGTCGTACTGTCTGCTAGGATTTGTACTGACAGGTTCAACAGGTGTGGTTCGAACGCCCGAAGCGCTCTGAAGACCGTCAGGAGTTCTAGCAGATTGATAGGATTCTTGGCGACTTCGTGAGACCAGAGACCCTGAGCTGTGTGGTGGAGGTGGTGTGCTCCCCACCCTGACAGGGACGCGTCTGTAGCGACTACAGCTTGTACCTCCGGATCGTAAAAGGGTTTCCCCTTTGACAGGTTCTCTCTTATCCACCAGTGAAGACTTTGTACAAGTATTGGAGAAACGACCACTAGAACGTCCCACTGACCACTTGCCTGAGACCACTGTTTCGCCAACCATTCTTGCATGAGTCGCATGCGCAGGCGTGCGTGAGGAACCAGGTAAATACATGACGCCATCATGCCAAGCAAACGCATCGCTTTGGGCATCCTTATCTGGCGACCGGGCTGATTCCGAATTCTTTCCTCTGATGGAAAGGCCAACCCCTGTTGAGTGTTTAATAGAGCTCCTATGAACTGCTTGGAGGTGCTTGGCACCAGGCTTGATTTTTTCTCGTTTATAGAGAAACCCAATTCGAAGAGGAGGTCGATAGTTCTTTGGATGTTTGATCTGCAAATTACTGGGGCCTCTCCGCCGTGATGAGCCAGTCGTCCAGGTAAGGGTACACTGGGATTGCCTCCCTGCATAGGTGTGCCGCCGCCAACGCCAGTACCTTGGTGAATACCCTTGGAGCCGAGGCTATACCGAAGGGCAGCACCTTGAACTGGTAGTGCTGACTGTCCACCTTAAAGCGCTAGAATCTTCTGTGCACTGGGAA
Source organism: Ambystoma mexicanum (assembly GCF_040938575.1). Lineage (NCBI taxonomy): Eukaryota > Metazoa > Chordata > Amphibia > Caudata > Ambystomatidae > Ambystoma > Ambystoma mexicanum. The sequence continues at coordinate 1,073,727,610 of NC_090936.1, read as the reverse complement.
CATGGAAATATGAAAATAGGCATCTTTCATGTCCAATGTTGCCATGTAATCCCCCCTTTTTAGGAGTGGATTACTTCTTGGAGAGTAGTCATGCAAAATGTTTGGGACTTGACATACTTGTTTGAAGGGCCCAAGTCCAATACTGGGCGCATTGTCAAAACTTTTTTTGGCACAAGGAAATAGGTTGAATAGATACCCTTGTTTACCTGGTTGTCCCGGACGAGTTCTATTGCGTCCTTTGCGAGAAGATTGATGATTTCCTCGAGGAGGACCTTCTTGTGGTCCAGAGAATGTATCTTTTGTCGTGGAGGGTGGTTGCGGGGGAGCTCCAGCAGTTCGATGCAGTATCCGGCAGACACTGTGGACAGCACCCTTCTGTCCGATGTGATCCCTTTCCCATGCTTGGGTGAAGTTGGAAATGTGCCCCCCTACTGGGGATGCGTGGGAAGGGACCCTGAGCAGAACGTGCCTGCTTTGCGGGAGGCGTACCGCCTTTGCCGGGGATGACTCTACCTCTACCACGGCCCCTCTTGTTACCTCTGCCGTAACTTTGGGCAGTCTGCTGGTTGCCACCCCATGATGTACCCTGTCCCTGTGCGTAATTGGAGCCCCTTTTTTGGCTGTGCAAGTGACGAAAATTACTATTCCCTCTTTGATTAGTGGGCTTATTCGTCAATTGTCCCAGGGACTTTAGAGTATCATACTTGTCCTTGGCAGTTTTTAGTGCGTCCTCTACCGCTTTGCCAAACAAGACATTCGGTTCCACCGGCATGTCAATAAGGGTTGCCTGGGTCTCGGGTTTAAACCCGGACCGTCTTAGCCAAGCGTGCCTTTTAACGACAGTGCTCTCTGCTATGAGCCGGCCTGCATTATCTGCGGCGTCAAATGTGGTCTTCACAATGCATCCAACGCGATCTGGGCCAACTGACCCTTTAGTGGTTCCGGTGCGGAGTCAATGAGAGCAACTACCTGCTCCCACTGGTGGTAATTATAGCTTGCCAGCAGAGTGGTATTGGCGATCCTTGCCTGGTAAGCGGAAGTGGAGGCTACTTTCCTTCCTAACCCATACATTCTTTTGCTCTCCTTGTCTGGGGGAGCCTCAGATGATGAGGTGTCCCCGCTCTTTTTCTGGTATTTGTGATTACCAAGGAGTCTGGCTTCAGTTGACCCCTTATGTAAAGAGGGTCTGACTGGGCGGCCCTAAACATCTTTTCAATTCTGGGGTTCACAGCTTTGGTGAGATTAGGAGTGAGAAGGGAAGGATCAATTCTACGTTGGATAGATTTGAGAATAGGAATGGCTTGAGCAATGGGTCTTTTGTCCCCCACTAGCTACTCTGCAAAGTTCCTCTCTTGCTGCACCCCTGAGTATATATGTGGAAGTGCTCTGCAGCTTTAGCCAAGACCTGATTTAGAAGGGGCTGGTTATCTATAGGTGAGTCAGTAACCTGTGGTTCCTTGCTAACCGGGGAGTACATATTGTAGACTTCCGCAAAGTCTTCCTCCTCCTCATCCTGGCCCTCGTCATCTCCATAATACTCGACCCCAGTTTGGTCGTCCAGTACGTCTTGGTCATCCTCATACTGTTGGTAAGGCTGAATATAGTAAGGGTCTGAAGACAGTCCCTGAGCTGGAGTATCAAGCTGAGATCTCTTATTAGGAGGCTGAGGGTCCTTGGATCCTAAAGGAGTAGCATTGTCAGGGGTATAGCTAAGAAAATGCTCTGGATTTGTTTCATAAAAATTAGCTAAGGAAGACATTTTCCTCATCACCCTGTCTATGTCCTCAGTACGCCATTCTCTGGAACTGGGGATGACAACCTCCTGTTGAGGTTCATCTTCTAATCCCATATCGTAAGGAGTGGGAGGGATGAGCCTGGGTGTAGTGACAGGGATCTTCGATTTGTCTTTATCTGACGACCTGTGTTTGTCCTTGTATACCTGGGGTGCAGAAGTTGAATGTGTAGGCATTTTCTGCTGTTTGTCCTCTTTCCCGTGAGTCGAAGTGTTTTTCCCTGACGGTTTGGCCGTTCCGGAATCTTTAGACGCCTGGAGTCGAGATTCGGGGGTACACTCTCTCTCTTTTGAGTGTGCACGTCGGGACTCGGAGGCAGACGCCGCACGGGCTGCTGGAGCCAACTTTGGGTGTGCGGCTTGGGGATGGAGGTCGGATTTGTCTTCTGACGAACGTACCTCCCTTACTTTAGTGAGCGAGGCACTCTTGGCAACTGTGGACGGTTGCTGTGCGTCATGCGGCGATCTCGACCTGGAACGCCCAGAGGACACTGATTCGGTTGACCGCTCTCTTTGAGCCTCTTTCTTCCGTGAAAATGACACGCGTGTTGGGTCTTGGTTGGCCTTAGTGTTCTTAGATGTAGAAGAAGATTGGATAGCGCTTGTGTCGCCGGGTGTGTTCCCCATAACTGCCCTACCGGACAATCCTGAGAGGTCAGGGACTAGCGCTTCGTTGTCTTTAGACACCCCTGTGCCCTCGCCGTCCAAAAGGGCAGCATCGCTGCCATCACTGAAGGCACCCACCGCTTCCATGGCTTTGAGCTGACTGGCGTGGTGGGCCCAAGGTTTAGTGGAGCGGTCCTCGAGTGTTTTAGCTTTAAAAAGGCTACACACACTGCAGTTAGCTTCGGGGTGGTCCCTCGGCAAGCAGAGATTACAGGTTGTGTGTTTGACAAACCAAGGGTACTTGCGGTTGCACTTGGGGAAAAATTTAAATGGAGTACTCTCCATATGTCACCTTATGGCAGCAGGCTAGTGTCGTAGGAAAATAAAGAGTGTAGAGTATGTTTCCACCCCCCACTCTCCCTACTTGCAGGGCCGAGGCCAGAGGCCTTCCGAGGCCCAAAGTCCATCGTGCATCTCTCAGCGGTTTTTTGTTCTTCGGACCGGCGTCGATCTTCGATGTCTCGACGTGGGAGTGAAAGAACAGGGAAATTAGTATTGATTTTTTGCAAAAGGGCATAAAAAAAGGGAACTCCGCGCAATGCTTCCGACAAATATGGCAGAAAAAAACAATCTGAGGGTCCTACACGCGTGAGGGATCATGGGTACAGTGGACGTCACACTAGGGATAGTATTACTGGCACGCCCTGCGTCGACGCCCATTTTCGAGTTTTGAAAACAAACTAATACTCAGCAGCTTCCACTAGATGTTGGCCTATGCACAGCATGTGACCTAAGCAGATTCCACAAGCCTCAGATATATATATATATATATATATATATACACGCCTTTGAGAATATCAGATATTTCCCACCAACTGGACCAAATTGCAGTGGGACACCAGAGGCAGATTGATGCACTACATAAATACGTCCTAAATAATAATCTGGAAATAAATCCATCGAAATCAATGATATTGGTCTTTAAAGATGGCGCTAATGTGAACACCAAGAAATCATTCACGTGGCACCTTATGGGGAATAGATTTCCCGTAGTTAAATCCCTAACATACCTAGGAACATGCCTGAACACACGTACGAGGGACACTCCTAGACTGGAGTCCCTAAGAGCAAAAGCCAAAAATCTGGCATCTCAAGGGCTGATCTTGATGAGAAGATATTTCGGGTTCTCACTAGTACCATTAATAACATTCTACCGCATGAAGGTCCTCCCTAACATTCGGAGCAGAAACCAGATTGGCAAGCTATTTGTCAAACAATTCTGCGAGACCTGAATGAATCAGACCTATCTTGATGCAATAATCCTGATAAAGTCAAAAGAAACTATACATTCAGAACTGGATACAAACACAGGAAGAAAGACAATCCAAGAAATTCTACGGAGAATCATTTCCAGATTCAAGAAAATTAAATTCACTACCAAGATATCTGGGAAGTTCCCACATTGGTTTTTCAGGGACAAATTTCGGAGGTTCCGTCTAAACCTTTTTCCGACTAGAGAAATCTTAAGTGGTAGGAAAGGCTACAATCTGGCAACGGAATGCAGGCTGTGCCAGGACGGAACTACAATAGAATCATTAAAACATTTAGTTCGGTACTGTCCTGCTATGAAGCAATCAAGAATGGCCCTAATGACAGAGGTGATCAAGACGTATGGCCCACAAACACACAAGGAGTGGTGGACTGAGCTACTTACGGGAACCCGTACTCCACTCATCCTAGCTTTGGTGAAACTGTTGGGTTTTATATTTCAGAAGATCGATGAAACAACATTGATCTAGAAGAACTAATCTTAACACTATACTAAAAGAACTAATTTGAACTGTCCTTGTTAATAATTGATTTTATACTGTTTAAGAAATGGTTATGTTTTCTAAAGAATGGCAAAAGGTTTACTGACTTAAACCATACAATGCCAATTAAAAAAAAATAATTAAAAAAATAATGTCTTAACCTTGTAGAAAGCTCCAAGACCCTCTGGGTAAGACCAGTGCTGAACAAAAATTTAAATACATTTCCCAAAAGCAGCACCTCTCTTAAAAAGCCAGGAAAAAGAAAGAGCGAACTCCCAGCTACCAAATTTTTATCCCATCTCTAGGCAGAAACATGTTCCATTCACAGGCAGATATAAAGTTGTCATGCAACCTAAAAATATCGGGCCTCTGGCAGGTATGCGCCAAGAAGCATGTAGCCAGGGAATGCAACACCCTCCGTTGAGCCAATGTATCACAGTCCCTCACAAACTCACTTCCAATTCCCATCAACTTCCAATTCCCATCAAGGAGGTAGGGACCATGACATATAAAAACCTTCTATTGTTTGACTAAAACTACGTTGGCATTACTTTGTACATTTGCTTGAGATTTTCTTTTAACATCTGTATCGATGCCCTCTTCACTGGGAACCAGAGCCCCTGGAGGAGCAAACAGCACAATAGTTATAAAAGCTTACTTTAAATTGTGTTTTCCTTCCCTTTTGTCTAGACTCTAAGAACTCCTTAGTAACATGGGGCTTACGCACGCTCTGTTTTCTTTCAGATTTTCATGTAAAATAATATGCCCATTTATTCAGAAAAAGTGAGCATTCATTTGTTAAACCTACCCTGTAACATACATCAAAACTCATTCTATGGACAGCCCATTCTAATAAACTTGAAATTGGGGCAAAAACAAACATTGATGAAGCTTCACAAATTTGACATGTATAAAGGACAGATCAACTGGATTAGCTAAAATAATGTTTGTACATAATTTATAATATCATTATCAATGGTATTATACTAGTAAAGATCAGAGTAAAAGTTAAAAAAAAAAAATATGTTAATTTTATTATGTTTTCATTAAAAGTGATTTAAAAGTAGTACCTGTGGGGTTATTAAGATAGGATTCCAATAATTTAATAAATTTAAGTAATTCATTTGAAATATTTTAATTTTGCTTCTTTTTCGAAGCAACATATTGTATAACAAAGCCACGTACCATCACATTGAATGCATCCTAATTGTTCCATACAGAAGTGACTTATGGTTTGTTTATAATTAAAAAAATCAGTACAAAATGTTTTAATTTGTTGAAGAAAAATGGGGTCATTTAATAGGAATGAGTACAATCTCCATCTGGAAGAAAAGTTGGGTTGAAGATCCAATATCCGGACAGTAGACAATGGGGCATGACCAGAAATAACAATAGGGCCAATTTCTGAGTGAAGAATAGTGGAAGCAATAGTAGTATTAATATAGATATGATCTAGCCTGGATAAAGATTTATGAGGAGGAGAATAAATGATCAATTCTTTTAAATCCGGGTGACAGTAATGCCATGTGTCAATCAACGTTAGATCTTTGAAATTAATTGCTTATGGGATCTTGAATTAATAAATTTGGTATCAGATTTACGGTCAAGAACAAAATCATGAATCGGATTACAGTCCCCACAAATAATGATGTGCTCATAATTTAATTGAACAATATTTAATTTCAAGTTCAATCAAAATTGTGGGTTAGGGTTGTTGGGTTCATAAATGTTGACAACAGTGATCAGTCATTTGTTAATAACGGCTTCAATAATCGACCAAAAACCAGCAAGGTCATGCTCTTCTTTAATGAGCTGGAAATTTGTTATTTTGCCAATAAGTACTAACCTTGTCTTTTTCAGCACAAAAAACGAGCAACTTGAAGCGAATTTATTATTTTCATCAATAGAGTCTAAATGGGTTACTTGAATGAAAGCGATATCCACTTTGAATTTGCATAAGTTACTTGATAGGTGAAAAACATAAGGGAAAGGAACACTTCGCCTTAGAGAGTAGAGATAAAAAGGAAGATTGAGAAGCAAGGATCAGAGAGAGCCAAAAGTGTAAGCAAGAAGGAAAAACAGAAAACGGTAGCATAAGGAAATAAACATTCTGTAGTAAGCGGGACCAACGGAAAGACAGCCAGGATGCGGGAATTAGGGAGGAACAAGCTAAGTACAAAAGGAATGTACTTTGTTAGTTACAGGTCAAAGGTAGGAGTTAACAGGAGAGCAGGCTTCAACATACTTGCATGTCCCAGTTCCCATCCTAAAGTCCCTTGCCAACCGCCAAATTCAGAAATCCCAGGACCCTTGCATTCCGTATTACCTCACACATTCCAGGGACAGCTCACAGCACAACCATCAGAGCTAGATAAAGATGGGAAGTTGCAAACCCAACGCTACCCGGTGGAGCTAAAAAAAGGTGCAAAATATAGATATACAAATACTTTTTGGAGAGGTTTACAACTGTTTAAGCGAGTTGAAAAAGACATTGGTGAAATGAGAAAAGTCAATTATTTTTAGGCTGCTACATCGGAGTCACTCTTTTATGGGCGATCTAGATTTATCTCTGAGTTTATTAGAAGAATTGTGGGAGTTGGTCAAGGGTTTGGAACCAAATCTTTTTGTACTTGTAATAATTGTCAGAACTGGAAGATTGCAAAGGCTGTTGAGAGTTGGAGTATGCTGATAAAGGAAGAGAAAAAATGGGTGAGGTGTCCAGTGACTTGATAAGGGCATACAATTCATCAGGGTCAGAATATTCCTTGGTGATGCCTTGAAGGGGGAGCAGGGAGGTGATCAGCCTTGCCAGCGCCAATAGACCATATTTGATATCCAATTTACAATTTCTTCAGTGCCAATCTCAACTTCAAAAACTTTTTCTTTTTGTCCGGAGTAGGTGTAGAAAAATCTGGAGAAAAAAGATATTTTAATACCACAGAATGACAAAGGGGATTGCTTCTTTCCCGTCTGAGGAATTAGATGCACTTGTTGATGGTGTAGAAAACAAGCAATGAAAGGCCTGGGAGAGGTATTGTTGGTGAACTGAAGTCTTATTCTATGTGCTCTTTGGAATTCTAGAGAGGGAGTAAAAATAGATATTTAAACATTTAGGGATCCAAACACACAAACATGTTATATAGTCATTGAGCGCATAGTTTTCAAGGAGTCTAATTTTTTCTTTGTTCCAATCCTCTAAATTTGATATTTCTTTCTCCATTTGAAATAATTAATGGTGCTTATGTTCCAATCCTTCTAATCTGTCTGCTGCAGTAGAAATTTGCTCTTCCGTCTCATTCAGCCTACCATTAATTTAATTTCATATTTAAAAACATCAATATTCTCTAGTATTGCGAGACATCTAGAATCTAATAAACATTGAAGATTGAATCGTAGATAATTCATTTAATATTTTTCCATTCCCACATTGATAGCAGTTAATTCAATTGGGGAGACATGAGAGTTTTGTTCACTCATAAAATGACAAAATGCAGTAGAAAAGCTTTAGAGTGTTAAGGAACAAGTTACTTACCTGTAACTGTTGTTCTCCAGCATGGGTCTGGCATGGATTCACATGCTCCTGAATATTCCCCGTCAGGCCAGGAATCCTCGGTAAAGAAAAATCAGTATCAGTTTAGTTTCTGATCTGTCTTTCGTAGCAGTAACCAATCACTGCGTCATACTGACCACAGCCAATGACTGCCATCTCCCTAAGCCCCGCCTCTGGCAGCCATCTTCAGATTTGGTAGCACGAGAAGTGGTAGTATGACCAAGTGAAGAGCCGCAGAGGGGTAGGCGGGAGGGTTCGCATGTAAATCCATGCCAGACTCATGCTGGAGAACAACAGTTACAGGTAAGTAACTTGTTCCTTCTCCAGCATGGGGTCTGGCATGGATTCACATGCTCATGAATAAAATAATACATAGCAGTACACACATGCACAACCACGGGAGGTGGCAAAGGCTCAACATTAAGCATTACATCCAAAACTCAACATTAAGCAATTCTTACCTCCTCACCAGGCTCACCTTAGGCGAACAGGTTGCGCAGCACTGCTTGGCCGACCCTGGACTCCTCCCTGGAATCCCGATCGACGCAGTAGAATTTCGTGAAGGTGTGCGTCGACCTCCACGTAGCAGCCCTGCAGATGTCCAGCAAGGGCACACCAGATAGGAACGCCGTGGTAGCTGCGATCGCTCTGGTGGAATGGGCTCTCGGACGGCCAGGCAGCGGTCGGTTTGCCAACCGATGACAGTACATGATACAGCCGGAGAGCCATCTGGAAATGGAAGCCTTCGAGAGAGCCTTCCCCTGATTGACAGGTCCAAAGTTCACAAAAAGTTATGACGTCTTCCGAAAACTCTTCGTGCGGTCCACGTAGAACTTAGAAAAGCTTTAAAGAGTGTTAATATGGAGTTATCAGAAGACAACGCAAACAATACGGACGGTAGTACCGCAGATGTGGCATAGGGGTCAGTCACAAGCAGGCCTTTCCTCCCTCAAAGCCATGGTCTCGTGTATAACGTGATGCTGTGTGCTCACCTCAGGATATACCTACCAGTCAGCTGCCCAGAAGCCAATAACGAAGCACCAGCATGGAAATGATCACTTCTCCATTACAGGGTGACAGACAACAGAAGGCAAAGGAACTCCAGCGGGGCTGTAGGATTCCTGTGACCAGCTGAATAAAAGCCCCAACGTGACTCCAGCATCCCTGACCGCCAAAGAGCAAGACGCCAAGCGACTACTGCAAATTGGGAATTAAGCCTCGTCTGAACAGAGAATGTGCCGCTAAATCTGAATCAGGCAAGATGTAACGGCCATAAACTATCACATTTTAGGTCATAAAGGGAATGAAACTTGAGCCAGTTTGAGCGGAAGGAGCATCTCACACAACCATCTTGTTTGGTCATGCCCATGGCCCTATGTCACAATATTTTAAAGTAAGAAAAAGATCCAATGACTGTGTTCGGAGACATTTTCAGAACTACCTCTGTGAGAGGGTAATGAGAGGCCAAGCCTTATGGATGACTACGTCTTTTAGCGCTTTGAAATACCAAACTCTCTCTGGGTAGCGCAAGCTGAGCAGTAAGGAAGACTTGGCAAATCAGGGGTTTGGTACACTTAACAACATTGGATTGTTGGAAGCGGCCGCCGTTAGAGGTTCTGAGGTGCAGCTTGATGATCAGTTGCAGCCGATGAAGACGTTGAGGTCCATTCCTCAGTTTAGCTAGTTGACAGCACAAGAGTGGGAGAGAGCTCTGGGTTTGCAGACTTTCGACAAGTGGCGTAGCCAGAGGGCCTCACAGATTAATAGGAGCCAGAGCCGCTTAATAGGAGTGGGCCAGCAGGAAGGATCGGGGCCTGGAGGGGTGGCAAATCAGCAGATGGATTCACCCTCGATTCCCCTATGTGGAAGGTGGTAGGTGATAAACAGAGCAAAGCTTTGCCGCCCCGCCCAGAGATTAAAGCAATGTCTTTAATTGTGCTTTCAATTTCCACCCGTGATTGAGCTGCTTCTCGAGCTGTTCTCTCGATACTTGTGAGTTGTCCCCACATTACAGGGGTACATGCTGTGAAAAACCTGAGGGTGTCTTCACTTCTTTTGCCTGTGTATCCTCCTCTCTGGTGGCCAGGGAAAGGCCACAGCTCTTTGATTATGACCCTGGGGGTGGATATGCAAGGTAAGATCACCTGGGTGGAGGGGACTTGGGGAGTGGGGATGAGGTGCCTTTTGGTGAGACATGGTATCCCCCCCATAACGAGTTTTCTGCCCCTCCAGCCTTTATAGGCTATTGTAAACCCCTTCCCACACACACACACACACACACACACACACACACACACGGGACGAGGAGGAGGCCAGCAAGAGTAATGCAGGACTCCTGTTTCAACAGTGAGTGGTCTAGACATTTTTGGACCAATCATGGTGGCAGGAACTTCAAAAGCAGACAGTATTGTGCACATGGTGTCAGCTGTGGAAGCAGGCCTACGGACCGCTGCAGGGTGAAAGCAGACATCTCTGGGAATGTGGCGTGGCAAGAGGAGTGCTCAAGACCCTTTAGAGGTTGCAGAGTGTATGCAGCAGGAAGCAAAGCTGAAAGATGCCGGCAGACTGCAAGAGGAAAACCGGCGTGACCGGGTGAAGCGGTCACATGACAAGCATCGCTGGATGAGCAAAGCCATGGAGAGCCGCTGGGAGCCTGAACAAGGGGGTGGGAGGAGACGAGAGGGAGAGGGAGCGAGAGGGAGAGCGCAATACATATATCTTGTGGCAGCAGGGCACCTCACTGGAACGGCGTAAGCTCGGACCGGTGAGTCAACCAAGCAGGGGAGACACCTGGATGGCAAGAAAGCAGGCAAAGCTAACGAACACTGATTTGAATGAAAGCAAGTATTTATTTGAATGCCGATCCAGAATAAGCACTTAGATTTGGGAGAAGGCATGTTTGTGAAACATCTTGATACAAGGAACTGTATGATATGATACCAGGAAACAAGCATCGACAAGAGCCAAAAGAAGCATTGGTGAACAAGCATTGGCAAGAGCCAGAAGAAGAATGTAAGAAAGTGCAACAAGTGCATGGTCGCAAAGCAAGCCACAAACTTGGGGAAGGGAAATCTGGTTACAAGTCAAGAGCTGGAAGAAGCTCTGAACCTTTATTTGAACCCTTCTTATTTTGATGCTGACATCCCTACACATTGTAAACAATTAGATGTGAGGGCTAGTATAGGTTTTGGAAAGACAGACAGATATTTGCTTTGGACTTCCTGACACAGGCTATGCTTAGTTTTCTTTACGTAGGGAAATCCCACCTTAGCATAGGGCAATTAGGCCTTTTTCCATCCTGCATGTTGAGTTAATAAATGGTTATAGACCAAACCTCACAGTGCACAGTGACTGCAGGGCCGTTCTATGCCCTTGGAGCTATGCATAAATTGCGGGGACACTATATTGCCTGCAGTTAATGCCGATTTCTTTATTGCTGTACAGGAGCACAAAGTGTGAGACCAAGTGTGGGCAGTCGGCAGTCTGCTGGCACCAGCACTGACCAGTGTTTTTTCCAGTTGCCTGTAGGAAGTTTGTTAGAAGAAGGGTGAGCGGCTTGACCAATTAGTCTTCTGCCGTTCTGCCCTGTTCAGTTACTGAACTGCTGTGAGTACTGACCACATTGATTGCTAGTAATCTTTCCTTGCTTGCCCGTCATGTACGATTTTAGGAGCAACTCGGTAACCTCAAACTATCACTCGGATCTTGAGAGTGGAATTGCTTGCAATTCATTTTACCTTAGGATAAGCAGTGTTGTTACCACTGGATTGGACTTGGAGGAAGACATAGCTGCTTTCGTATTTTCTGGAGACGGGCCATGTATCGTACACTGATGCATTTGAGGGTGGGCGTTGTTACTGCTCATGGATATTTAGAATGGGAAATGTACGGCATTTGGAAGAACTTGGGGATGGGCACCTAGATGGATTCTGAGGGTATTGTCTTGCAACTAGACGGAATCTAGGGGGTGGGCAATGTTTTTATGCATAGCTAACATTTTTTTCCGTCACACTCTGCACCTTTTTAACTTATTAGAAGGCTCATCCTCACCTTCGCAGACATATGCTTTCACATTTACCTCAAAAACACTTTACGCAACACCTCTGTATTAAGAATGCAGCTACCTTTCACGACACAAATTTGACAGGTACCTTCAGACATAATGGACTATCCTCTTGCACACCCCGCCAATTTAGTTCTCTAGTGCACTCCTTTCCACCCATCCACATACCATCTAGACATGGGTGACTAGCAGGGACTTGGCAACCCCCTGATAACTTTAAGGGCCATAATGCACACACGCATGATAGCGCCTCCCATATTTGGACTTCAGTCCCTCAGAGGCCGTTCAATCAACAGCGCGCTGGGACCACTCCGATGGTAAAAGACGCTATAAAAATGACAACATGAAATACTGCACTGGTTCTAAGGGAGGAAGTATTTCAAGCACCATGTGTCGACTCTGCAAGTAGGGGAAGAGGGCAACATTTTAACACCCGCTGATGCGGTCTTAACATTTGACAGGGGCATATTGGACATTAATCTCCCTTAGCCCCTTGAATGTTCCCGTGCGTGAGGGGTCTTTGGGGAAGGGGAGTGAGGCAGCCGATTGTGAGACGTAGTATTCCCCCCTATTTTGTTTATCCAACCCATCCTATGTTTTAGGATGCTCCGAAGTCCCAACTACCCCGTCCCTTCTTACACAAACACTGGGCCAAGGAAGAGAGTGACAGAGTAACATTAACTTTCACACATCATACTGGACTTGCCCCGCTAATCGGGTCAGGCAAAGTCAGGCACTTGATCCTAAGTGCCTACGCCCGATACCAATTGGCTCTCCTCATACAAATAAAAGGCAGAACCAAAGGACACACTCTGAGCAAGGCGGAACACGAGTACGAGCAGGGCTTCCGGGATGAAGGCAAACCTACTGGACCAGAGCGAAAGACCAAGGGACAAGAGCAGCGGGTCCAGAATCCCAGGAGTTCCGTACTGGAGGTTGTTACCTCCAACAAGCTGCGATAGACACTTGGAGAAGGCCCGATCCCACAAGTGAAGACTGCATTGTGTTTCAAGGACGCCAGCGACCCTCCTGGCTGAACGGCAGTGTTGGGGAGGTGAGGCCAAGCCTGTGGTACTAACTTTGACTCGTGAATTGGGAACCCCAAAACTAAGAAGAGACGCACTGTGAGAAACCTGGGGATCTGCCATCCAGGTGGCCAGGACACGGCCATCGCTATTGGATCCAGTTCCTGGGGGTGGACCAGTGCGGATCACCTGGATGACGGGGGGGGTCCTTCGGGTATTGGAAGTGGGACACCGAAGGGTGAGACGCGGTATCCCCTTCCATATTACACCTTTTCCCCATCCTGCCGAGTAGGATATTTAGAACCCCCCCCCCGACACAAACACTAGAGCTGTTTAATTGACAAGGGTCAGGTAGCGTCAGGCCATTGCCATTACACACACACACACACACACACACACACACACACACACACACACACACACACACACACACAGAATTGCCCCTTGCACTTTTCGACCCAGACCCGCAAAGCCTCAGAGAAAGGAAACTTAAGACCTGGAATCACAGCTGGTGAATGGTATGACGGATGACAGCTGTACATGGGACCCTCCGGCACAGATAGCCAGAGCGAGAAGAAGCGGTTGCCATTGCGGTACCGTCCTCCACTCCAGTGGCAAAGGAGAACACCAACGAGTTCAGCACAGCTGGTGAGTCGGGAGAGACTGATAGTGGACCGAATTGTGTTAGGCTCAAGGTTGCAGTGGCAATATTGTATACTAAGAAAGAAGATAAGAGGCCTTTTGTAAGTAACATTGGTACCAGAAGCAGAGTGGTCCGGCGCCACGTGGGTTCTCATTCAAAGAACTCTGGCTGATACCCCTCTCTTGAGCTGTGAGAATGTATTGAGCAAAGATTGTGGAAACTACAATTACCGGGAGGCCTTGGGGAAGACCGGCGTGACGTGTGAAAGTAGTCATACGAGGGTCAAGCCAAATCCCATGTACAGTCGAAAGTCTTTGACAAGTTGGGGAAACTAAGTGAACTGAGATAAGTAGCAAACGTGAAACAGACTGAGGGATGCCTGCGAATAGGGGGTATAACCCGACCCAAGAACATTGTGACGACAAGCGTGAACCCGACTGAGGGATGTCCATAGTGAGTTGTTGGTATGAGCCCGACTGAGGCAGGCTAATAGTGAGAGAAGGATCGGAGCCCGGCTGAGGGGGATCCAAGGGTGAAGAGTAATCACTCAACGTGAAGATTAGCAAAAGGAACTTATTGTTTTGTTGTTTATGGAGCATCAGACCCTCTGAGGCCAGAGACTTTGCATGAAAGAGTTCAGCACAGAAGGCCCTGATATTGAGAAAAGGGAACTGTAAGCTTGTGCCGCAGAAGCCCAGGAGTGTGCTGTGCTCAACAGTCCCACCTTGTTCTGTGCTAAAAACGTGGGGAAGGGAGACCCCGGCCTTAACATCCCGACTTATCATTTTGTGAACACATTTTCTTTTCTTGTGAACATTACCCCAAACTATTTTGTAGCATAGTGGTAAGGATTGGCAATAGTTTTGTTTTAGTATAGGCCCTTTTATTTTGACTAGACTATTAGGACTGTTATTTTATTATTTGATGGTCGCAGCTTGCTCCCATCTTAGATTTAGGTTTAGATTAGGAGTTTATCACACCCATTTTACAGTTTAATAAACACCCTTGAACTGTGATCACTTCTGTCTGTCTTACTTTGATACCATGCCTTCCTTACAAAACACAGCCGATGAGCTGACAAGCAACCTGAAAGATCGCTGTGTGTTAAAGTAGGAAATAGCTAAATTGTATCGCAAGCAAAGGCTGCACATGTGTGAATGAAACGTGAGGAAAGGCATATCAGCGAATGAACGTTGAAGTAAAAGATAGCTGCAAAATCAGCGATAAGAAGTAACAGAGTGGTCCGGTGAAAGGAAGTAGCCCACTGGAAAGTCTGTTAAAGTAAATTGTTTCAAGCAAATGAACAGCAAAAGTGAAATAAAGAGGTTTACCTCCTAGAGAACGGGAAAGTGAAAGTTGAACTGTAAACCTTCACTTAAAGTGGTCCTGCAGTGGTCTGTAAAGAAAAGGCACACACATTCGAAAGTCTTAAACATGCGAAAGTTGTCCTGAGCCCAACGAAGGAGACCCAAAGTGAAATAAGCTTGGGGAAGGGAGCCCCTCTTGCAAGTTTGTTTTGAACTTTTATTGTTTGAGTTCTGAGCCGGACAGAGGGGGACCTACGAGAACTGTATGGTGAGAGGTCTCAGCCCGACAGAGGGGGACCTTTGCGAACTTTTGGTTGAAACATTAATTTTGGAAGTTAAGAAAGAAACTAACGTGGAAGGCCAGATGGGCCTCAATCCACATTTCGGAACTGTTTATTGTGGGAACCGAGCCAGAGTGTGTCCACCTGCCTTACAGGGACATACTTACACTGCGAGGTCTAACCTAGGGAGGAGATGTGGGATGAATCAACCCACTCATCCAAGCCCCGCAACATCGCTGTGCATTGATGGCAGCAGAAACATCATAATGGCCACTGGAAAGCATGCTGCTCGCCAGAAATCACCAGAAAATGCACAGTGAAAACCTGAAAAATAGGCTGCCATCCACTTTTGCCTATCTTAGTGAGCACAGGAGATCACTGCCTAAAACCACCATTGGGCTACCCACAAAGCAGCCTGAAACCACTTGAAATTAGCAATGCCGATTGAAAAATAAACCGAGCTAGTTTCAAAATTCAGTTTTCTTGGGTGTCAAAGTGCTAAAATCATGGCTCACAAAACCACCAAAAAGATCCAACCTTCTTGTTGGGTGTGCCACATTACTCTACTGCAGGAATCCACATAAATACAATGTCAGAAAAAATAATATGTTCTCAGAACAAAATCTTATTTTAAGGATACTGATGGAAAGACAGCTGTCAAAAATGGGTGTAGCACCGTTGCTCACCTCTACCAGAAAGCCGGCGTTTTAAAACTATTTTGGGTAAAGTTGAACAAGGAACCCCAAACTATGCCAAAGAAGAGAATTCCATCAAAATGCCATGGAGTGCCACACAGTGATTTCATTATTGAAAGAGACTTGATTTAAAGATATGTTGCTTATTGTCAGTTTATAAATGTATTTTTTTTTACAAGGAACTATGTTGGAATTGACCAGAAGGTAATCTGATTTAGTTAAAACTTCAAGAGGCCTTCTTTTCATGAGAACCCTTCACACCTTGGGCCTTCCCACCAACAGGAAAGGATATCGCATTGACATGTAAATCAGGAGAGGAGGAGATTTTCTCTGCAGCCCGGAGGAAGGAACAATGGGGGCTTTGAGATGAATAGGAATATGCTGATTTGGGTGTAACTGGTCAACAACTGCTCTGGGAGAGACAGGACATGTGACCTCTGAGGCAGCCAGATCTGGGGGCGGAGACAAACCATTGTGTGAATTGAAAGCAAATATATGTTTTATAAAATTGCTTATAACAAAGTGTACCAAGCTGGCAAAAATGTAAAACGTTGAGACGGTTGAAATGAAAAATTCACTCACAATTTAAGACTGAGCTGGACGCCGTGTGATGTTCTGAGACTAAACCCCGGAATTATTAATATTGCAGCTGCAGTGGTTTTGCTATGAACATATGAAATTACAGTAATATGCTCAGAGAGGATATGCATGCATGTATCAAATTTGGAGCAGAATGAATATTGGAAAACCCACCAAAAGCGTGAAATGTCATTTCTGAACCCAAGCTCGTAGGAACATGGGACTTGAACAGAGACATGCCTTAATTAATCTGTGATGTGTATATGTATTATGAACAACTTGTGTATCTGGGAAATATGTTTTTTGGGAAAAATAGAGTTTCTATGAACAGCAAAGGGGAGGGATTTCAGTTAAGCCATAAACACAGCATCACTCTGACTCATTCTGACACGCTGATCCTTTCTCCTGTCAGGGGACAGGGAATTCTCTAACCTATCAAATCCTTAGAGGGTTGGGCATGTAGAATCAGCCTACCCACCCACTTTGGAAACACATAAATAAGGGCTGCTAGGACAGATGAAAAAGACACTCTTTTCCACTACTCACCGATTTCTTGCAAAGCACCCTGACGGAAGACTCCAGACTCCAGATAGATCCAGACTCCAGAACCAAACTCTAGAACTTTGAAGCAGAGAGGCCTAAACCAAAAGCTGAACCCTTCTCAGCAGGCCTGCAGAATCTAGCAACCTGATTCTTACCTTCAACAGCCGGGCTGTGCTGTTTGCTTCTAGCTAAGAACCCTGTGCTAGAACCCAGATCCAGACCCGGAAAGCAGAGCTGTATCCGGAACCCATCAGATCCAGTCCGAGGGACCGAGCGGACCAGAGGCCATGCTGTGAGCAGAACCCAGTGACTGAGACCTGTCCGATGGCGAGAGTGAAATCCAAACCCTTGACCAGATCTTTGACGAGGCGCATTCCATTCCAAAGCCTAGGAGTGAGTATCTAGCCTAGAACTGTCCTTAACCAAGCTCTTAGTTTAAAGTAATCCTCTTCCATCCATTTCAACCTGTTCAGAACTGCATTATAGACTCTTGTGTCCATCTGGTTGATTTAAAATCTGTAAAGCGCATCTGTCATTTCTGAAATCTTGATTCTATTTCTGAAAAATCTACCTTCACAAAAACGTCTAACTTTTGAACCGCACGTCCTAGAACCGAAATTTAACCCAAAACGGCATTCCAATTCATTATAGTTTTTCCGTAATCGCGATTTATGCACGCGGAAAAAGTGCCGGGAATTGCTCAATTTCAACACGTCAGAATAGCTGTTTCTTGTTTGCAACTGCTGAATTTCGTTTTCAATTTGATAATGATTCATGAATCATTGCTAGTGTTGACCTGAACCCATCCAAAGTAAGTACCTCTTATCCTGAATCTCTTTTAGTGAATTAAAATCATTTTAGCATATTTTCCCTTTCATGACAATCACATTCAAAAGTATTTTTGCCTGTTTTAAAATCATTCCTGTGTCTCTCTAAGCTTGCTGGGGGAACTGGGATTGAACTGCATTATTGATTGTATTTCTGAAACCTGTGTGCCCTCATTCCCACCTCTTCATATTGCACACTGGGGGGAGTGAGTAGTCACAGGGGAAAGAGTGATCATATGGTCTTTTGCTGAAATCATATCAAGTTTATTTCTGTGTTGCATTCTTTCCATCTTGCATTTCCTTGAACATTGTGTGTAGGAGCTATATAAATAAACAATCAATCATAAAAGTATCCTCTGCTACCTTATCCTTCCTATTCCTACTCCTTATTGATTAAATAGATTGTGATATTGTAATATTCCCCATTGCTGACCATTGTCATACTCATAAGTGTGCTATTCAGATGATATTTTATTTATAAAAGTGTGATATATATTGTTTAATTCTTCAAATAAAGTTTAAATTTGCAAAACAAACCTACTTCTTGGCTCAGTGAGGTCAGGGGGATTCAAAGAGAGGGGCGTTATATAAGGGTTCATCATTCAGATTTAAAGAACTTTGACATAAAAATATTTAAATAAGCGCTTCCCTTGGGCATCCCATACTAAGCATTGACTTAGTTGGAGTGCTGAATTGAAGTCACTTACAGAGAGGTGTTTCAACCACATTAATTCATTGAAACATTGATTTTTCCTTTTGCATACATTTCTCCTTTTTACACTTTTTTGTGCAAGAGATGGGGCAGGCGTTAGGTTTTTGTTAGCGTAGGCCATTTTGATTTGTGAGACTCCACTAGGACTCAGTTATTTATTATTTGATGGTCAAGACCACTCCTATCTTAGTTATAGGGCAAAGTAGGAGTTTCTCCAAGCCCAGCAATTTCAAGAAACGTTTGTACAAATTGTACCCATTGTGTCATTATAATACTTGTGATATCATGCCACCCCTACACCACCAAGACTGAGGTTGGGAATGGTCTTCTTAACAATCTCTAATGGTCAAGACACGGTGGTTGTAACTAGCCATAACCAGACTCTGGATATTCATTTAGAAGATTTGACACCCATGCCTTTCCTCGATAACTACAAACTTTGTGTCCAGAAATCCATTGTTGTCCGCCAATAACATACATGGAAGCACTTCTTCCAATATCACTTTTGCAAAAACTGCCCTTGCCGATGCTTTGCGCTATGTGATTAGGAGCTAATAAGGAAGGCTCCACGAGGGCGGGTAAACCAACCACAAAACAATTTGAGGTGAGGATTTTTAACCACTGGTGGGCTGTACCTCACAGGTCTCTCTTCCCCCTATGGGTGGACCTAGTAGTACAGAGGATAGGAACTACTTAAGTGATGGTAGTTTGCTGGAAGTTTTGAATTGCTATGATACACCACCAGATTTGGTACATTTGAGTTTTGATTTATCAGCAGAGTGTTGTCAGCCTCGACCAATCGGCTGAAATGTGATAATTTATGACAGTGTCAAACCTCTAACGAATCGAATTTAAGATAGATGGTCTGGTCAACTCCTTGTCCCGATGTGCATCATACGCTACAGGAATTAAACAATGAAATGAGCAGCACCTTCCATATCAGCACAGACTAAGGTCTAACGTCTAACGTTCTCTGGAATCGCTATATGATAACATCAAAGTGGAACTATCTGCACACAAACTCCAATTTAGTGTGATTAAATATAAATTGAAGGCAACTATGAAAGCGATTACGACTAGTAAGAACAACTAACTGGGGAACGCAAGGGATAATTCACAGAAGCCCAATTCTCAGCCTGAGAAAATTATAGCCAGTGCACAAGATGGTCCCAATAAAACTAAAGCTGGTGTACAAGAAGAGCTTAATTCACACTCTGGATGCACAGGCATACAAGAAGGCAAAGAAAAAACTAAACATGGCAGAGGTAATAAATCTGGCAATAGCTGTCTAAGTTTTGGAGAAATCTGCACAAACGGAGGAAGCGTTGGGCAATAGTAGAGAATCTCACCACGTGGAGGAAACTAATTAGAATCTGGTGAAGACACCAACTAAAGAGTCTGAGTCTATTGCAGTAGCAAATAACACAACCACAAAAATCAGCACCCTGGGAAATTAGATGAGAAGGGCTCCACTTCTGCTACCCCACAGGTCAGATAACACGCTTCCATCCTCTTTGTGGACAAACTGTAACTGGAGGATGGTATGGCCAGTCGCATTAGGGACAAAATGCATATACCCAAACCTTCAGAGGATAAGGATGTCAATATTGTGCCCCCATATTGATCGGGTGGGGGGGGGGTCTGGAAGAATAAAAAGCTAACTCAGAAGATGACAGATCAGATTAATCAAAATGTGGATAAGAGTGCAACATCTTGTTTATCTTCCAAGCTGGCGGGGGGAGAGGGGGTACGACCAATGGAGGAGGGACTGGAACTAACACCAGGCCGACCAAAGATGTCTGGATGAGATGGTGCTACCAGGCAAATTGTTACTATAATTTGTTCTTGGTACTTAATTGTACCAACATTCTGAAATAATTTCAGAAAGTCCCCTATCTGAGGTGGATTTCTACAAAAGATATAGACAGTGTTCTTTCCAATTGCTGCAAGAACAGGCATTGTGAAATTGACTATTTTGTCGAGAATAGTTACTAATATTCTCTTGTCAGAATTTGATGTGCTCCGGCCTACGGGTTATGATCTATCTCCTGGTTAAGTTAGTTATCCAGAGAATGCCAAACATAGGTCTACTATAACATCTAGGTGTGGCAACAAATAGTCGAGTGAAAGATTGAAAGTGATCTGTCCACGTCGGCCAGTGTTTACTCACTTGTTCCAGGTGCTGAGTCCTCCCAGTAACATAGTGGTTAGAATGAACGATTGGTCCAGCCTCCCTGGAAACCGATCTAGTAATTTCAGAAAATTAGGTGCAGGGGGAAGGCGGTCTTTAACTCTGTACCTAAGTTGAAAGATCTAAATCTTCTGGTTTTGAAGAGGATTTGGTAGTTTTCTAAGCAATGAGGCAATAAGAAAAACATGGGGCACTCGGTGTAGATGGTTATACCACTTCTCAACAATTTGCAAAGCAGTCTCGGGGAAGTCACCCACCTGGATGCCTCTTGATAATGGCCAGAACCTCCTACACTGACAAAAGGAAACATCAGATGACAATTATGGGTGCCCAGCTGTAAAATGCTCCTTAAAGGGTCATAAATGCTCTATTCCGATCTTTCCCGTGAATATCTACTGGAACTCTGTGGTATCCAAAAGAGAGACTTTTCTTTCAGACCTATTAGACATTTGTGATAAAACGTTTATTGACGGGAAAGCAATGAATTATATTCTTGTGGGGTATCTGAACTCGGATGGTCTGGCTACACAATTGGGAAGTCAGAGAGGGAGTGGGGTTAAGTGCCCAAAAATATCTTCCAAGTAGAACAATGGCAACATTTTGTGGGATTTCTTTCGGGAGTGGAACTTGAGATTGGCTAATGGTAACACATCTGGTGATATTCCGGGAAGAAGCATGTGGAGGAATGGCCCCCTGTATTGATTACTTGGCACTTACTCCAGATTTGTTTCAGAAGTACGAACATTTTCAAGTGCTTACTACTGATGCCAGTGACCAGAATATGTTGTCTGCTACATTTAGAATGGACTGTAAGAAAGATAATCAGTCTCTTCAAAATGATACAAGAGTAGCAAAAAATGTGTTTAATGTTTTAGGCCTTAATGATTTGAACTCGCTGTTTGAGAATACTGTGTTAGAAAAAATATAAAATCTTCTCATCACATAACTTTATACATATAGGGTCAATAGGAAATCGAAGACTTATTAACTTGTTATACAAGCTCATAAAAGAAGAATAAAGTAGCACCTCTGATTGCTGCGCAATAATCGATTAGGAGGAATTGACACTAAGCAAATTAGCAAAAAGGTTAAACAAAAGTTCAAAAATTGGTTTACATCGTATCGTTACCTAAAAATGCAGAAAGTGGCAGAAAGTATGCTAAGAGCTGTTGCAACAAAAAAATACCAAAACGTTTGGAGTTTAAAGAACTGTCTGAATCCCAAGATGAACTTCAATGTAATCCAATTCTCTAATTAATGTGGGAAACCCATTTTGCTTCCTTATGTAAAAACCCTACCTCTGGGGGTGGTGTTTGTTTGTGGATCAGGAGTGGTCCCTGAATTTTAGTATTAAAGATATTGGGCCTCATTACGAGTCCGGCGGCAACCAGCTGTTTTTTCCCGCTCGGTTACCGCCAGACTTGTATTACCATTCCGCCTCTATGACTTCCGGAATTACCAGGGCATTACGACCCTGGTGTCCCGGGAATTCCGGAGGCGGAATTCGGTAAATCCCCATTCCTATTGAGTCCCACAAGGCAGTGATTAATCCAGTGGCACAAATCATTTATCTTGGGTGTGATATCATGGCCACCCCTAGTCGAGAGCGTGTGGTCACCTGGTTAAAGTTCTGTGCTATGCAATTTGCTGCACAAATGAAAAACATCAAGTACAAATACAGTATATTTTCTTTTGTCACACTAATTGATTACTATCATCTTAAGGTTATCCCGGCTCCCCTATATGCCCCAGAAATGTATTACTTATTTCAAAAGGTGAAATGGGAGAAACTGGAGGGCTGCATTTGGAAAAAAGCATTAAATCTCCCAGACTGTCTTCCTATCACTGCTATAAGCTTTGAGATGGGAAGTTTCTCCAAGTCTGGATGGTAAAGTTGGAAAGTTTTTTGATTTTTAAGTACGTGTTAGTTCCTATGCCAAACTCATGATTAGCTGAATTTAATCTGTATGTGAAACAAGTCTAAAGGCCTTGTGCAAGGACTAAGAACCCAGGCTAGACATCCTCTCGAGTATCTATATGTCGGAAGAAACTTTGAGAGATAACCCACCGCTAGTAAAAAAAGATCTTATGTGAGGATTGGATTAAAACCAAACAGATGTTAATAACTGTCAAGCTGTATAACAGCCTCTCTAGCTCTGATAAACCGTGGGGGCACTTCCAATGTACCTGCAAGGTTTTCAAAATGCGTACTGGAGGGATTCATTTGTCCAATTTAGGATGACTCTTAAGAACTGGTGAAATTGCGTTGGCACGTTCACAACAGAAAGAAGCCAGTAGGACAGGCAATTTGTGTAATAGCGATGGGGGATACAAACAAGAGCATCTGTTTATGTATTGTATTGCCTTATATGCCTCTAGGATTAGGCTGTTTGGAAGATGTGTTCATAATCAGCAAACTCGTTTAGAAGAGAACTTCTGTTTAAGAGTGAGGAGCAGTCAGGAAACACTTAACTATTGCGTCTTTAAGGTTTATGAATGTGATAGGCCTCATTTCATTGCACTAATATATATAATGATAGCGTAATAGTGATAGGTTTTTAAGATAGAATCATTTAATACTGTGAGCATGAACTGATCATTTGGTATTTTATAGCTTAATTTGGAATATTTCTATAAGAAAAGGTTAAGGTTGACAATGTGTATATTTTTGTGTCCTAAAGTCAACTCCCTGGTGGCCAGCGGAAGGAAGTCACTACCGGATCCCGACCCTGGGGGTGGTATTAGCCAGGAGGATCATCTAGGCAGAGAAGAGCCCCAGGGGGATAGGAGAACTCTGTTGGAGAGATGCAGTATTTGTCTTCCTCAAAGGAATAAATGTCAATGCTGGCAGAATATGTAATGGCTTGCTGTCAGAAGGAAGTTTTATTTCTCAAAGCCAAGTATTTTGATGTTGATGAAAAATGTCATAATCCATCTACTGGAAATCAGAACTCCTCCAATAAAACCATCCACAGATGTGATGGTGAAATTCCATTAAATCCTCAGGGGAATGGTAAAAACAAATATCCAAATATTAACCTATAAGAATCTGAAAACCTTAAATCTGCAGTGAATCAAAACTACTCCCTTAGGTCCTTTTAAAACTCTTGAAGAAGATTTACTTCACGATAAAAGTGAAAATAATACAATTGAAATAACAGTCAAAACAGAAAAGGGGATTTGATCATTGATGACTTCAAACCCCACAATGCCCAAAGTACAGGGATCAAGAAGAGGGATGCAAAGGATTAAGATTGCAACTGGCAGTCTAATTGCCCTAATGACCTACACCGAAGGAAAACTGGGAGGTATAACACATCCCCTAAGGTGAAGGCCGTAGAGAGCAGTAGTAGGAGGTGGAGTGAATGTCGCAACTTCACGTTGCAGTTGAAGGAAGTTGTGCACAGACACCGAAACTGCCGTGATTAGCACATTGAAGGCCAGTTCTGAGAGGATCTCTCCCTTCAATGACCCTGTATGGAGAGGTTGCGCAGAGGGAAGCCTTGTTGGAGAAAGCTTTCCCACTGGAGAAGGTAGATGCAGAGTTCGCGCAGCTAGTAGTATACAATATTAAATCTTTCCGCAGTGTAAAATGGACCGCTCTGGCAGGCGAGCAACTGAGTGTCCATGGAGGGAAGAGCGCTCCATTCCTGAACGGCATGGGCGGCAGGAAGTAGAAGGAAGCAGTTTGCCGGGCGGCGTGCAGCAGAGGCTGGGTGGAGTGCAGCAGAGAAGGCATAGGTACCCGAGGCAGTGGAGCGCGCGGACAAATGTGCTATATCCGGTGAGTTCACTACAAGTGCGTGAATGCAGAACATTCCGGGATAGACCTCTAACCCTCATCCAGTACTTTTGAATACAAACTGAAGTGGCAGTGTAACAATGCTTTTGAATACTGAACTGATCCCAAGAAGCTTAAGGGGCAGAATAAGAACTTTGGGCAAGAAGGGTATCATTATACGGGGAAAGGTCGTAGACTTTGTCAGAATCAAAGAAGGGCAATATCGAGTAAAGGGTAAAAAAAAAACAACATTGCCAAAGCTAAAAGAGGTTAACTAAGAACCAAGTTGTTTGTGAACCATATTGGCAAGATGAGGGAGAAACACGTTTTAAATTACCTAAACAAGCATTGTCCAAGCCAAGGAAGAACGAGTTGGAATAAAAGCCATCATCAGTCGTTGGTTAAAACAGAAGTGGTAAAGCATAAGTGGCAGGAGAGCTGCCTTCCTGATGCGAAGTATTTAGGAAGAGATGCGCATAACCTGCATTGGATCTGGCAATCGCAGGTGTGGAATAAACAGCACCAATGTGTTTTATGTCTTCCCTAGAGAAGCAGTCAAGTCTGATGTGAAAAGTTAAAAGACTTTGGTTGAAGTCAATCGCATCACAGAAGTACTTGTTGTAGTAGAAGTTTTCATTAGTCTTGCAGGCAAGTATAGCAGAGCAGAGACCTTTCTAGTAGTAGACCTAGCAGGTGAGCGGACCAGGTGCTAATCATTACAGTATTATACTGTGGTTTGAATTCTGTGAAGAAGTGGTAGAATCACTAAAGGATGTTGTGAATTATTGTGGGGTCATCCTGATACAGAAACTTTTGTTGATACAGATGAACTGTGGAAATATCAGTATTATTTGAAAGACGTTGTGTTGAACTCTCTACCACCAGTGGAGGGATAAAGACTGTTTGAATAATTGGAACTGTTGATGATTCAAGTCCGAGTAAGACACTTTTCTTGGAACCAGAGGAACTTTGTTTTTTGAACTTTGATACAAGATCGGAAAAGACCAATTTTGAACAGTGGAGTAAAAATCCTGTCAAATCTGGGGTAGGGGAATTTGAATTACAATGTATTACCTTATTGAGCTTTGCCTGTTGCACTCTTCCTGCTCCCTCCGGCACTACTTCTCTCCCCTCTCCCTGCACAATCTGAATGACACAAGGCCTTGTAGGAACATTTGTGCGGTCCTCCCTTTGTCACCCTTTCTGTGTCTTGTCACAACTAGAAACACTTGTGTGCAGGCTCGTTATGAATGACTTATATCATACATAAAAGTGTGAGGGACAGAATCCTTTTGTTAGAGTGTTTCCTTTAGATACTTTGATAAGTAGTGAAATTCTAGTGAGGGTAGGAATAGTGGGGTGTTTACCAACCCCATTTAAGTTAATAAAATGACATCTTATGAAAAACCTTCACAAAGTTGTCCACCTCACATTTCTAACCACCCACAGTACCCCCAAAAGGGGCACTACACAGCACTTTAAACTAGTACTGCTACACAGTTAGAAACAATTAAGCAAAGCAACAGTAAACACTTTACAAAGTAATGTAGGGAAGGAAACGTGGTTAAATAATATAAAACAATCAACAAAGATAAGACCGTTTTTGTCTTTAAGAAAATCTTCCCTTACCAGGTAGGCTAGTTCCAAAATTCCAAATGAGTTCAATCTACAGCTAAGTGCCTGGTAAGGGGCTTAGGAAGTCTCAAAAGTGTACCTGCAAAAGATGTTACCATAGCCAACTAACTAACTAGTTTTAAGGACAAAAACACACCAAGTCAAATCGGTTTTGAAAAAGGAAGGGGTACACTCACAGTTTCTACACACAGAGGGGTCCCCCGTTCAGAATCTTAGGCTACAACCCGACCAAATACAGCCAGGTAAGGGCAGTGTTTGAGAGTGGACTTGATGGCCATGCAAACCCTATAGAGCAAAGGCGGCACGCAGCCCCCATATTCCGAGTGTGGAAATAACTAACCCAGGTAAGTCAGAAACGCTGGGGCCACTCACCCACACCATTGGGCTCATTGCAGGATCTTCAGGGGTTGCACAAGAAGTAGCTGAAGTAGGTGTCTGGCTTGGATCAGATTAGGCGCAGTTCCATTCTCTGAAGCAGATATGGTTCCATAAGTCCCCCAGCTGGGCAGGACAAACAAGCTTTGTCAAATAGACCACCCCCAGGACTCTGCAGGAGCGGTTGCAAAGAAGCCCTGGTCAGGGGTTGGCAGACTTCGAACTTGGCAGCGGTGAAATACAGGTTCCAGGCAGGCCTCTTTTCCAGGTGAGGAGCAATTACTACTGCAGGCGACAAGATTCCGGGGCTACAGGCTGGAGCTCTGCCAAGACCAAGCTCCATTTTGGGACGGTGTCTGCTACAGAGACTGTGCCTCTTCAGTGAATGACCAGACCCCAGAATGATTAAACAACATATTTGAAATTCAACCAAGGTAAAACAGCGCTGCAGGACATGAGACTGTTTAGGCCCACCAGAGTAGGGGAGATTGGCCCCGACAAAGGTCTCCCTGGGTTGCTTTAATTAATTGGAGCAGAAAATCCACAGTAATTGGTCTGGGCAATGTTGGTTGCTTCTGCTGCAGTCCTCCAGGTCTTCTCAGCAAGGACTTCTCTCTCTGAATTCTCGGATCCAGTGGGCGATCTCCAGACCCACTCCTCTAATCCAAAACGCAGACCGAGGGCTTCCTCAGCCCACCAACAGGAAGGAACTGCACCATTCAAGCAAGTAGTGGTTTCCCAATCATGGACAGCCAACAATAATATCTGCCTAGCAACAGACATCCGCTGGGAGAAATATGAATTGATTCCAGTTTCAATCAGTTCATCACACAAACCACTAACTGGGAATACAAGACGGGATCCAACGAAAGTGCATGCCCTTATTTGGGGGCTTCCAGACAGATGGCAGGAAGCCAGTCAAGAGGAAGCTGACCAGTGGATTAGCCATATATAGAATATGTAATCCAAAATAAGATTACTTCAAAAAAGATTAAACATTTTTCAAGACACCAAGTGTTCCAGTAGCAGTCCACTACACTGGATTTAGCGATTGCTAAAAATACAGTTAAATAAGTAATTTGTTTGTAAAAAAGCTATTTTATACAAATAATCTACATTTTTACAAATAATAAAGCCACATTACAAGCGAGGAATGGGTGCCATGGGCCCGAAAGCCACGGGAGGATTGGTGGGCCAGAGGTAGAGCAGTGGGCCACAAGGAGAGCAGAGGGTGCACAGGAAAGCAGTGTGTCAGAGGGGGAGTGACTGGGGGCAAACAGGGAGATAGCAGCAGATGGGAGAAAGGATGATGCAGGAGTCTGATATGTGGGAGAAAGGATGCAAGATACAGAGTGATACATTGAGTGGGAGGAGCTAAATTGGATGTATCTAAAGCGAGATGTGCCGGAATGGTGCCTTTCCGCTTCACATGTGTTGTATTTATTTTCAATTACCATGAAGATGCAGGTAGTCACACTTCACGAGAGACAACACATGACAAACGACACAGATTTCACCACAAACTGAACATTCCTTAGTACTGCATAGGTGAGAATATGCTCATGGCCCATGACTGGGTCCGGATCAATTGACAAGAAATGCTGAAAGACCCTGCTCCAAATAAAACTTTCTACTATCATCTGAAAAATGGTAACTCACTACAAAAGTGCGAGAAAGCAAATAACTGCCACTTGTTCTTACCCAGAAAACATTGTTACATTTTAAAAAGAGCTTAATGCATTCACATCTGTTTGAAGATGAGGGCCTGTTTGGGGATGTGGAATGCTTTAGTGTCCGGGCTCTACAGGAGACCTGGATGATTGACCTGCTGGTGATTGATGGGTGGGCAATACTTCATAGGTCTTCAGTTAAAGGGAATCTGGTAGGCCAAAGGGTGGTTTGATCTTGGGTGCCAGAAAACCACTGCGTCTGACTGAGATCCAATGCGATTCACCAAATATTTTGATTGTTCGACTGTCTGGGATTAACTCGCCTGGGGCACAGGGCATTCTACTTGTTAACATATATGACTATTCATATGCTGTCCCCCATAGTGCCACAATGAAAGATCTGGTGTGATGGCTTGATTCTGAGATTAATGATCTCACAACTATCCTGGTTTGGGATTTCAACTCTAGAATTCCCAGTAATCAAGATTCAGAGACTGGGCTGATGGAAACACATTATACTGGTCCAAGGCGTGGGTCTATACTCGACCGTAGCTGTCCCAGGGTTTTGTACTGGGCAACTCTCCTCTATTCACTGTGCTTTGTTATGGTGAACGGGGCCCGTACCTCGGACTGTCCACCACAGTTCACGTGGTGCTCACGCTCTAGCATAATTGACTACGCATTTGTGGCATATGATGCATCTGTTGTAATTGATAGACATTCAACATCGTTGGAGAGTGATCATTTTCCTGTCATCCTATCTCTAGACATGGCGTGTCCTAGCTATGGCGACTGAAATACAGGGTCTATAAGCATCAATAGAGCAATGACCACAGTGAGCTGGAACCCTACTAGAATTGAGGCTGCGTTGGTAACTGCATACAGGGTCTTCTTGGATTTGCCACCATTGGGGCTCGTTTCTACCCAGGGAGAACATTTAGCAGTGGGTCTGGCGATAATCACACAATTTGGGAGCCTTATTGCACAGGTCTTTGAGAGTCTCCCAATGGTCAACAAGGGGGATAGTCGGAGGGCTGCCAGCTCTCCTCAGTCACATAGACACTGCTATGATAGAACTATTTGTGACAAAAAAAATAGCCATACGCAAAGAGCTGCAGAAACTGTCAAAGGATGTAGCTGATCCAGTGGCGCATACCGTAGGAAGGAGGGGGTTAAATATCTCCTACTCGAAGTGCTTAGATCCCACAAGTATTCAAGAGAATGCCAAAAGTGGCGCAATCTGGTGTTGACTACAATTAACAACGAAACAAGAACATTCTGGCAGATTGTCAATGGCCAAGGCTCTTCCTCATTAGATCTTAATGGCGTCTGAGTCTGAATGGATCGCCTACGTAACATCTACCCTGGGACATTCTCAGCTGAGATAGTCCTTCGGCTCTAGGGAACTGGCCCCCTGGATCTTTGGGGAGGTTGCTGGGTTTATTGGTGCTAGCAAATCCTCCAGAGCTCCAGGGGTGGATGGCCTCTGCAACCTAATCATCAAGGCCAACATCCCCTTCTGGGCAAGGGTTCTCCATCACCTATTTAGCTGTATTGGTATCACCCAGGTCCTCTCTTGCTCTTGGCATGACAGCAACCTGGTCCCGGTGTATAAGAAGGGTGCTTGTGTATAATTGGGGGTGTGGTAGCCGCCGATAATTAAAGCATACTTTTAGTAATGTATGTTATGATATTTTGAACAAGCTAGATTGGTGTTCTAAAAAAATCACCAGGATCCCAACACACGAGTATATACCGTACTGAGGCCTGTTTGGAATAAATCACAATCCTGTTCACGGTCTCATCGGTATAAAAAAGGAAACCGATTTAATGACATGTTATGAAGTACACACAAATGATATTAAGACAATTAAGATAATATATATCATTTTGCTATACAGGTGGAGAGCAAACAGACAGTATGCATTTACAAGAGGACCCATATCAAAGCTGGACATTGGTCTCAAAATTGTGTGACATCAAATTTGTTTACATATAAACAGAAAGGCCATTACTTTGTAGTTGAGAGAACCATCCAATCGGTTCAGATAAACAAAAAGGAATTTGTTGCAATGTAGGTATAGAAATACATAAGTAAAACTCAAAAGTTAGTAACAGCAGTTATTCAGAAGGCAAAAATAAAGCAAAAGAGAAAAAACAGACAACAAATGGTGACGTCTAATGATAAACAGATCTCATCTGGTAGTAATTCTGAATCAATGGATATTCTAAATCTGAAACATTATTCAAAGTCTGAAAAACCAATCAACTGGGTTGATGTCTGGATTAGAGTACTTATTTGTTGTGGACGAAAAGGGGAGGGTGTGTTTTCACATTAGACTGTTAATGACCAATCATTGGTCTACGTCGGGAAACAAACTTCCCAGCTTTTGAACTGACGGCAGGCTGATGGTTGGGCCTGCTCCAGGGACGTTTCGGCTTCCAGTTAGGTTGCCTTCTTCTGGGCCGTTGGATTGTGTCACCCTTGTGCTTGTGTATCCAGGCTGTGGGTAGAAGTGAAGGGAAGACGTGTGTCAGTTGCGTCTTGCAGGAACTCCTCGAAGGAGCGGTCTATGTGCTTGTTGCACCGTGCTCGTGATAGTATTCCTGGGGTGCCTATGCGGGTGGGCTTGCTCAAGTAGGATTTCATCCAAGGTCCACGTGTGCTTAAGTGCTAATGAGGTTTCAAACTGCCAGAAAGCTTAACGAATGGAGTCATTAGTGTGGTTGCTGGCGCATCTGTGCTCGTGATTGCGTCCTGAAATGGCTTCTAGAAATCGCAGAATGTGGCCCAGTAGTAAGGAGGAATTGATCAGCTCGTGGGCATTGGGGATTCCCTGCAGCCCCATGGACATGGGGGCGAGTATTGACTGGCTCGCAGGAGAAAGGCCGTGTGGGTTGTAGAGCGTTGAGGTTGTAGAGGTTGTAGAGTCTAAAGCCGACTGCGCATGCAAGGACGATCAGTGTCCGCAAGCTCTCTGCCGGCACAGCGCCAGCAACCACACTAATGACTCCATTCGCTAAGCAGTATTATATGTGAGCGATCTAGCTTGTTCAAAATATCATAACATACATTACTAAAAGTACGCTTTAATTCATTATCGGCGGCTACCACACCCCTCAGTTATACATTGTTATATACAGCCCAAGGTTCTGTCAGTAGGGCCTCCCCCTCTTGTTATAATAAGAAGGGTGCTTGAACTGCTCGGCGCAATTATCACCTTTTGGCCATGTTGGACATTTCTTCCAAGGTCTATGCGCGGATCCTGTTGAACAAGCTGACCGCTTGGGCAGAGAACAATAACATCATCCCCTGGAACCAGACTAGTTTCAGAAAGGGCTGTTCAATATCTGTCAACATACTTGCACTCTTGACCATTGTCGAACAGGCAGGGATGATTCGTAAGAGACCCATATATGCTGCATTTGTGGATTATAGTGCTGCTTTCGACACAGTTGACCCTGCCAGGCTGTGGGGGAAGTTAGATGGTTGGGGGATTTCACCTGGCTTATTTAAGATGATTATTGCTGTTGCACGCTGAGACGCATGTAAAAATAAGGTTGGAGGGTGATAGGTGAACTTTGGCTTGGATCCAAACAGATGGCTGCGTGAAGCAGGATTGCCTCCTGGCCCCCATCCTCTTCAACCTATACCTGTGTGACATGGGGCTTGCGCTGGCTGACCCCAAGTGTCTCCCTCTGAAACTTGGCGATATGGTGGTACTATGGATGGGGTACACACACATTGTTTTGGACCTCACGCCAGGCGGCCTCCAAACCTCCTTGGATAACCCCAACTCCTACTCGGTCCTGAACTCTTTGAGGGTAAATACTGCCAAAACTAAGATCATGGTCTTTGAGACTTCCCGCAGACGTGCAGTCAGAGTGGGTTGGAACTTGAAGGGTATTCCAATTGAGGTTGTGAGCCCGTATGTTTATTTGGGCATTGTATTTGAATAAAGTCCTAGAGGCACGTCTCATCTGAGTGGACTAAAGGTCCACTTTGTGTGAATTCTGGGGGCCGTTTGTTCATTAGCAAGCCGGTGAGGAGGCTACTCGGTGGGAATATAGCTCAAATCGTTCAATGCAAAAATTGTTCCTTTCTTCTCTGAGATTACCATCCTATGTCCCGGCTTAGATGATTGTCTTGGAGTTTGATCTCACCATGATCCATGAGCGTATTGTATTAAGCAGCCTGATGCACTATTGGAGACTTGTACACACCCAGAGCAACACTTTGATGGGGATCCTGTTTAAGGCCTTTACTACCAAGGCTGACCATATGAAGTGTTCAATTCTGGGAAAGAGGTCAGGCCTCGTTGATCAGTGGCTCGGGAGTTCACACGAGGGTCTCCTGCTGCTGGGTGTAAACCAATTCAAGCGTGCGATGAGGGGGAAATTGGTGACACTCAACCGTGAGCAAATGATAGTCACTCTGGCTGCTAAGTCAACAGATGATGGGGGTCTATCCGTACATACTGGAAAAACAGTTGGTCCCCTCGTATATCTGCAAGTTTCTGGGTGACCATATTGTGTGGGACTATCCCTGGTTTAAATTCAATGCAGTGAACACATTTGAAATTGTTGGCCGGTGGTCAATAATTCCTAAGGGGGACAGATGTGGTTGTTTTTGTGGCAACGATGAGATGGAAACAGTTCATCTCCCAACACATTGTGATACACTGATTGAGCTGCGTAGATGGGCCCTTAGGGCTTCAGGGTTGGAACCTTCCCTTCCACCAGCCACGCTGTGGGGTCTTTCTAGGTCTGGAGCCCATGAGGGACTCGTTTTTTTTCCCACCAAAATGTGGGGAGAGGTGTATGGCATAATTCAAATGCTCATGTCAGTATTCAACAGGTGGAGTAACTACCTACCTACAAGCAGTGCGCCTGGTGCCCATTACAGCGCTATAGGCCCTGAAGAAAGTGGTCCCACTAGCATACACCACTGAAACTGGTCGGCTAATGTTTTTCTGGGGATCTCGCATCAATTTAGGGATGCCCTATATTAATGTATGTGTATAGACTCTGCACACATGTTTTTTTTTTAATTTTAATGGACTAGTACTTCTCAAGGGCAGGATAATCAAAGCAATTCGGTCTCCTGCCATAACCTCAGCACTTCCAGGCACAGTGCAAAGTGTCCTTCAGTGTTTTTTTTTATTAAAACGTTTTGCTGTTTACAATAGGGCAAGCCTCTCTCTGTCCCCTCACCCTAGATAAGCGGTTCACCGCCGGCATCTAGGGAGTTACACTATTGCAAGGGCAAAGTTAGTATGGTTGGAGGGCTAAGGTTGTAGAGGACTATATGATGAAACAATTATCAGTATGTTGTACCTGTACTGTGTGTGTGAATACTTTTGTGTTTGTGTACAGGTTACATACGCACCCTTATTCCTTGAGTGTGCTTATAGCCCCAGGGACTGACCAGTACCTTCAAAACGAAGACTTGAGGTTGAACAGGTGAGTGAAGCTAAAAAGGCTTCACTGACCACACAATCTGCCAGGATACTAAAACTGATATGTTGGAGGGGACGCTGAAATCAAAGGAGGGAAAATTGCAAAAAGAAAACATGTCCTTAACACCTTCGCTTACAGAGGGAATTCAAGTGGATAAGGGCGAGAAAGAAAAATTGTAAAGAGAAACCAAAAACTAAAATGTGATGTTATGGAAAGTATGTCTATTATGGAAAGTGAATGGTTTACTTTAACGCATGTAAATGAACTATACAAGTCAAACATCTATTATATTACTTGAGGAAATGCAGGTTTCCTTCCCACATTGCTAGGTACTAGTAGCAAAATGGCTTACATCTAGATTCAGGGCTGCCCAGTACTAACCTCTAACGCTGATCAGCAATGCCAGTTGCGCCACCGCAAGAATATATTATCGAAAATGCAGAGAAGGGGCGTCCCAAATCTGAAAAGCCCTTTACCACTTTGGAAACAGTTGTCATAAGGAAGGGATTTTGTAGGTGTAAATGTACTGGGGTCACTTTCATATTGTCTGATTCGCCATCACTTAAGCATGTTTTAACCTCTCCAATTTCCTTTAAAACTTAACGTGCACCAACAAATCCATGGAATATTCCTACGATGTAAGGGAGTATGAGTTGGGCAAGAACTAAGACACAGAAATAATAAATCCTTTAAACATATGTAGGTTCTAATTAATGCATATAATTTAAAAGGCTAACCTTGTATGTTAACACTTAGTTTTCATTAGGTGCTCACTGGACGCATTGATGCTCTCACCTGTTTAGCGCTGTTGACACAATACAGATACTGGCTAGCGAGTGAAGAGCAATTGAGAGTTTTCTTGGGATTCTCCTGGTAGCATTGGAAGATTTTCCCCTGCAGATCGGCACAAATTGGATTAGCATCATACCTCCTAGAGAAAAAGAAGGAAAAACACATTTTAGGTAGAAACATACATCTTCATGATCTTGAACTGCTTTGCACCCTGATGAGGGGCAAAAGGTTTTGGTGGTTGACCAGGTTGTTTGGCAGTTCACATAACTACCAGCCATTAGTAATCCGTACATATCCATGACCTAAAACAAATCTGTATGTTTCTGTGAACAGAATAAGCTGAAACAGCAACATTGTTACGGAGGTGACTAATCATTTGAGTAACATCTTAGTCTCGTCTGATACCCAATATATATTCTGTTTTACTTTGATCTTTTTCTTTAAAGAGGACTCAAGATGGCATCTGGGCTGTTCAGGTGTGTGGTCTAGTCAACGTTTATCCCAATGTTAAGGCATCTGCCACACCTTTCTAGCCTCGTCCTTACCTTCATGAAACTACCTTAGCTAGAATATGGGAATGATTTCTGCAGCATTTGACAATATACTTTTTTGGAAAAGACTTTGATGGACACTTCTAATGTTAAAAAGATAAAAGGGAACGAAGGAGGACTGGTTTTCTGATTGCAGCAATTGTGGTCACAATAAGAGGGGCTAAGATTTAAATAAAAATAAAAAATCTCGCATCACTACATTCAAAAGTATCCCTGCCCCCTCCATTCATTGTATAAAACAATTTGATACAAAAGTATATATATATATATCGCCCTACAGACAGATCACCTTCTTAGTATATAGGTCCGTATAATGTGAAACTAATACAACAATAAAGGTAATACTGGTACCTACATACAGAGAATTCCTGAACTTCAGCAAGCAATGAAGAAAGTATTTTTGTGAACTTTTTTCAAATTAGAAAATCGGGCCATCGAATAATTAATTACATATTGACGTCTTGAGGTCAATCTGACCCCTAGAAATATGAATTTATTTTTGGATTCACACATGTTCGGCGTAGCTGGATACCCACATCCATCTTCACTGAACCCCAGTCACCAGATGGACAGCCTGTCGACTGCTCTGCATGGAGTCAAGAAGTGGAGCGTAATGGAGTGAGGAGGGCATGGGGAGAGAGGTGAGGCAATGGGGTTAGGAGGCATGGGGCGATAAATCACGGGTCAGAGAGCATGGGTAGAGACCACCACTGAGGAATACAGATTAGGGTTTGGGTTTATGGAGTTTAGCGTTTGGGGTAAACACCCTACACCCCCGTTTAGGAAGCATGAGGGAAGGAAGATTTGATGAAATAAGATTTGGTGCAAGGAGCTTGGTGGCTGCTATTTCGGAGCGCGAATGAACAATGGGTTAGGAGTCGGTGCAAACACATAGATGCATTAATTCCTTACAGTCCAGTTTTTGAAACGGCGAGTGACACCATTATTAGTCCAGTGTGCCATATTGAACGCAGCTCCCAAAACATAATTGTACTTAAGTCCTGAAGTTCATCAGCAAGACCAGACTATAGTATATAATTTCTAAAAGAGTGAGGGTCTTGGTTGACATCAATAGGTAATTTTGTTTCCATGTTAATACAGTCTAAAAACAGATGCTCATCCATACAATCAGTTTCTCCAGCATGACGGTACCCCATATTATTTTAGAACAATTACCTTTAAGTTAAAGTTACTACCTATAAAAAGCAAAGTTTACAAATACCAACGTCAGAAATACCACATTAAGGTTACTACCAACACTGAATGTAAATTGAATATTCATAAAAATAAATATCAATAAATGATAGACTGCAAGTACAGACTATCACAAAACAAATGAAACCTTACCCTAGGCCACATCACTACTCAACAGAACCCATCTTATATATAGGGCAGTTAACATCAGGTGTACCCCACAGCGAGTGTTGTATGTGCTGGTATGAGGCAAGTTTGAATTTCTAGTGTGAGAGACTGTATTTATGTTTATGAATATATAATTTACACTTCGTGTTTATAGTAGCCTTAACAGTTTTATTTCCCAAGTTTGCAGACTTAACTTCTTATAGGTAGTAACCTTAGCTTTTTTTATGTGTTTATTCACTGATTGCATTATTTTTTGGTTGAGGTGTTAGCATAGGTGTATGTATATTCGTCTATTGTGGTGGAGAGCATTGCGTTTCATGGGGCATGTGAATTGTGGCGACCGGTGTAGTTTATGTGAAAGGGTGTACATTTTGAGGATGATTGGATTGCGGTCAAGTATGTGGATTGTGGCGACTGGTATTGCGGCTGTGGATGGGTGTGTATTGTGACAGAGGCTACAGAATTGTAGGGAAAGGGTGGTAAGCGGCATAGGGTAAATTTAGTGATGTAGGCTACTGGTGGGTATGTGTGAATTTATTTTATTTATTGGACATTTGTATGGAGCCTATACACAAGTGGTTCCAGGCGCCAGAAGACAAAGGAGGCGGGGGAGACTAGGGAACACAAAAGTAGAACCTAAAACGGTTACATTGGCCATGTCACAATCCTACCGTGAAAGTGCATGACAAGGTGGTAAGCGCAGGGGGTAGAGTGAAAAGTGCAGGAGTGGGGTGCCCCAGGGTGGGGGCGGGCAAGTGCTAGGTGGGCCTAATTGGCAAGTGCCAGGGAGGAGGGGGAGGGAGGATGAGTGTGGTGGACAGGGAGTACAAGGTTGGGCTAGTCCGGGAAAGGGAGCCTGAAAGCAAGTGCTGGCAGGGGATGGTGGGGGGTTGGGAGGGGGGACTTGTAGGGGGTGGTCTGGCCCCAGGGTGACTCTGAAGGGACTAGGCCCCAGTTGCAGTGACAGAGGGAGAGTTAGCATGGGGTGGGGGCGGGGGTGGGCAGGAAAGTTGAAAGGTTTCCGTGAACTTAAGAAAATCCGGCTGAAGTCTGAGGGGGGCAGGGAGGCCGTTCCAGAGGGAGGAACCAGCCAAGGAAAGGCATCTACCTCCCACTCTCTGCATGGAGAAACGTTTCATCTGCAGGGAGTTGGACCCGGAGGACCAAAGGACTCTGGCTAGGAGGTATTTAGGGAGGGAAAACTGGATATAGAGAGGTCACAGGCTCCAGACAGCCTTGTTAATGATGCAAAGGGTCTTGAAGTTGACTCTTGAGGGCACCGGGAGCCAGTGGAGAGATTAGGGCTGGAAAGATGAGGTCCCTGGGCTTGAGGCCAAGGATAAGTCTTGCATTCCTATTCTGGATTAGTTCAGGGGGGGCGAAGGGAGGAAAGAAGCAGATTGAGAAAGAGACTGTTGCAGTAGTCCAGCCTAGAGAGAACCAGGGCTCTGGAGATGTTGAGCTTCTGGGGTAAGGTGAGGAAAGGTAGAATGCCCCTGGGCAGGTGCAGTTGAAAATCTGACTTCTTGGCAAGGTCCGTGGTGTGTGGATAGAAAGGGAGAGAGGCGTCAAAGATGTTTCCAAGGTTTTTTGGCTCACAATTAGGTGAGGTGAGGGGACACAAGGAGCCAGGCAAGATAGTGAGGAGGAACCAAGGAGCAGGCATCCCAATGAAAAGGATATCAGTCTTACTGGCATTAAGGCAGAGATCATTGGCAGAGCACCATGCCTTAATAGCAATCAGGCAGTCTGGTATGAGGGAGCTGGAGGAGGTAGAGGATGGCAGCTTGAAAGACAGCTGTGTCTCATCTGCATAACACTGGAAGTGAGGGGAGAAGGTGGAGATCAGGTGGGTCAGAGGGGTCAGGTAGGTGTTGAAGAGCCATGGTGATAGGATAGCACCCTGGTGGACGCCACAGGTAGATAATGAGGTGGAGGAGATAAAAGGACCCATTTGCACTTGGGATGGTCTGTTTGAAAGGAAGGAGGCAAGCCACACCAGTGCCCTGTCCGTGATGCTGAGGGTATTACGGAGACTGTTTATGAGAATGGAATGGCTGACTGTCAAAGGCAGAAGAAAGATGAAGAGGATCAGAAAAGAGGGAGTTTTCGGGTCCAGATTAGAGAGTAGGTCCTCCCAGGTGTTCTTGAGAGCAGTTTCCGTGCCTCTGGATGCCCTGAAAGCGAACTGGCGGTCATGGAGGTAGCCAGCCACATCAGTGTGGCGGGTCAGTTGGGGGGGGGCGGGGGGGGGTGACCAGCGTCTCCATGCGTTTGCCCAAAGAAGGGGTTATAGAGCTAGGGCGATAGTTAGCCAGGCAAGAAGGGTCAGCAGATGGATTTGTAAGGAGAGGGTGCATAAAACAGTGCTTAAGGGGTTGTCGGAAGGAGCCAGTGGCACATGAGTGGTTGCAGAGGCCAGCCAAGGCTGGGGCCAGAGAGGCTATGTTGTCCTTTATGGTTCTGGAGGAGCAGGGGAGCACCTGTTTAGAGGAGACTCATCGAGCAGACAACCCTAGAGATCTCATCTGGTGCAATGGGAGAGAAGGAGGAGAGTATGGGGGAACTCCGGGGGGCCAAGGGAGGCAAGAGAAGGGTCAGATGACAGAGGACAGAAATTTGGAGAAGTGAGCGGCCAGTGCAGAGCAGAGGGCCTGGGTGGGAGGAGAGGAGACTGCGGTAGGATTGGCCAGTTCCTTACAGATTATAAAGAGTTCAGCCATTTTACTGGTGGTTCCAGTGAGGCAGGTTTGGACATGATATTGCCGTTGGAGTAGGCAGAAGGCCAGTTTGTTAGAGGATGAGCTAGATGCCTGCCACTTCCGCTCGGCAGCTTCACACTTGTGTTTCAAGAGTTGCGTTTGGAGGCAGGCTTCATACGGATCCTTATGACGGGGGCAAGGATGCCCAGGGTGTTAGAGATAGAGAGATGGACTTTAGCTAGAACGAGTCAGAAGGAGAGTCGAAAGACGGGGGCAGAGGAGGGATGAAGGAAGAGGCAAATGCAGAGACTGGCACACGCTTCATCGGTCGAATGATGGAGAATGAGACTCGCAGTGCGAGGGGAGGCATCATCAGGGGACAGGGGAGGTCAAGGTGGGAAGAAAGGAGAGAGTGGACAGACCAGAAGAGTAGCGTAGTAGTAAGAGGGGTAGTATGAGGGTTGGAGAGAGGGATGTCTGTTGCGATGAGAGCATCCAAGGTGTGTCCGACAGGGTAGTCAGTCAAAATCTCGAAAACAAAATATCGAATACAAAAAGACCGGAAAAAAAAATATCGAAAAAAAAAATATCGAATTTTTTATTTATTTATTTATATATGTTTTTGGGGTCAGGTAAGTAAAAAAAAGGGGTAAAATAAAAAAAAAATGAAAAAAAGGGGGGTTGGGGGGAACCCCCCCATTTAAAAAAAAAACACATTGAAAAAAAAAT
Organism: Ambystoma mexicanum; assembly: GCF_040938575.1. Taxonomy (NCBI): domain Eukaryota; kingdom Metazoa; phylum Chordata; class Amphibia; order Caudata; family Ambystomatidae; genus Ambystoma; species Ambystoma mexicanum. The sequence continues at coordinate 1,073,687,928 of NC_090936.1, read as the reverse complement.
TCGATATTTTATTTTTCGGCCTTTTGTATTCGAGATTTTGGTTTTCGAGATTTTTGAATTCGATATTATCACTATGAACCGTCCGACAGAGTGGGTTGGCCAAGAGGTAAAGATAGTGAGGGAAAGAGTTGCAGAGTTTGCGAAAGAGAACAGTTGCCATATCTGGAGGGTCGAGATGGATGTTAAAAGTTCCCAAGGAAGATTGGTTTGGGGGAGGAGGCGAGAAGAGGAGTACAGTCAGCCCATTCTGAGAGCAAAAATGTGGTCGGTCTGGGGGGGCAGTAGATAGTAGCGAGAGTAAGAAAGAAAGTAGGTGAGATAGAAAGTCTGCAGACTAGGCTTTCAAAGGATGAGCAGGTTTGAGTGGGGATAATGGAAGCAGGAACCCACTCAGGGAAGATCAGAGCTACTCCACCACCAGACCGGGAGGATCTGGGATTGGGCAGGATCTTGTAGCCCTCAGGGAGAAGTGTGTTAAAAGCAGTGAGGAAGCTGGTCTGGAACTACATCTCAGTGAGAGCAAGCACATTAAGGTTGTTAAGGAGGTGACAGATGTCAGAGGAGTGTTTTATAGAGTGAGAATGTAGGGTCGCTAAGTGAAGCTGGTTGCTCCCTTTAAAATATTTGAGAAGGGGACACAGGGGTGGGGTGCCACCATTGGGGGAAGGGGAAAGGGGGATCGAAGTGTGGCAGGAAGTTGTCAAGAAGGAGGAGGTTGGGCCGATAGCCTTGGGCCATGATAGTGCCATTGTGATAGACCTTAACATTGCATATGGAAGATGCAAAAGTGAGGCAAGAGCACTTCCCATCTGGTGCCACCAGTAATGGGTGAGGAGGAGAAAGTGGGGAGGAGAGACACATATGGGGAGTACATAAGCCAGAAGAATTAACAGTAAAGAGAACATCAGTGATAGTCTGTCTGGAGGAAGCAATGATGTAGGTGTATGCGATGGGCAGACCAGGGTTGGAACTCAGAAGTGCCTTTTTTAAGTTTCTTCCTTCCAGACTTCATGAGAGAGGGAGAATAAGCAATGAAGAAGCAGTTTGAATAGATATGAGAGAAAGAGAGCACCATGGGGGCAGAGACAAAAAGTGGGATGTGCGTCAGATGCTAGCAAGGGAGAGGGTCAGAGGCACTAAGCAACAATAGGATCTCAGCAGGTGGCCAAGCAGACAGAATCAATGAACACACTAGAAATGCCCAGATTAACAAAATAATTAAATTGCAAAGCACTCCTAAATTCGATTTTTCCAGAAAGCTCTAGAAACAGTACAGAATGGAGGATGAAGAGCACTGCATGTGGTGGCATGGGCTGACGGTATGTGTGCATGGTAGAGTCTATGGTAGCATGGGCTGATGAGGGTATCTGGAGCTTGGTCGAAGTATCCATCTAATGTCAACAACATTGGCTTTCCCAATGCATGCTAAATGTGCTGACAGTTAGATGCTCGTATATCATATTGCACTTTATGAAACAAGATGCAATGCTATGACAAATTGTTACAGAACGACAAACACCGTCATTGTTTGCTTTGTCAATAACGGATGAGTTTTCAGTCATATGTTTGTATATTAAAGTTTAGGAAAGTAGGTACATAGCTATGACCATTTATTTGTCAATGACTAACTATAAAGCCCAAACTTTGCCCATTCCTGCTCGATGAGTTTTCAGTTCCATGTTCTTGCATATCACATTACCCCACATTTACAAAACGAGATATGAAGCTACAACCATATTTTAGATTAAATACAAACAAAGCACGTTTTGCCAATACTGGTTTGTCTTGAGTCATGGGCCTTAGTCGTCGTATTTTGAATTGAACAATTAGACTTTACGAAAGTAGATGTAAAAGGAACGAGCTTTGTCCATGAACTATTTATTGGCTTTGCCAATGCTGGTTTGATGAGTTTTCATTCCCATGTCCATATATCTATCTACTACCTAGTTAATGGGTTAATATTTACTCACAAACGCATTGCTCGGAATGAGAAAGCGGGAGGCCAGTTCTTTGCAAAAAACACCTAACACAACGAGAAATCTGACCTGCAAGTGAAAAAGAGCTGTGCACATACACAGTAGTGTTGATCCCCAGTATTACGTCTAACAAATTAGGTAACACAGCTCACTGCAATATATTGCAGATGGTGTACATGTATGCAACATGCACATCTAGAAGTTAAACTACATTGTCTATGGGTGTTGAACTGTTTGCGTGTCCATCTGTCTCTATATCTCACTCGAAGACGTAATTTTGTAGCTTCATGTGCCAAGAAACAAATTATGAATGTACACACAGTACAAAATACTAAGGTGCAACCTTTTTTTGTGCTGTTGTATATTCTTGTATCTGTATATTCATATGATCGCATGTCACATTACAGATTGGACAAACACATCCATGCCTATAATGGCTGTGTCACTAAGTACTTGGATAATGGTCACTTAAATATTTTGCTCTAAATCAGACAATGTGGGCACAGTTCTTAGTAGCCACCACCGAAGAGAGCGAGTTATCTGTCATGCAAGTGACCATGAGCTGCGTACACCGAGATGCAGCTGTCGATGTGTATATTTGTATGTTTGCATTTCACAGTACACCATACGAAGACATACACTACACGCGTTTGGATGTTCTACAATCGAACCTGCGTGTGTATGTTTTATTTCAAATTCACATTACAGCTCCAGTGATGAATTCCTTGTTTGTGTTTACGCATTAATCTCTTGTGATTGGCTGATGGGATTTTCACAACATTTTTGAAGTAAAGCAAACACGTGTGCCATAAAATGAATTTTCCCTATGCAAATGTACATTCTAACAAAAAGAATGATTTGAACGTCTTATAAACTTTGAACCACTGCATGGATTATTCCCAAATCTGACATGATTTATCGCATCGTCCAGTATCAGTTGCTTGGCAGATTTGGTGACCATTCGTCCACGGGTTCAAAGGTTATAGGAGAACGAATGTTTCCACTGTGCAATACAATGTGTGCTGAAACAGTAACTGCACTACGGTGACTGCAGCTGCATAACCTTGTTCTAGCCCTCTAAAAATACTGCTCCATAAGCAGCGACTTTTAGAAAAATCAGGGCACGTGCATCAGCTTCCTCTGAACAATAACTATCAGGACCAACTGTTGCAGCTTTCCGAATGAGAAAAAGATGGGAGCATTGGATAATGAGCATTATGTGGAACGTTGTACAGGGTCTCCTTCCATATTATATATAATATTTTTTTAAAAATATACAGCGCATCAAGCCACATTTATCCAGATCCTAAGCACTATAAACTATTACCCAATTTACTGGAACTCAATGTATCAACTTTGGAAGTAAAAAGGGCTGAGTAAGCTCCGTCAGAGTGCAAACTTGCGAAGTACAGGCTTGTCACATGTCAGAAATGAGTGCTTAACTTATAGGCTATCCCCCTAGGATCATCCCCGAGCCGTATGTAGCTGCAGTACAATTAAGTGAGCACATTGGGCAGCCTCAGAGTTGCAAGTTGCTGGTGTATGTTTGGCTGAATTCAGGTAAATTGCTAAATTCAAAAGAGATATTGATGTGCTGCATTCATTAATGGAGCAGCTTAAAAATTACAGGTTACTCACCGTAGTGACTAACGTCCCCTTTCCTCCATGCTGCATAGGCGTCCTTTCCAAAGGACAAGAGACTGAACCTTTTTCCACCAGAAAAAAACCTTCTTCCCCTTTAAATTTAGAGGCGCGCAGAGGTGTGGCCAACGGAGCATGCACTGACCTGACTCCGCCTTCCGGCGCCACACCTCAGTCCACATCGACAATAGATTTAGCATTGCCTAATGACACCATTATTTGGGGGAGGTTGGTGGGACGTATGGGGGAAAGGGAACTAAGGTCTAACTTCTAATTACTCTTGCGTCCTGTCCCCTTTCCTCCATACTGCATGGGCAATTACAACTGACTGTAGCCCCAGGGTGGAGAGGATACCCTCCTTAAGCAAATAGGTTCCTGAGAACCGCCTGTCCGAAAGCCGCATCAGATCTAGAGCCGGCATCCAAACAGTAATGCTTGCAGCAAGCCAAGGAAGTGGCCCAAATGGCGGTTCCGCTTATGACTTGCCAAGGGACATGGCGCTGGAATGCGATGGCTGTTGCCTTGGCCCTGATTGCGTGGGCGTGCATGTTGGCCGGAAGCGGCTTATGCTGGCCCTCGTATGCTTCCTTGATGGAAGAGACCATCCAGCGTGATATGGAGGCCTGATGGCCTGGTCTCCAGCATCCGAAAGTGACAAACATGGTGTCCGATTTGCAGAAGCCTTTGGTCCTGTCCAAGTAAAATTTCAGGGCACACCTGACATCCAGGCAGTGCAGTACCCTCTGTGCTTCGTCCTTGGGATCGGGAAAGAACGTAGGAAGGACCATTTCCTCGTTCAAGTGGAAAACAGATGGCACCTTGGGCAGGAATGCCAGGTGTGTCCACAGGACTACTTTGTCCCTGTGAAAGTAAGTATATGGTTCAGAGGTGACCAACTCCTGTCTTTCGCTGACTCTACGAGCCGAGGTGAGGCCGACTAGCAAGGCCGTCTTGATGGTGACCAGCCTGATGTCCGCAGACGCCATTGGCTCAAACGGCTTGTGCGCCAAAGCGCCCAAGACTATGTTGAGGTCTCACACAGGGTGCAGCCTCTTGACGGGTGGGTAGGGCCTTGCGAGCCCCGTCAAATATTTCTTGACGATAAGATTGGAGGAGGAGAAGATACCCTTCTCCAAGTTCCTGTAAGCCCCGATGGCTGTGATGTATGTACGGCAGGTGTCCACCTGCACACCAGAGAGAGCGAGGTGCGCCAAGAAGGAGAGCACGTCGTCCAAAGAAAATGCCAGGGGGTCAATTTTCTTGGAGTCTGCCCAGTGGCAGATTCTGGTCCATTTACTTTTATACTGAGCCCTGGTAGCCTTGTTCCATGCGCCCTGTATGATTTCCAGATTAGCCTGCAAGAGGCCGAGGTGCAGCAGCGTTACCTACTCAGGTACCACGCTGTGAGGGCTAGTGTCTGTGGGGCGGGTGGATGACCCTGCCCCCCTGATGCGCCAGAAGATGTGCTGGGCACATCGGGAGGTGAATCGGGGGCACCTCTGAGAGGCTGAGCAGCTCCGAAAACCATGGCCTGGCTGGCCACCATGGGGCTATTAGAATGATGTTGAGTTGGAGAGACTCCTTGATCTTGCAAATCACTCTGTGAATCAGCGGAGTGGGCAGGAAGGCATAAGCCTTCATACCGTTCCACTAAAGCCGAAATGCGTCGTCCATGGACCGGGGCACTGTCCCTGTCAGGAGGTGAACTGTGGGCACTTCTTGTTGTGCCAAATGGCAAATAGATCCACCTGTTGAATATCTCCTGAATGACTAAGTCGTTTCGCTGCCACTTGTGATTGTCCGCTCCCAACCTGCTGAGCATGTCCGCCTCCAGGTTGGCTTCGCCCAGGAGGTGGACTGCCATGAGGTAGATGTTGTTTCCAGGGCCTACTCCCACATGTTGATTACCAGTCTGCACAGAGGAGTGGATCTGGTGCCTCCCTGCTTGTTGACGTAGTACATGCTGGTCGAGTTTTCTGTCTGAATGAGGACAACCTTGCCCCTGAGAAGTGGTAGGAATGCTTCGAGTGCTAGCCAGATGGCATTCAGCTCTAACCAACTGATGTGGTATTCCTGCTCCTGTCAAGTCCAGGTGCCTTGGACCGAGAGATCGTCAATGGTGGCTCCCCAGCCCCCGAGCGAGGAGTCTGTGGTGATGGTGGCTTGCGGGGTGGGCGGCCGAAAGGGCTGCCTGTCTGTAGGTTGCAGTCCCTGGACCACCATGTTAGGTCCGGGTGGAGAGATGGAGGAACATTGATCCTCTCGGATTGAAAGCCCCGCTCCTGGCTCCATGCGGCCGCGAAGTACAGCCGAATCCTCCTCATTCTCGTGTGTGGGACGGCTAATAGGACTGCCACCGAGAGAACCAAGAGATGCTGGTACCACCAAGCCAAGATCATCCTCTCTGTTGAGGAAGTGGACAGTGGCCCTCTTGACGGCGAAGATCTTGTCCTCCGACGGAAATACCTTCTCGGAGCACGTGACCCAGATGAGGCCCAAGAATGATAGTCTGCGTGGATTGAGATTGAGCGAGAAGCCTAGATTGTGCAGCATGTTCATAAGGGCATGGCAAGAGTGGTGAACCGCTTCCGGAGATGTAGCCCTGACGAGCCAGTCAGCGAGGTATGGGCGGATGTGGAGGCCCTGCGCTCTGAGGAGGGCAGCCACTGTATTCATGAGCCTGGTAAAGACTCTGGGGGCCGAGTTGAGGTCAAAAGGAAGGACCTTGTATTGAAAATGGTAGTCCATGATCCTGAACCAAAAGAAAGAACAATGGGGCTGCCAAATTGGGACGTGTAGGTACGCGCCCTTCAGATCCAGGGAGCACATCCAGTCTCCCTTGCGCAATGTCTCCGCTATAAAAGCTGGTGTAACCATCTTGAATTTCTGCAGGGGTAAGGAGAGGTTGAGGGTGGAAAGGTCCAAAACAACTCTCAGGCCCGCCTGGTTCTTCTTCTGAATGGCGAAAATCCTGGAGTAGAAGCCCAAACCTCGCTGGGAGGCTGGGACCTCCTCCACTGCCTGGCTCTCTACGAGCGACTGGATCTCTGCCAGAAGATATGCTGTCCCAACTTGAGGGAGGAGAGGCTGGATGGGTAAGCGGTACCGCATGAATAATACAGAGAGGATCCAGGGGTCCGCGAAATTCTGGTGCCAGAAATGTGCATGGAGAGCAAGCCTGTCCCCCACTGGAGACACGTGGACCCGAAGGGACCAGTCATGCCTTCTTTCCCTCGGAGGCTGTCGCGGAGGCGGAGGACTGGAAAAAGGCCTTACTCCCCCCCCACCCCTTTTTGTTGCTTATGCCGGTTGAGACGGCGAGTGGTCAGGCTGCCTGGATCTCTGTTCCTGGAAGCCGCGGAACCCTCTGTATGTACGCCCTGTGTCGGAGCACTGCTGTGACTGCGTGTATGACTTGGGCGTGGTCTTTGTCAAGATGAATAAAGCCTTGGCCGTTTGTGAGCCGTTTTTCTTCTCGTCCATGGATGAGTGGAAGAGGTGCCCCCCCCTTGAACGGCAGATCTAATATGCATTCGTGGACGTCCATGTTGAATTTCGTTGCCCGGAACCAGGCTGTCCGTCTCATGTCCGTGGCGATACAGATGGCACCAGAGGTGTCAATATGGCCCATGGTGGATTCCATGAGGTCCTGCACCACCAGCTTGGCCTCAGCCAGTCCTGCTTTACAACACGATTGGCTCTGCGTAGGGAGTTCCGGGAGGAAGTCCGCAATTTCCCACCATAACCTTTGGTTAGCGGCAGCCAGCATGGCATCGGCACTGGCCTGATGAAGATGCAAGGACGCGTTGGAATACAGCTTCATCCTGTAAGCCTCCAAGACCTTCTCCTTCTTGCCTAGCAGCATCGCAGAGGAGGAGGCTGAGGACGACTGCGGCTTGGAGTATAGTGATGCTGCAGTGATCACCGAGGAGTGTGGCTGAGGGTGGGCCGAAAGCAAGAATGTATCCCCCTCCATCTGCCTGTACTTGGCGTCCAGGCGTTGATTGACCGGCTGGACAGAGTGGGGCTTGAGCCAACACTTCTTGGTCAGAGAAACTACATCGGTTTGCAGTGGAATCCCTGTTTTGGCAGAGGGGCATCGCGTGAGGACTTTCGCCAGAACCCCCTTTGCCGGCTGTTCAACCTCAGGTTGAGGTAGGCCCAGGTACTCCGCTAGCCCTGCAAGACATTTGTGGAAAGCCCTGGCTGAGGATGGCGTGTCCGGATCCTCCTCCTCGACCGTATCCTGAGGATCCTGTGGGGGTGGAGGAGTAGCTAGAGCTGGAGGCTGGGGTACACTGACCGCGGTTGGAGGCTGAGGAGGGGGCGGAGGCTGGTACGGAGCTGCCCAAGGAATCGCCTGGGGGGGCTAGAGGCAGCTGCGCCAGGGGCACCGGCGGAGGAGCTTGTGGTGCTGCTAGCATCGTAGGGAGGACCTCCCTGATGGCATCCTGGAGGATAACCCCCATCCAAGATGACTTCATGAGCCTGAGGAACCTCTCGAAGAACCCTTCTTCACTGGCTGGAGAGGTGGTGGGGGTACTGACGGGGTAGTCAGGAGCTGCTAGAGCCGATGCATACTCTGCCCGCATGGACGCAGTGGGAAGCTGCCCTGCGTATAAGGATAGGCTGTCGGCCACGTACCTGGTTGAGGCCAGTCCCACCTTGACACTCGTTCTTTGCCGAACTCCTGGAATGGCGTTGGACGGGTGCATCTGTCTGGCGCGGTAGCCATCTTGTCGAGCTGCCTGCCACGTGCCTGCGACAGTTGCTCGGCTCGCTGGGCCCAGCCTCCTCCAAGATCACTAGGCCTACCCTGCTCCTCGGGCCTAGACCCGGTAGGTGCGACGCCCTCGAACCGGGGGTCAGTGGAGCTGCGTTTAGGCACACCCTCAGACGTATTGCCGGTACTAGGGCGTAGCCCCTCAGACATATTGCTGGTACAAGGGCAGAGCCCCATGGATGATAATCCGGGACAAGAACCTTCCGGTCCCTCAACACCGGGAGGATCTGAGGATCCTCGGCCCGAAGGCCGGTAGCTGCAGCAGCCTCGGTGCACGTGCTGGTACAAGGACCTGAACGGTCTCTCCCGCGCAGGAGTCTCCTTTGCGGGGTGCAAAGGAAAATAGCAGCCCTACCTTGGGCCTGGCTCGGTGTTTCACAAAGTTCTTGAGGTCCTCTGGAGGCAACTCGGAAGAGCTCCCTCCACCTGGCTAGTCTGTTCTTCAGCGATGTCAATGACAGTGAGCCACACGCTGTACAAGCTTGCCAACCATGGTCTGCGCCAAGGCAACATAGGCATCGGGCATGGGGGTCTGAAGTTGGAAAGAGCCCGTTGCAGGATGGACACCTGCTAGACCCTGTGGACGTAGACATGTGCCAGGGAGGTGCGTGACGACGGAGGACCGAGTACCTGAATGATAAAAAGACAAAAAAAGAAAGAAGAAGTATCCTCGCGTGGAATTACATGGCCAAAGCCAAACCCAGGAGCGCTGGTGAATTCGACTCGTTCCAGTCGACGCGGAAAAGGGGACTGAGGTGTCGCGCCGGATGGTGGAGTCAGGGCAGCGCATGCTCCCTGGGCCGCACCCCCGCGCGCCTCTAAATTTAAAGGGGAAGAAGTTTTTTTCTGGTGAAAAAGGTTCTGTCTCCCGTCCATTGGAAGGGATGTCCATGCAGTATGGAGGAAAGGGGACGGGACATAAGAGTAAGTATGTTTGCTAAAACAGGGGGAATCCTATTTGGCGGGCAGGCTAATTGGAGCTATTCTTTAACTGTAGATTATGCTTTTCATTTTTGTTTGCTGAATATTTACAATGTGTAAAGTGAGGACTGAGATGCCCTGTAAGCGCTTTTAAGTTACCTTTGGTGGGATGACGGTGTTAAAAAAGTTAAGGAAGGTGGACAAAATCCAAAAGATAGACCATACATCGGAATAAATAAAAATAACTTGGGTCCTCCCAAGAGAAGCCTGAATCTAGGTAATAAAATATATGATTTTTTTTATTAAACTTTACATGTTGTGTTATTAGCTGACTTTCCATTTCCAGAGCTTCATTTATTACAAATTATTATTCCCCTCTTGTCAGAGCATGAATATCAATTAAAATGGGATCACACAAAGTCCACATGGAAAGGTTGCTGCAAACCTATTTGCAGTATATGCGTAGGTATTTAAAAAACAAGATCACACCATCATGAATTTAATTTAAAAAGTTGCATTGCTTAAATCCCACTTTTTATCAGAAAGAAAATATCCCTTCCACCTCCTATTCTGATCCCAAAGTATAGCAAATTATAGTAAATACATGGTTACCTGCCTCTGGCCATTCTGAAATGTGTTACCTATGATTGTCAAAATCCTCCACGGTTAAAGCGTTTTGCTGCCCACATTTTGTCCCTTTTTACTATGTAACGGAAGAAAAGTTGCTCTTTAGACATAACGGATCCTCATATCGTCATCAATAGAACAGCAAATCGACATGCCTTCTTTGCATAATCAAATACAAATGTTAATTTAAAAAAAGGTCACAGAATGAATCCCCACTCTACTTGAAGGAATAGTTATTATGAAATTATGAATCTATATGCAACTTCTGAGTTGCTTATCATTAATGACTCAATTCTGTTCATAAGTAGCCTTCCAAGTATATAACCATATTTTGCCACTGGGCATACACTCAAAGAGGGATCTGAATAATTTAGTGCTTACTGGTTTGGCAATACCATGTTTACAGGTGCCAGGGCCGCAAGTCCGAACAAAATAAAAAATAATGTGCACCTGAACTAATGGGCGCCCACGATGTGAATATTTAAATAAGACTCCTACCACTTGCACTGCTGGATGTTTCTGTCTTTTTCCCCTTTATCCAGGTAACAGAGGTTGCGGATTACGGAGTACTAGGAGTGAAGCACCCTAGAAGCTTACTTGCCAAAACCTTTGGCATCATCTGTGTTTCTGTGTGTGTACACACTACTGCACCATTAGTCCGGTCTATGGTCACAGGCTGCACACTCATCACCGCTTGAAAAATAACTCTTTGAACTGGAAAAAAGTTGCCATCAAGTTCCAGACCAGAATCAAAGAAATTGCTCTGCTGAACCTGCTAAGGAGAACCCGCTTAGTGGAACACAGCTTAAAACCGAACACAGGGGGACCGAAAACAATAGAGCGACGGAGCTTTGCCAGAACATCCTTTCAAATAAATGATTTGCTTCAGGACATACAAAAAACAGGTCTCTTTCTTTCTGTTAATGAAGTCCACGAAGTCCTCTGGAGTCTGCACTCCAACTCGAGTCAGCAAAGCCCAGTCCTGTAGTCTCATAATACCCTCTGAAGGCTGACCTCCACTGGAATCCAAGTACCTACACAAGACTGACTGAGAACTTCATGTTGCAGGCCATGTGCTGTTGTGCACTGCGTTATTACTTTGACATGTCCTTCAGATTGTTTTTTACTGGTGTTCTACAGGGATTTACAGGAATCCCTTTATTGTTCTACCAAATCCAGTGAAATGAAATGGTAGGGAGGCTGCCAAATTAAGCCAGGATGGCAATACATAACAATAAGGCAGACGGAGCTTACGCTATATGCGAGACTGCACATAAATTGATGCAGAAATGAAGGGGCTGCAGCGTAATACATACATGACAATTTTAAACTCTCCCCAATGATTACTGAACCATGTGAAAAGGCAAGTGAAGTGCTAAGGAGCCCGGCCTATTGATTCTGCCAGATGACAACATCATATTTTATTCATCAATGAAGGGCATAGTAGGCTCTCTGGGGTGATACCTTATGAATTCTGAATTTTAAAGTGAGGCCATTTCACAAGAGACAACATCAATTGTCCACTACGAGAACACAGCCAAAGGAGCACGCTTTGTTATGATGCTACAATATCACAAAAATGCAATAAGCCAATAGATAATTCCATTATGACAAGTAACAATAGCTTGCTCTAAAAAGTACTTTAATAGTCAAAGAAAGGTTTGGCGCCACGTTAGACCATTTAAAAAATGCAAAATCCAGGTTTTGATACCTTTTAACTAACAGACTATATACTGCCAAGATGGTACAATGTATTAGTTTGAAGTTCCATACAAGTCTTAATCAGGCTGTGGTCAGAGTGAAACGAGTAACAAAAAAGGCGCAGTCGCCTCAGATCGTGAGGTGGGACAAACATACAGAAGAGTGCGAGTTGTAATCCAAAGAGCATGCAAGAAAAAAATATACAGACGCCATTTTGATCTCAAAATGTGTGAACGTCAACTCTCCCTCTTTGCACATCCTCCCCAGCTCACGATCTCTGGGGAGGACTACAAAGAATAAAAATGTCCAATGAGTTGTTGGTTCCTCGTTTCACTCTCGAACCACCATCTGATGAAGTCTATGGAACTACAAAAGCCAATAAAATAATGAACTGGACCATCTCTCATGCTATTTCCAGTGAGTCTGCTAAAACACATTAAAACCTGAATTTTGCGTGGCAATAAAGACAGTGAGGGAGAAATCATAAAAGTAGAATTTATTTGATTGTAACATTCTAGTTTAAAAGGGTGACTTCTATTACAAAATACTGAAAACAACTTCCACATTGTGTTTGGATTGGAAAGTCTTGATAAATAAATGGAGACAATTAATCAATTTTCTGCCACTGTTTACACCATTATGTAAATAGTGGGAATAGATATCGTCTGGTATGGATGCAGGATTGCATCATAGATTTTAGTTTAAATTTTGTTTTTGAAATTTGGAGGTTTTTTTTCCATTATTTGAGATAAGACTAAGATTATGGAAAGTCTACTTCACGGTCTAGTAATCATAATGAATTATTGGGGGATAAAATTTTGTATCAGGATGCCTCAAATTAATTTCAAGCTGGGAACAAAGAAATGTTAATAGAAACGTGCACCATGGTTTGACCGATTTCAAATTACTTTAAATAAAACTGATTAACACAAGCCATCAGGTGATTAGGGAGCTTACTGGGAGATTTTACTATATGTGTATCAATAGCAATTTGCAATTGGGTTGCCGGCTGGTAACCCGAGAGATGGCTGAAACTTAAAGGGACATGGAGTGTGACCTTTAATGATAGCTTAAAAATTCACTTCAGGTTCAAAGGTTACTTTTCCTTAATCACGCCTCAAATTCTCTTAAGTCCAAACATTGGGACCAGATCAAGGGGAATGTGTGTTGATTCAGGACAGGCAGTTAAGTGCAAATACTGACGGCAACACGCAAAATTTGGCATCGCGTTTGAAGGACACTGGCACAGAATAATTAATTCTCAGGGAAAGCTTGCGAAGTTGCTCACATGCCAGTCCTACACATTTCTCTGACTGGCATGGGTAAGTGCTAGATGTTGGTTCACCTGCAGGGAAACATGAACAAGTGCCTTCTGTAGAAAGAGCGCTGTGATTTCATAAGAAGCTGTGAAGCAACACCCTACACATCTGTACCAACATGGCTACTAATCAACAGAGTTATCAATGCAGCACAAGATCCCTACCTACAGCCAACCATCTGGGGCGAGATTGTCAAATATTTACCTTGGTGTCACCCATTCAGGGCAATTTAATAACCCACCCAAAACAAGATTCACACAATTTCTTGCATCAGCTTCTTGAATCGATGAAAGTAACCCCAGTATAATGGTTCCAAAACACAATAATCCCACCCCCAAACCCTGAGACAGGAAATAAACTTGTGTAACAATATTCTTATTTCAAAATTGAAAATCATATAAAATATAAATTAATTAGACCTGAAAATACAGGATGAGATCATACATTTCATTGTTTGCAAACACGTTTTTAACAGAGACACAATATACTCCAATGCTGTCTCGCTGTTTGTGTTCCCATTGCATACATTTGTGGTACAATGCCAATTTTATCTCAGCAAATCACTGAAATCATGTACTTAGAAAGGGTCAATATGCAAAATGTATGTAAATTGATCACAATTGCTTAGGAGGGATGTCTTTTGGTCAAAGGTGCATCAATCTCGATTGTGCTCCTTGAGATCAAATACAATCAAAAGGGCTGGCTTTCAAATGGTCTTCACTTTTAAAGAGAAAAGTGAGTATAGCCCTTGATGAAAACCATTGTTTATTGGATTGTATTTTGTCATAAAAGTAGTCCATCCCATCTCTATGTGCACTAAGAAAGAGACGCTCATTAGAGACATGAAAATGCCTAAGGTTCTCCCAGATATTAGGTATTGTAATCCAACTTTCAAACTATGATAGTAGGTGCCCACATAGATGCATGGAAATACTTGTTCTAGCATTAGGCTGGGGGGAATTAGCAATATTAAGCTATATGGATTATTTTCCTCTGCAGTTTATTACGTTTTAAATGAATATACAAATGATATTAGTTTACTTATTTTAAAAGGGTGTAGTTGAGAAAAGGCCAGTGAGGCTCACCTTGGGCTGCTGAATCTTGGGTATCTCTAGATAGTCCTGCTTCCAGTGCTCCAAATACCATTTGGAAGTGGGAGTATTTTACTCCCTATTTTTTAAAGTTGGGAGTAAAATGATTTTTGAAGGAGTAAAAATGTAAGTGAAATTCCTAATGGGAGTCTTTTTTATAAGCGAGTAAAAATATGTTTTTGTAATAATGATTCCTTTGCACTTAGTTATTATTGCACATTCAAAGATACAGTCCTGTACTTTCAGCGGTCACATTTAAAAACCAGTGCTTTGTGCAAAGAAAAAAGAAATCCACTGATGCAAAAGCAAAGTGAACCATGATCCGTAAAATACACATTACAAAGTACAAAGGCTGATGTTCGGAAATGCAACATGTAAGTTAATTACAGTCCAGGACAATGTGTGTGTCTCAGGGCAGAATTTGCAAATGGCTTCCCCCCACTGCAGGCCTTTTGGCCTTTGCATCTGGAAAGGGAATTCCTTTGAAGCTCCTGCATACCAGTCATTTACAACTGCAATAAAAGTGAATATCAGCCCTGAATTGGGGAAAAGAAAATGTGAAGATATTGAGATTAAAACTGTTGTCGACTCAAGAGTACCAGGAAAGAATGCCAGATGTCAGCATGGCCTCATGACATCAAAGTGCTGGCCGAGTTCCTTATCTGAAATGAGAGACCTCTGTGTGGCCAGATGCATTCCAATTATTTACGACCAGAAGCCCATTAACTTTCAAAGTACAAAGGGCCAGAGGATTTATTGCAGACAGTGTCAACAATGCTGCCTAACAGACTGTGCTATAGGTTCCAAGAAATGTACTCCTGAGGGCTAAAGTGAAATGAGCTCTGGAATCAACGAGAGAGAATATGTATCATGTATTTTATCATGCATTTGGCTATTGAATGGCTCATAGGACCACATTTCCGTGATTTTCTCTATCATTTTAAGGCCGGGAAAATCCACTGAGGTGTCATCTAAAAGCTAATTTCAAGGCGGTTCTGTGGGGGTCATTCACATACAAGTCGGAATTTCAGAACTCTGGTACCTAGCCAAAAAGTAGTCACAGCTCCCCAGAAAGTGAGAAGATGAGACTTGGGACAATAGTGGCTAAATGGATCACATAACTTGTGGCAAAGTTTGATCATAACCACTGCTATTGTTTTCATGTAATGGAGAAATAATCACCAATTGCGCTGGCAACATGGTGCAAACACGGCTGTTATTTTATTAAATCCCCCCATGATTAGCTGACGCAGAATATATATATTATGGCATTTATTGATAAATTACACATTTTTGCCATATAGCAACTTTCTGGCTAAAACGGACATAGGAAAACAATGTCAATTTCAAATGGGAGTTGCTATATTTCTGTTCTAGACTCCTAAACCAATTCTTAGAAAGGGGCTGGGTTTGGGGGTTGGCGAGAAATGTGAATGTCCAATCCTGGTTGCGAGATTATAAATTAGCACCTCCTGATGTTGTGAGGGACTTTGATGGTAAACAGGTCTTGTACAATGGAAAAAGGGAAGAGCTGCAAAAAGATGACCAAGGGACAGCTGTCAATAAGGAACAAGTTACTTACCTGTAACTGTTGTTCTCCTGCATGGGTCTGGCATGGATTCACATGCTCATGAATATTCCCCGTCGTCAGGCTGGGAATCCTCGGTAAAGAAAAAATCAGTATCAGTTTCATTTCTGATCTGTCTTTCCTAGTAGTAACCAATCACTGATCTCTGCGTCATACTGACCACAGCCAATGACTGCCCTCTACCTAAACCCCGCCTCTGGCAGCCATCTTCAGATTTGGTAGCACGTGAAGTGGCAGTATGACCAAGTGAAGAGCCGCAGAGGGGTAGCCGGGAGGGTTCGCATGTGAATCCATGCCAGACCCATGCTGGAGAACAACAGTTACAGGTAAGTAACTTGTTCCTTCTCCAGCATGGGGTCTGGCATGGATTCACATGCTCATGAATATAAGAATAGATAGCAGTACACACATGCACAACCACGGGGGTGGCAAAAGGCTCAACATTAAGCAATACAAAAAACTCAACATTAAGCATCTCTTACCTCCTCACCAGGCTCACCTTAAGCGAACAGGTTGCGCAGCACTGCTTGGCCAACCCTGGACTCCTCCCTGGAATCCCGATCGACGCAGTAGAATCTCGTGAAGGTGTGCGTCGACCTCCACGTAGCAGCCCTGCAGATGTCCAGCAAGGGCACACCAGATAAGAACGCCGTAGTAGCAGTGATCGCTCTGGTCGAATGGGCTCTCGGACGGCCTGGCAGCGGTCGGTTAGCCAACCGGTGACAGTGCAATGATGCAGCCGGAGAGCCGCCTGGAAATAGAAGACTTTGAGAGAGCCTTCCCTTGATTCACAGGTCCAAAGTTCACGAACAGCTGTGATGTCCTCCGGAAACTGTTCGTGCGGTCCACGTAGAACTTCAGCGCTCTAGCCACATCCAGCGAGTGCAAAGTCCTCTCGGCCGGCGACGAAGGAGACGGGAAGAAAACAGGTAACACCAAGGGCTCGTTAAGATGGAAGTCCGACGGCACCTTGGGCATAAAGGAGGGATGCGTCCTAAGCACCACCCTCGAGGCATGGAAAGTCAAGTACGGTGCTTTGCAGGATAGGGCCTGGATCTCTCCCACTCGTCGTGCGGAGGTAATGGCCACCAGGAACGCAGTCTTCCACGACACAAACTTCATAGGTGCGGAGTGCATCGGCTCGAATGGGACCCCCATGAGCCTGGTCAGCACCACGTTAAGTTCCCACGCCGGGGCCGGTGCCTTCACCGGCGGGAACGACCGGAACAGTCCTTTCATAAACTCTTACCAGTCGATGGGACCACAGGGACGTCCGTCCTGTGGTTCTGGTATATCTGGAGATCGCCGTCAGATGAATCTTAATGGAGGCATGGGCTAGCCCAGCCTTTGCCAGCGATAGCAGGTACGGCAGCACTTGAGGGGCCGTAATCCATAGGGGGTTGATCTTCTGTGCTCGGCACCAGATAGAGAACCTCTTCCACTTATGACCGTAGCATTTGAGAGTCGAGGGCGCCCTGGCCTTTGCAAGAACCTTTCTGCAATCGGCCGGTATATCGTAGCCTCCAAACTCTAGCGCTGCAGGAGCCAGGCCTGCAGGTTCAGCGACGCCGGGTCGTGGTGGAAGATGGCGCCTCCTTCTCTGGAGAGAAGGTCCGCGTCCGCCGACAGCTTGATGGGAGGGGACGTTGACAAGTCCAGAAGGTCCGGGAACCAGATCTGCCTTGGCCACGCTGGTGCGACGAGGATCATCCTGCACCGGGACTTCTTGAGCTGGCTGATGAGTCGAAGCAGCAACGGAGGGAACGCATACAGGTATAGGCCGTCCCAGGGGAACGAGAACGTATCGCCCATGCTTCTCGGCTGGGGAAACCTGCTGGCGAACCTCTTGCACTTCGAGTTTGTCGCTGTTGCGAACCAGGAACATCCCCTGGGCGACCGCCCAGTGCCACAGATTGTGTGCCTCCTTGGATAGGGCTGGGGATCTGGTGCCTCCCTGCTTCCGTATGTAA
Organism: Ambystoma mexicanum; assembly: GCF_040938575.1. Classification (NCBI taxonomy): domain Eukaryota; kingdom Metazoa; phylum Chordata; class Amphibia; order Caudata; family Ambystomatidae; genus Ambystoma; species Ambystoma mexicanum. The sequence continues at coordinate 1,073,670,311 of NC_090936.1, read as the reverse complement.
AACATTGTCGTGGTGTTGTCCGTGAAGATCCGCACCACCTTGCCCTTGAGCGACGGGAGGAACGATTTGAGAGCCCAGAACACGGCTCGGAGTTCCAGGACGTTGATGTGCAGGAGCCTCTCCTCTGGGAGCCAGAGGCCTCTTGCGTGGAGATCTCCGGTGTGGGCGCCCCAACCTTCCAGGGAGGCGTGCGTTGTCACCGTCTCCTGGTACGCCGGCATCTGAAAGTCCTTGCCCGCCGTGAGGTGCGCTCGAACGCCCCACCACTGAATCGCCCGCCGGAACACCTCGTTGAGGGGGACCCTGTCTTCGAAGGTGCCCGTCGCCTGTATCCAACGGGCGTCGAGAAATTCTTGAAGAGGGCGCATCCGTAGTCTGCAGAGGCGCACCAGGTAGATGCAAGAGGACATCATCCCCAGGAGGGACTTGATGGACCTCAACCTGGCCACGTCCGTGGCTAGCAGGCGTTGCACTTTGCCTAGAATGGTCTTCGTCCGTTCTTCAGACGGGGCCACCAGGCGCCTCACTGTATCGAGCTTAGCTCCCAGAAACAGGGCCACCTGCGACGGCACCAGGTGGGACTTCGGGTAGTTTATGGCGAATCCCAGGATTGTGAGTAGCTGGACGGTCCTCGCAGTGTGTTCGACGGCGAGTTCCCTCGTCCTTGAGCGGATGAGCCAGTCGTCCAGGTAGGGGTAGACTTGAATCCCCTGTAGGCGCAGCCGCGCCGCCACTGGTGCTAGGCACTTGGTAAAGACCCTGGGGGCCGACTTCAATCCGAACGGCAGTGCTCTGAATTGGTAGTGGCGTCCCTGGATGACGAACCTGAGGAACTTTCGGTGGCTTTTGAGGATGGGAACGTGGAAGTATGCATCCTCCAGGTCCAACGACGATAGAAAGTCGCCTTCCTCCAGCTGTCCCAGTACGTGCTGGAGGGTGACCATCCTGAACTTTTGTGATCTGATGTATTTGTTCAAACGACAAAGGTCCAGGATGGGGCGCCAGCCGCCCGTCTTCTTCCCGACGAGGAAGTACCTTGAGTACACCCCGGAGCCTCTTCGGGACAAGCTCGATGGCGCCTTAGCTGAGCATTGCCCGTACTTCCAACAGCAGTTGCGGGACGTGATTTTCCTTCGTGGCCACAGGTGGAACGTGAGGGCACTTCTTCAGGAATTCGATAGAGTGTCCTCTTGCCAGGGTATCCAGCACCCAACGGTCGGTGGAGATGGGCTTCCACACGCCGACGAAATTCGTCAGCCGGCTTCCCACCGGGGTGCTTCGGTGGGGGCCCGAGACCACGGCCGGTTCAGTCCTGCTTGGAGGTGGTGGCCTTGCCGCCCTGGCCACCTTGCCGACGGCGGCGAGGCGCTCCCTGCTTGCCGCGACCCCTGTAGGCCTCCTGAGACGAGGAGCGTGCCGCCTGGCGGTAGGACGAGCCACCGCTGGATCCCTTGGAGGCACCCTGTCTGCCTCCGGAGCTCCGAAAGGGCCGTCGTTGCTGAAGGGCTCCTAAGGCGCGGGCCGTCTCCGTTTTTATGGCTTGGAGGGATTCGTCCACCGCCTTCCCGAACAAGTTGCTGCCGTCGAACGGCATGTCCAACATCCTGGTCTGGACGTCCTGACGGAAGTCGGTCGCCCGGAGCCAACCCCGTCGTCGTAGGCAAACACCGTTGCCCAGCTGGTGGAACCCGGTATCGGCAATATCGGTTGCCACCGTTATGGCGTGGTCTGACGCCACCTCGCCCTCTTGCAGTATTTCCAGAGCCTCTGACCTCTTGTCGTCCGGCAGGAAGTCCAATATGGGGGCCAGCTTAAACCAGAGCTCCCTGTCGTAACGGGCCACGATCGCCAGGGATTTGGCCGCTTCGATCGTCGTCGCCGCCAACGAAATGACCCGCCGCCCCATGGCGTCCAACTTCTTTCCCTCGCCGTCGGGCGGGGAATTCGACGTCGAGGCTCCTGACCCCGCCGCTTTCTTCTTCGTCACCGCCGAGACGACCGAGTCTGGCGTTGGCTGGGCCCTGAGGCACAGGGGAGCTGTTTCGGGGACCCGGTACTTCTTCTCGTACCGGTCCCGTTTGGCTGGTGCCGTGGAGGGGTTCTTGAGAACCGACAGGCCTTCCTCCCAGATGTCATCGGTTAGGGGCACCGCGATGACCGTCTTCCTCTTGGCCTCCCGGCGCCGATAGAGGAAACCTTCCTTTTTCTGCTCCTCCGGGCAGAGCTGGAACAATTCGGACACCCTGGCGATCATGGTGTGGAATGAGCCAATCTCGTCGGGCGGCGAGGCCCGTGCAACCGGAGACCCGTTCCGTCGTCGTCGCCCTCAGAACCTGTTGTCGAGCCCAACGCACCGTCATCTCCCGACTCGTGGGAGGATGAGGAGGGAACTGTAGGCCTTACGGGGCGAGAGGAGGAGAGGGTTGGGTCCTCCGTCGTTTGTTCTGAGGACTTCCCCGACGGGCCAGGTTGCGGGTCCTCCGGCCTGGACCGTGGGAATCTCGTCCTTATCTCAGAGCATAAGGACTGGATGGCCGACAAAATGGCCGCCGAGCCATCCTGAGGCCTAGGATCCGGCTGCGCCGGAAGGGAAGGCCGCTCTTCCTCACCATCGTCGTCTTCCTCGGTTATCTCCCGAGGATCTTCCTTACGGGATCGAACCTTCTCGAATTGGACTTCGAGGTTCCTCACGGCCTCGGTCAGTTCCTCCTCCGAGGCTGACTCCGAGCTCAAGGAGGGCACCGTGCCCCCCTCGCTTCTTCCATCATGGCGGCCACGACGATGGGCCGCCATGACGATGGGCTGAAAAGAGGATTCCCTCCTTGGCGGCATGGCGGCCACGACGATGGGCTGAAAAGAGGATTCCCTCCTTGGCGGCAGGGAAACTCTAGTCCCGGAGGCAGTCTCCGCTGGCGGTGTCTCTGCCGGCTTGGCCAGAGTCGCCGCGATAGCCTCGATAGAGGCCTTCGCCTGCTGGGTAGGGGCCTTGACCACCTTAGGTGCATCCCGGGCCCTCTCCTTCGGGGGAGGGGCGACGCCTCGCTCCCCCTCTTCTGAGATCGGACGGGGCTTCTCCTGAAGCTTACCCGGTGTCTCGGACTTCCTCTTCCCCGAACCAGAGCGTTGGCTCGTGGTTGACGGTGCCGGGAAAGGTGCGCCCTGCCTGGCGACCGAAGAGCCCGACCTTTCGGCGCTCCCGGAGCCAGCGGACTCGCGGCGCATGGCCTGGTGTTGGGCCCCCGTCGCCGGGGCGCCCGCACAGGACTTAGAAGCCCGCTCGGACCCTTTCTTCTTCTTCTCACCCGTCGAGCCCTTCTCCAACCAGCTTGCGAGACAGGATCGACGGTCCCTCATGGTCCGCTCCGACAAGTTCTTGCAGTCCTTCTCTACATGAGTCTTGTCCCCATGAAGACAGTAGAGGCATCGCGAATGTTCGTCTTCCTTAAACACATTCTGCAGCCCGCATCCAGGGCAGCTGCGAAACAGCTTGGGACCGGGTGACGAACTCGCATCCTGGGCCATCTCGAAGTAGGCCGCGAATCTTCTGGAATCCTCCAAGAAGTTGATTCGACGAAATCTTCACCCTTGAGGGGCGTAGGAAAATCCTGCAACGGGTAGCCGTTAACGGGAGTAGAAACGGTGGAGCTTGGGCTCCATTAACCGAAAAAATGTGAAAATTCACCTGATAAAGCGCGAAACACGCAGTAAAAGCTCGAGAGCTAAGCACGAGGACTCCCAACACTTGAACGTGTGGTAAAAATCTGAAGATGGCTGCCAGAGGCGGGGCTTAGGTAGAGGGCAGTCATTGGCTGTGGTCAGTATGACGCAGAGATCAGTGATTGGTTACTACTATGAAAGACAGATCAGAAACGAAACGGATACTGATTTTTTCTTTACCGAGGATTCCCAGCCTGACGACGGGGAATATTCATGAGCATGTGAATCCATGCCAGACCCCATGCTGGAGAATTACCAAACGAGATCTGCTGTAATTTCTTCTGGGTGACTAGAAAACAGAGGCTGTGAGACTTCTCTGGAACCATAGAGGGAGGATTGCTGTGAACCATTGACTGAAGTGCTGGTCAGAACCCTGTTTTCCATCAGAGCGAAGCCCTACTCAGTCCAGGAGTGCCAGCCCAGAGATTTCAAAAAGTAAGGAGATTGTCCAAAAAACTACTACCGTGGAGATCCATTTAATCCACCCATTCCCTTTCATAATGGGTTGTTGTACATTAGTCTAAGGGAAGAGATATCCCTGCTAAAGAGAAGAGAGGGGTCTGAGCCCGACCAAGGGAGATCCAGGGGTGAAGCTGTCACCTTAAAGTTCATTGAAAAAAGAACTGTCATAATTTGTGAAATGAGATATGTAAGAAGGGACAGCGCCCAAGAGAAGGGGACCCATGGGAGAAGCCATCACCTTACGTGAACTGTGGCTGAAAATTGAGAAGGGTCATCCGATGAGGACTGGACAGTTCTTCCAGGTTAATGAATTACACGATTCGGAAATAGGCCTTGAGAACAAGCTGGTGGTCAAAACATGTGTCGGCTGTACTTAACATGGAATAAATCCTATATTACAATTGAATTACTTGTTATTTATATACTAATTTGCATCAATACCCAGTCTTTTAGTAACAATACCCTGAGCGTGAGTCACCTTTTCAGATCTTTTGATTCTCCGTCTACAATTTTCAAATCCTAGTGGGCGAGTTTGTGGGAATAGTGTATTCGCTGCTGGCTAGGAACGATTAAGGTTCTCAAATCCAGAGTGGTCACTAGCTCACAATAACTATATCGAACCCACAAAGTCTAATCAATTATCTGTGTAAACAGGGTACTCTGGACCCAGACTAACTGGTCTATAAAATTCAAAATGAGTACCAATTATGGGAGCATGAATGGTACGTGCCAACTAATTGATGGATCGTTTGAAAAAAGTAGAATTCCATTTCAAGAATAACCAAGAATAACCAAGTCCCCGACATCACTGTGATGGGAACCCTTCTCCATTCTTGAAAAACAACCTTCCTCCAAGTTTTAAGTGGAAGTCCACACTGGAAGGGGATGCATGGAAATTTTACACCAGTGCCAAGTCAGAAGAAACATTGAGTCCTGTTAAACAAGGCAATGAAGAAACTACTCAAAGTCTGAGCGAACAGTTGTTTTTCCCCATTCAGATGAATGAGGGGCAAGAGCCTGTGCTCGCCAGCGTATGTCTGAATAATGTAAGGAGCTTCATCAGCGAAGGTTTATTCAGGAAATTCCCAAAGGATCAGACCATTCCCACATTTAAAAATTGATTGACAAATGGGAAGTCGTTCTGGAAACTCCAAACACCTCCTGCCTTGTAGGTGTATGCTAAAAATGTCCATTGGCAACAAAAGCATAGAGCATAATTGTTGGGTTGTGAGAGATGTCCCTTACGCCTTTCATGTAGGCAATGACCTTCTCAACCGATTCGCCATCAATACGGACCCGATTAATAATATAGCATTGTTATCGTTAGATAATTTGTATAAAACGTAACACGCCGGGAGGCCCCAGTGCACATGGTAACAACTGGAGGGTAATACCATAGGCCATGACAACAATGAAGAAGCATTTCAGTCAGCTCAATTGCTGCCTTCTGCTGTTGAAGTTCAAGTGTGAGAAGAGGTTACCATCTCAGGACAGGGGTTTGCAGTGTACTATTCCCCTCAAAATTAAGCGAGGGCAGAACCTCAGACATCAGGACGACTGTATAAAATTCCCACTTCCAAAAACAAGGATTGTATTTAAATCAGACACCTCTAGTAGGCCTAGAACACACTGCCATTCGAATATTGGTGGATAACAGCATCCATCGAAGTATTATTTTGGGGCACAGATACCTTTATTGGAATGGCAATTGATGCTCAACATTCTATTGATTTGGATAATGAAATCATGGGACCAATCCCAAATGACTCGATATCAGTGACTTTATTAATCCAGAAAAGATTTTTTACTGAGGATGGGGGGGAATTTCTTGGTGTACTCTTCCTGGCTCTACTGGGTGGAAGAGGTGACCGGTGACATTAGGAGGTAGAGTCAAGGACCTCTACCTCGTATCCCTTGATCCTCCTGTTCAAGTAAACACCATCAAAAGAGATATCTCCAGCCAACTGGAGGATACCGCAAAAATTGCCAAGCCTGAGTTCTTTTCAGGTTTCAAGCAGATAGTCGAGGAAAGGATCAATCTTGCTGATGCCTTTGAGACAGAGGAGAAAAGACAAGCTGAAACAGGTCTTCCTGGAATTCCAAGATATCTCAACAGTGGACTCATACGACTATGGACGCACCTATATTCATTCAACCACCATAACCACGGACCCAGAGAAGGCTCCAGTATTTGTGAAACAATACCGGTTACCTCTTGCGTCCATGGAGTGAGTCACAGAGATTCCTAAGAATTTAGAATCTCGTCGGATTATTCGTCCAATCCACAGTACCTTCAACAACTCGGTACTCGGGATACAGAAACTAAACGGCCAATGAACACTATGTGCAGACCTGAGGGAGATGAACAAACAGGTCCACATGCCAAGATGGCCACTTCCCTACATCGATCAGGGGCTGGCACAGATCCAAGGGTCAAAGGCATTTATTGCCATTGACCTGACCAATGGCTACTGGACAGTACCCACGAGTAGGGAAGTCCAGTACAACCTTGGATGACAGAGTCAAGTGGGTGCAGGGTCCAGAACATGCGGAGGCAGTTAAACAACTGAAATGAAGCCTTTTCCAGGCTCCTTGCTTAGCTTAACCCATAAAGAATAAGGTGTTCCTCTTGGAGACGGGGTTCTCAGATACTTGCCTAACAGCGGTGCTATATCAAAAGCATGACATCATTAAAGTCATCTCATACACGAGCAAGATCTTGTCCTTTGTAGAGGAAAAATTCAATGACGACAAGAAGGCACTCCTGGCAATGGTGTGGGCATAGAAAAATGACTGCCAATTCATCCAGGGGAAACATCATTGTCGAGTCAGATATGGCCAAAACAAGAAGAGTCCGCTAGCGCAAGGGTTGGCAGACTTGCATGAGTGTGCTCAAGAAAACTGTCTTGAGGACAAAAGTCTAATCACCAACAACAACATGGAGGAGTACTTAACTTTGCCACACAAGGTCAAGTGTCAGGGGATACCCACAGTTTAGGTGGATGAGTGCTCCTACCATATTGATCACAACGGGGGGAAAAGAACTAGTGGCTGGCATCGAGAATGCCTTGGTTAATGATGCCTCAGAACCCTCTGCTGGTTACAAAATAGGACCCCGAAGTAGTCAGGTTGCAGAGTTGATGGCTGTTCATCAAGCTATCCTCAGTGCAGTGCACCACCAACTCAATAAACTGGTCATAATCACAGACTCTGATTATGTCAGGAATGGGTTTGTGGAATACCTGATTAACTGGAAGAAACAAGACACACTTAGATCTCTGGGTGTTGAAGTTTTCCCAAGATGTTCCGGATCAAGAAGGTTTGTTGGTATGGAAAGCCCTATCAGGATGTGACCAGTGAGTGGTACTTACCTTAATCCGAAGCCTGATGTTGAACTACGCCCATGACGCTCCCTGCCAGTCATAGGGGTTTCATACATTAGAAGAACAAGTTACTCTCTTACCTGGTAACATTCTTTCGATGGGATGGTCCGGCGACGTATTTCATATCTATGACAGTAATCACCACAGATGCGTCCTGCGTCGATACGCCGCCCTCAAGGACCTCCTCCGACGGCCAACGCCACTGGATGTTACAAGTAGGACGCACGACGCCCATAGCCTCAGTTGTAGTTTTTTCCCATAACGTGCGGCACCAGTCTTCTGCCAGCCTGACCACACAAAGCCTTGCGGAGACGTAAGCTGCAATCGCATAAGAAATTCTGTAGCGGGAAAGGCAGCAAGGGAGCGATATGGAATATGTCGTTGGACTATCCCATCGAACAAACGTTACCAGGTAACAGAGTAACTTGTTCTTCGAGGGGGGATTGGGTCCTCCGACGTATTCCATATCTATGACAGACTCCCAAAGCAGTACCAACGCAAGGAGGTGGGAAAAGAATTTAAAATACAGAAATTTAGAATGCCCAATCAAATTGCGGAGTAAAGGACCGCCTTGCCAAAGGCCAGATCCTACCCACGGATAGAATCGAGGGAGTAGTGACGTACAAATGTATGGACCGAAGCCCAGGTGGCTGCATCACAGATGTTACGAATAGGAACACCCCTCTGTAGGGCAGTAGAGGCAGCCATACCCCTGGTAGAATGGGCCCACAAGCCGCCCGGCGGGTCCTTACCCGCCAAGCGGTAACATTCAGAAATTGCCAGAATAATCCAGCGAGACAAAGTCTGCTTAGTAACTGCTTGTCCCAAACGCCTTCCAGCGTAACCAATAAAGAGTTGATCATCCACTCTGACCAGGGACATGCGTGAAATATAAAAGCTTAAAGCTCTCCTAGGATCCAGCCTATGGAGCCTCTCCTCTTCCTTACCAGGATGTGGAGGAGGATAAAATGCCGGATGAATAACCTTCTGGCCTAAATGAAATTCCGACACCACCTTCGAAAGAAAGGAAGGAAGGACGAACTCTAAGGACAACCCTGTCCTTATGAAACACAGTGAAGGGTGGCTTAACTGAAAGTGCCTGTAACTCACTCACTCTGCGAGCGGAAGTGACCGCAACCAAAAATACAGTTTTAAGAGTTAACAGTCTCAAAGGGCAAGAATGCAAGGGCTCAAAGGAGCACCCATCAGAAACTTGAGGACAAGGTTCAAATCCCAACCGGGCACCTGGATTAGTGAGCCCTTTTAGAAACTGAGAAATTAAAGGGATTTTAAAATAAGAACACTCTTCAGACGAGCGCTTAAATATGGACAGCGCCGCCAGGTAACCTTTAACGGTACCCACTTGCAAGCCCCTGTGGGCTAAAGAAAGCAAAAAAGAGAACCACAGGAATGTCACATGAAAACGGATCCACATTCTTAACCCTGCACCAGTCCCAGAACTTTCTCTAACAGCAACGGTACAGGGACTTTGTTGCGGGCCTTCTGGCCAAAAGCAACACCTCCACCACGTCTTCAGGGAGGTCCCAATCCTTATACCTCAACCTTTCAGAAACCAAGCGTGAAGGTTGAGGGATCTGACCTCTGGATGGGGAACCTGATCCCCCTCCGTGAGAGCAGATCGTCTCGGTAGGGAAGACGACGTGGAGGGCAGATGGACAAGGTCGAGAAGGTCCGGGTACCACGTCCTCCGGGCCCATGCCGGAGCAATGAGGATCATCCGGGAACCGAACCTCTGCAGCACTTGCGGGATGACGGGGACTGGAGGAAACGCGTACAGCAGTGGGAATGACCACACCACCACGAACGCGTCTCCTAAGGCTCCTCTTGGAGGAAATTCCTGCGACCAGAACCTTTCACACTTCCGGTTGACACTGGAGGCGAAGAGATCCACTTGAGGGGTCCCCCAAAGGGTGAAGATCTCCAGGAGAATCTACTGAGCCAACTCCCACTCATGAGAGATCGCGCTCTGCCTGCTCAGAGCGTCCGTCTCATTTTCGTCTCCTGCCAGATGAACAGCCAAGATCGAAATTTCCTGCTGGCTGGCCCAGAACCAGAGCTGCATCGCCTCCCTGCACAGAGGAAGTGACCCTGCCCCCCCTTTTTGTTGAGGTAGTGCATGGCCACCGTGTTGTCAGTCAGGATCAGGACATTCTTTCCTCGCACAGACAGCAGAAAAGCCTTCAGGGCAAGCCTGACGGCCCTCAGCTCCAACAGATTGATATGGAGTCTGGACTCTGACGGAGACCAACAACCGCTGACTCACCTCGTTGGCATGAGCTCCCCATCCCGTGAGGGATGCGTCCGTCACGATCGACACCTCCGGCCAGGCAGCCAAAATGGAGCTCCCTTCATCAGATTGCCTTCGACGGCCCACCACAGAAGGTCCTGGGCGAAACAGGGCAGCACCTGAACGGGGTCTGACATCCTGCCAGAGGACCGAGACCACTGGAGCTTGAGTGCCCATTGCAAAGAACACATCCGCAACCTGGCCTCTGGCACCAGAAGAATGCAGGATGCCATGAGGCCGAGCAATCTCAAGAACTAGAACGCAGGGAGACTCTGGGCATGTTGAAACTTGTGCACATCTGCGGAATGTGCTGAGCACTCACCTGGGGAGGAAAACACTGCCCCAGGGACGTGTCGAGCACTGCTCCGATGTACTGGAGCCTCTCAGTTGGCGTCAAGTGGGACTGCTTTAAGTTGAGGGAGAAGCCCAGCTTGTGGAGGGAGTGGCAGGTGATGGACCGATGATCCAGGACTTGCTCGGGAGAGCGCACCCTGATCAACCAATCGTCCAGGTAGGGGTAGACGTGAATCCCCCCCTTTCCTGAGATGCGCTGCCACCACTACCATGAGCTTGGTGAGGACCCTCGGGGCGGCGGTCAATCCAAACGGCAGGACCCGAAACAAAGTGCGAGTCGCCAACCGCGAACCTCAGGTACTTCTTGTGCTTTGGATGGATTGGCACATGAAAATAAGCGTCCTCGAGGTCGAGACACACCAACCAGTCCTCAAGTTGAAGGGCCTGGAGGACTTGAGAAAGAGTAACCATCTTGAACTTGTCCTTCCTGAGGAGTTTGTTCAAACCGCGCAAGTCCATGATGGGTCTCAATGCCCCGTCTTTCTTGGAAATCAAAAAATAAGGCGAATACTATCCCTTGTTCCTCTCCGCTACAGGCACCAGTTCTATAGCGCCTTTCTCCAGCAGGGACTGAATTTCCTGCGCAAGGAGCCGATCTGGAATCTTCAAACAGAGATTCCCCGGTGGATTGTCTTGAGGCCTCTGCCGGAAAGGAAGACAGTAGCCGTGAGTTATGATCTCCAGAACCCACACATCTAAAGTAATGGCGCGCCACTCTGCAAGATGCTGCGCCAGCCTTCCCCCAACCGGCCTCATGACTGAGCTGAAGCGGCTGTGGCGTTGCCTGAGGGCAAAGAGGCAACTGCCTGAGCGGCCCTGGCACCTCGAGTACATTGCTTTCCACTTCTGGCACTCCTACGATGTCCCCTTTGACTGGCAGCTCCTCTCACTTTACCAAAGAATGAGTAATAACGAAAGGATCCTCCCCTCCATTGCTGTCCCCTAGGATGAAAAGGCAGAGGTTGGCGAACTGCAGCGCCCAACGACTTCGCTGCAGCTTTGGAGGTCTGCAACCTCTCAAGGCTCTCGTCAGTCTTACTGCCAAAAAGATGGACACCATCAAAGGGCATGTTGAGGAGCCAGGCCTGCACATCAGGAGCAAACCTCGACTTCCGCAACCACGCAAACCTGCGTATTACGGTGCTTGCCGCCATGGACCGGCTGACGCAATCTGCCATGTCCAAACCCGACTGAACGGCCTCACACATGGCATCCTTGTCATCCTGGACCATAGCAAGAAAACCATCCCGTTCGTCCCCTTCGGGAATATGTGGAGCCGCTAGGAAACAGTTCCACAGAGTGTGCGTGAAACATGACAAGGCACATACGGAGTTGGCAGCCTGAAGAGCCATACCCCCTGAAGAAAACACTTTCTTGGCCAACCATCAAAACGCTTGTCGTCCCCATCAGGAGGGATGGTAGGATACGACGCCTGCTTTGCTGGGGCCGTAGCCACCTGCACCACCAAACTCTCTGTAGTGGGGTGCTTGGTCAAGTAGCAGGGGTCGCTACTGGCTCGGCGGTAATTTCGCGGCAAAGACTTGCCCACTGCCGGGAGACTCTCTGGAGCAGTCCAAGCCGCCGCCACCCTCCTCTGTAGAGCCATATGGAACGGCAGTACCGGGTCAGTTGGTGGACCTTGGTCGAGGATATCGTGGGGTCAACCTGAAGAAAATCCCCTGGGGGAGCAGACCACCCCAAGTACTCAGTGACCCTAGACATAAGGCGCCGGTACGAGGAGTCGGCATGGGTGCCAGCCTCAGGCCTACAAAACTTCACCTCTGGAGAGGTGCCAGACCACTGGCGTCGTGCAGGGACTGACGCTGGTCCTCAATCTGACTATGTCCCGAGAGAATCTCATACTGGCACCGTATCAGGAACCATGCCATCATCAGAGCCCTCATCCACCTCCGAAATGTACTCAAGATGGTGGAAAGTGGGCACAGAATGGGGAACAAAGCCATGCTTGGCCTTAGCCAGAGCCTTTCTACGGGGTTCCACCGTACCCCGGGGAACACCCGTCAAACCAGCCTCGAAAGGCGTCCAGGGAATCGGCGTTGACGCTGAACGCGGCGCCGACAGCATCGACACCGCCGACACAGGCCTCGAGGGCAGAGCCCCGAGCATGTCCTTCGTCATCCTGGGCGCAGATGGTGTCGACTTCCTCGGAGGAAGAGCCTAGAGAGTCCCTCGACGACCTCGGCGCCACCGGCATCGACGTCTTCTTCGAAGACATCACAGGTACAAGACATCACGGTCTCGAGCGCGACTAGACTAGAACGATTCCCCTTGTCTGAGCGGGACCGTTCCCGCGAATCGTGCCGACCACCCGAGCCCAAAGGCGTACGAGCGGTGTCTCTAGTCCGATCACGCCCGACCCCACTCGGAAGCGCAGACGGACCAGTGCCCTGTGATTCGAGAATCGCTAGCATTTTCTTACTGAAGGAAGGCCATTCCTCCCGAGTCGCAATTGCTTGGTGGGATAAGCGACCCACCGACGGGCGGAGTCCTCAGACAAGGAAGGCGACCGACGATGGCGCTTCCGGGAGTGCCTCGAAGAGGCAGAGGAGTGGTGGGACCCACTCCGGGACCGAGACCCACTGGACTTCCGACGATGATGCGGAGAGTCGCCCCTCGAATCGTCCGTCGAAAGCCCTGTGGACCTCGACTTCCGGGGCTTGGACACCTTACCGACCGACAGTTTCTTCTTGCGCTCCCTCAAGGCTTTGGACATAAGTGACTGGCAGTCGACACAATCATCCGTGTCATGGGCCTCCCCGAGGCACCAGAGGAAGGCGTTGTGCGAGTCCGTCACCGACATCTTGGACCCGCAGTCCCCACACTTCTTGAAGCCCAGACGCAGGGTAGAAGAAGAGGAAGACATCTCAAAAATATCTCACAAACAAACAGGTTCAAAGAACCGAAAAAACAGGAACCCCAAAGAGTCGAGTCGAGGCGCGCCGAGATCTCCGAAGTGAACAAGTTCGCAGAAGAAATGGAACTGAGGCTACGGGCGTCGTGCGTCCTACTTATAACATCCAGTGACGTCGGCCGTCGGAGGAGGTCCTCGAGGGCGGCGTTTCGACATCATCGACGCAGAAGCCGAAAGATTTTCCGAAGCAGCACAGCTGTGGTGATTAAAGTCATAGATATGGAATACATCGGAGGACCCAATCCACTCAAAATCTTGCGTAAGGTTGCCTACTGACCACACATGGGCCATGACCTCCACATTTACCTAAAGGGGTGTCTTGTGTGCTCAATTCCAACCCAGTTCACTCGCACACCGAGCTCCCCTACAAAAAAAGAGGAATGACAACGCCTTGGTCAGATTTACAAGTCGATTTTATCAGGCCAGTGATTCGCTCCTCTAGAGGAAATAAGTTCATGTTGACTTTAACAGGTCTTCCAGCCCCGAATTGTAAGACAGAGACAGCTGCCGCACTAATGATTAACCACTTCTCTCGTTTTCAGCCTCACACAAAGGATTGAGTCGGACCGAGAAAGTAATTTTACCAGTGAGTTGATGGCGAAGATTCTAAGGGTAAAAAGAAAACTACACATTGCCTTGCACCCAGCCTCGAACGATGTATAGAGAGATACAAGACAATTGTGGGCATCTTAAAAAAGTTTGTGGCAGACTCTGGACTCAGCTGGGACATCAGATTACCGCTTGTCCTGATGGCCAATAGGTCTATACCATCTTCTGCAACTAAAATGTCTCCATTTGAGTTCATGACTGGATGAAAAATGTTACCTCATCTAGTTCACGATGTGCGAACTAGTCCTTTCCTGCCACTATGCCATATGGTGTGCCCCATGCATCCATCATGTTTGCTGTACCGTGCATTCTCTATATATAGAGCTTCTGAGAGTTTTCATTGGCACCAGTTTGTGTATAGCACATTCATTTAGATCTAACAAAAAAAAACAGCTTCTCGAATCAACTCCTGGCCCCAATAGAGTTATGATACCCAGACATTTCATGAAACTAACCCTATCCAAAACAGAATTCCTGCACCTTTCTGGGGAAAAAAGGCATTATCACAATAGTCCTTGAGGCTGACCTGACACAGTACAAACATGTAAAGGCAAAAAATTATCAAGAGCAACATTTGAAGAAGCAGACAGCTTTTCGTACACCTGATGATGTTTGGACAACGATGTAGTTGGCCTTCTATAGGGTTAACTCAGCAAAGGTTTTTCTGACCTGTGTAAGTCCTCACTGGTAACCCTAAAAGCTGCACAGACTACATCCCCACAAATCTCGGAAATGTGGATGTTTAACAGCCGCTTTGAAGTGTGGAAACACACTGGCCTCTAGTAAACACACTGCATCTGGATTGCCCCATCTAGTCCAAAACAAAACAATGGTTCAGGTGGCAAAATGTCCTCTAGCAGCAAATCAACTGTGCTCCCTGAGTTCCAAAAAGGGAAGAAAACAAAAACTAAGAGGCAAACCTTCTCTTGGTGTACACCAGGACTCTGGACTAAAGTTGCTCCTGAAACCGAGACATGCCTTTTCTTAATCTCTTGCATGGGGAAGTTAGGCATAACATTCTCTGGAGTGATTTGGAGACTCCCTCCTATTTTTGGCAATGAAATCCTACGTTGTTGGAACTGCTTTACTGTGTTTCTGGTTGCAATCCTGCTTTTAGCTAATTATTCTAATGGATATATTGTTTGCATCTTTGTGTTTCCAACACATTATGTGTGGATAAATGATGAATACATTTAACATAAGTTGGTTGTTTTTTAAAATACTCTTTCCAAAACCTCTTCACTATTTTAAATAGTCCTCCTACCCACCCCCATCTTCTCTTAGGAACAAGTTACTTACCTCTAACTGTTGTTCTCCAGCATGGGTCTGGCATGGATTCACATGCTCATGAATATTCCCCGTCGTCAGGCCGGGAATCCTCGTTATAGGAAAAAAAATCAGTATCAGTTTGTTTCTGATCTGTCTTTCTTAGTAGTAACCAATCACTGGTCTCTGGGTCATACTGCCCCCAGCCAATGACTGCCCTCTCCCTAAGCCCCGCCTCTGGCAGCCATCCTCAGATTTGGTAGCACGTAAAGTGGCAGTATGACCAAGTGAAGAGCCGCAGAGGGGTAGGCGGGAGGGTTCGCATGTGAATCCATGCCAGACCCATGCTGGAGAACAACAGTTACAGGTAAGTAACTTGTTCCTTCTCCAGCATGGGGTCTGGCATGGATTCACATGCTCATGAATAAGAGAATACATAGCAGTACCCACATGCACAACCACAGGAGGTGGCAACAGGCTCAACATTAAGCAACACAACAACTCAACATTAAGCAACTCTTACCTCCTCACCAGGCTCACCTTAGGCGAACAAGTTGCGCAGCACTGCTTGGCCGACCCTGGACTCCTCCCTGGAGTCCCGATCGACGCAGTAGAATCTTGTGAAGGTGTGCGTCGACCTCCACGTCGCAGCCCTGCAGATGTCCAGCAGGGGCACACCAGACAGGAACGCCGTGGTAGCAGCGATCACTCTGGTCGAATGGGCTCTCGGACGGCCGGGCAGCAGTCAGTTTGCCCAACGGTGATAGTGCATGATGCAGCCGGAGCGCCATCTGGAAATGGAAGTCTTCGAGAGAGCCTTCCCTTGATTCACAGTCCCAAAGTTCACAAATAGCTGTGACGTCTTCCGAAAACTCTTTGTGCGGTCCACGTAGAGCTTCAGTGCTCTAGCTACATCCAGCGAGTGCAAAGTCCTCTCGGCCGGCGACGAAGGCGACGGGAAGAAAACTGGCAACACCAAGGGCTCGTTGAGGTGGAAGTCCGACGGCACTTTGGGCATAAAGGAGGGGTGCCTCCTCAGCACCACCCTCGTGTCATGAAAAGTCAAGTATGGAGGCTTGCAAGATGGGGCCTGGATCTCTCCCACTCGTCGTGCGGAGGTGATGGCCACGAGGAAAGCGGTCTTTCATGACAGGAACTTCAAAGGCGCTGAATGCATAGGCTCGAATGGGGCCCCCATGAGCCTGGTCAGCACCACATTAAGCTCCCACGCCAGGGCAGGAGCCTTCACCGGCGGGAATGATCGGAATAGTCCCTTCATGAATTCTTTCACCAGGCGATGAGACCACAAGGCCGCCCGTCCCATAGTCCTGGTATATCGGGAGATTGCACCCAGATGTATTTTGATGGAGGCATGAGCCAGTCCAGTTTTAGCCAGCGACAGTAGGTACAGCAGTACTTGAGGGGCCGTAATCCGCAGAGGGTTAATCTTCTGTGCACGGCACCAGACAGAGAACCTCTTCCATTTATGTCCGTAGCACTTGAGAGTTGAGGACGCCCTGGCCTTTGCAAGAACCTCTCTGCAGTCGGCCGGGATGTCGTACCCTCCAAATTCTAGTGCTGCAGGAGCCCGCGACCCCGGGTTGTGGTGAATGGCGCCTCCTTCTCTGTGTCCGTCGGCAGCTTGACTGGTGTGGATGTTGACAAGTCCAGAAGGTCCGGGAACCAGATCTGTCTCGGCCACGCTGGTGCGATGAGGATCATCCGGCACCGGGACCTCTTGAGCTGGTTGATGAGCCGGAGCAGCAACGGCAGCGGAGGGAACAAATAAAGAAATAGGCCGTCCCAGGGGAACAAGAAAGCATCGCCCATGCTCCTCGGCTGGGGGAACCTGCTGGCGAACCTCCGGCACTTGGAATTCATCGCCGTCGCGAAGAGATCGATTTGGGGTTCGCCCCATCGTCGGAAGAGTCGATCCACTTGATCCTGGCGTAGTTCCCACTCGTGGCATGAGCGCAGCTCCCTGCTGAGTGAGTCGGCGATTGTGTTTTTTATTCCTGCCAGATGAAGAGGCACCAGAAACATCCGTTGGGCGACGGCCCAATGCCACAGATCCTGGGCTTCCTTGGATAGGGCCGGGGACCTGGTTCTGCCATGCTTCCGGATGTAGAACATCTTGGTGGTGTTGTCGGTGAAGATCCTCACCACCTTGCCCTTGAGGGACGGAAGAAAGGACCCGAGGACCCAGAACACTACGCGGAGTTGATGTGGAGTGGCTTCTCCTCCGGGAGCCAAAGTCCTCTCGCGTGAAGATCTCCGGAGTGCGCTCTCCAACCTTCCAGGGAGGCGTCCGTCGTCACCGTCACCTGGTGAGCTGGGGTCTGAAAGTCCATGCCTGCCGACAGATGGGAGCGGGTACCCCACCACCGGATCGTCTGACGGAACGTCTCGTTGAGAGGATCCTGTCCTCGAAGCTGCCCGTCGACTGCACCCAGCGGGCGTCGAGGAACTCTTGTAAGGGGCGCATCCGAAGCCTGCAAAGGCGCACCAGATAAATGCAGGAGGACATCATCCCGAGGAGGGACTTGATAGATCTTACCCTGGCCATGTCCATGGCCAGCAGACGCTGCACCTTGCCCAGAATGGTCCTGGTCCTTTCCTCCAACGGCGAGACCAGCCGCGCCACTGTCTCAAGCTTGGCTCCCAGAAACAGGGCGACTTGTGACGGAACCAGGTGGGATTTTGGAAAGTTGATGGAGAATCCCAGGTCCGTGAGCAGCTGGACGGTCTTCGCAGTGTGCTCCACGGCAAACTCCCTTGTCCTTGCCCGGATGAGCCAGTCGTCCAGGTAGGGGTAGACGTGGATCCCCTGTAGGCGCAGCCGCGCCGCCACCGGTGCGAGGCACTTGGTGAACACCCTGGGTGCCGACTTCAATCCGAACAGGAGGGCCTTGAACTGGTAGTGCCGCCCTTGGACCACGAACCTGAGGAACTTTCGGTGTCTTTTTAGAATGGGGATGTGGAAGTACGCATCCTCCAAGTCCAACGACGACAGGAAATCGCCCTCCTCCAGCTGTCCCAGCACATGCTGGAGGGTGACCATACGGAACTTCTGTGCCTTGATGTACTTGTTCAGTCGTTGCAGGTCCAGGATGGGGCGCCATCCTCCTGTCTTCTTTTTTACGAGGAAGTACCTTGAGTAAACTCTGGAGCCCCGAAGCCTCTTTGGGACGAGCTCGATGGCACCCTTCTTGAGCATCGCCCTTACTTCCAACAGTAGTTGAGGGACGTGATTTTCCTTCCTGCCCACGGGTGGAACGCGAGGGCACTTCTTCTGAAACTCGAGGGCGTGCCCTTGGGCCAGGGCGTCGAGCACCCAACCGTCGGTAGAGATGGAGTCCCACACGCTGACGAACCTCGCCAGCCGGCCTCCCACCGGGGTGCTTCGTCGGTTCAATCTTGTTTGGAGGCCGCCTTGCCTCTTTGACCTCCCTGTCGACGACGGGCACCACCTGACTTGCCGCGTCCCCTGTAGGCTTCCTGGGACGAAGATCTTGCCGCTTGGCGGTACGGGGAGGAGCCACTGCCGGATCCCTTGGAGGCACCTTGTCTGCCTCCGGAGCTCCGAAAGGACGGCCGTCATTGTTGGAGCACTCCCAGTGCCCGGGCAGTCTCTGTGTCTGTGTCTGTCTTGATGGCCTGAAGGGAATCAACCGCCTTCCCAAACAGGTTGTTCCCGTCGAAGGGCATGTCCAAAACCGTGGTTTGTACGTCATGGCGGAAATCCGTGGCCTTGAGCCATCCTCGTCGTCTCAAGCAAACGCTGTTGCCCAACTGACGGAAACCGGTGTCGGCGATGTCCGTTGCCACCGTGATGGCGTGGTCCGAAGCAATCTCACCTTCCTGTAGGATTTCAAGTGCCTCAGCTCTTTTGGCATCCGGAAGGAAGTCCAACAGAGGGGCTATTTTGAACCACAACTCCCTGTCGTAGCGGGCTACGATAGCCTTGATAGTCGTCGCTGCGGATGAGATGATCTGTCGTCCCATCGTGTCCAGCTTCCTGCCCTCGCCGTCCGGCAGGGAAGATGTCGAGGCCGATGTCCACCCATCTTTCTTCTTTGCCGCCTCCGAGACGACCGAATCCGGGGTAGGTTGCACCCGAAGGCACAAGGGGGCAGCGTCGGGGACCCGGTACTTTTTCTCATACCGGTCCCTCTTTGCCGGCGCCGTGGCAGGGTTCTTGAGGAGGGCGAGCCCCTCATCCCAGATGTCATCAAGAAGCGGTATGGCGAGGACCGTCTTCCTTTTAGCCTTGCGCCGTTGGTAAAGGAACCCTTCCTTCTCTTCTGGGCAGAGCTGGAAGAGCTCGGATGCCCTGGAAATCATGGCATGAAAGGATCCAATCTCGTCGGGCGGGGAGGCCCGAGCAGGGGGCGACGGGGGACACGTCCCGTCGTCACCTCCATCATCATCTGTACCTGTCGTAGCCGTGTCCGTGCCTGTATCATCCCCGTGGGTAGAAGACCGGGGGGAAGGCAGAGCAGGCTGCAGAGGTGGGAGAGGTGGCGTAGGATGCGTCCTCCTCCCCTTATGCGGTGGACTTTCCGAAGGTCCTGGCTCCAGTTCCCCTGTCGGGTCTGGCTCAGGTACCTCCGTCGGGGGGAGGGCAACCTTGTGCTTATCTCCGAGCATAAGGACTGAATCGCTGACAATATGGCCGCCGAAGTGTCCTGCGGCACCGGAAACGATGGGCGCGAGGGCTCTTGAGGAGCCTCGTCGGCGGCGTCGTCGCTCTCGTCGGGATCCCTCCCGATGGGCTGGGCCTCTTCCACGACTTCGATGAGCTCTTTTTCAGAGGTTGTGTCCGTATCCACGATGGCCACCAGCCCCTCCCCCACCTTTTCCAACGAGGACTTTGTGGGGGGTCTTCTCAATGGGCCTGAAAGACGACTCCCTCCGCGGTGGCAGGGAGACTCTGGGTCCTGAGGTCGCCTCCACTGGTGTAGACTCCACAGGCTGAGCCAGGGCCGCGGCGACATCCTCAATCGAGGTCTTAGCAGGGTGAAGGCCATTGTCACTTTCTGTACGCCTGGGGCCTTCACCTTGGGGGGAGGGTCCGAGCCTTGCTCCCCCTCTGCCGGAATCTTCGAGATCGACCGGGGCCTCTCCAGAAGCTTCGCCGGGTTCTCGGACTTCCTCTTACCCGAGCCAGAGCATTGGCTCGTGGTTGATGGCGCCAGGGAGGATGCGCCTTGCCTGGCAGCCAAGGAGCCTGACCGTTTGGTTCTCCCGGTGCCCGTGGACTCGCAGTGCTTGGCCTTTTGTTGGGCCCCCGTCGCTGGGGCGCCCTCACAGGACTTAGAAGACCGCCCAGACTTCTTTTTCTTCTCGCCTGACGGGCTCTTCCCTTCCAGCCAGTTGGCGAGACGGAGGTGGCGAGCCTTCATGGTCCGCTCCGACATGTTCCCACAAAACGCACAGTCCTTCTCAGTGTGCGTCTTGTCCTCATGGAGACAGTAGAGGCATAACGAATGCTCGTCCTCCTTGAAAACATTCTGAAGCTGGCATCCAGGGCAGTTCCTGAACAGCTTCCCGGGCGTCGAGCTTCCTTTCTCCTGGGCCATGTCCGGGGTAGGCCTCGGAACTTCTGGAATCCTCCAAAAGCGAAATCTTCACCCTTGAGGGGCGTAGAAAACTCCGAAACGGATCCCCGTTGATCGGATGTAGAAACGGTGTAGCTTGAGGCTCTATCTAACCGAAAAATGAGAAACATCTCTTGAAAAAGCGCGAAAAAGCAGCAAAAGCTCGAGAGCTACAGCACGAGGACTCCCAACACTTGAACGTGCGGTAAAAATCTGATGATGGCTGCCAGAGGCGGGGCTTAGGGAGAGGGCAGTCATTGGCTGAGGGCAGTATGACCCAGAGACCAATGACTGGTTACTACTAAGAAAGACAGATCAGAAACAAAACTGATACCGATTTTTTTTTTCGAGGATTCCCGGCCTGACGACGGGGAATATTCATGAGCATGTGAATACATGCCATACCCCATGCTGGAGAAATATTACACCCTTTTGGCTTTCCGTCCTCCCAATGTCTGCAAGACTACCCACTTTTCCAAAATTTCTTTTTTTTAAACAATCCGATTTTTCTCCATTTCATTTTTGGTTTTTGAAGTAAAATTCGTCATGCTTGTTACCATCAATTTTTTCATCAGAAATAAATTATCCTGGATTCTTTCAATTATTTATGGATACTTTTTTTGTAGTTATGTAAAATTCTAAAGTTATGTTAAGCACTATGGCGTTCATGGTTGCTGTCAATGCTAAAAAAAATTATTAAAAAATTCTGAAAAATGTACAATTACACACAGCTATAAAGACATTATGATTCTTCTGAAAAAAGCTAATTTCAAAAACGTCATCTCTCTATGGAAGTGCACTCTGATAAGAACATAAGCAATTGAAGAAACATATGGAGTAACTGCCATCATGTTATTCATTATCTGGAAAAGGGATGGTCACAGCAGAAAAAATGTGTTAGTACTTATGCATACAACCACACCGCCTGACAAACGCCATTCTAAAGCCTATACACAAAACAAGTCAAAACCGTTGAATTTGCCAAGGTTTGTTTTTAACATGTCTTCAGCAGACACGTGTACAAACACTATAAAAGTAACACTGGTAGGCCCTATACAACACAACATTCAATGTTACTGCATGATAGAGCTAGCTCAAAGAGATTTGAGGATGCTGTGTTTTGGCTAGGTGGCAGCCAGCAGAGGAATGAGGATGGCCATAGGGACAAAGGTGGTCAATGGGTGGGTAAATAACCAAAGGCCCATTGTGTTTCCAACCTCAGATCCCATCTGCCTATCTGTACTCCAATAAAGTAGTTTTGGCTTGTAGGTGGCACTTAGTACGTTATAAACAAACACATACGTTATAAACAAACATAAAAAGGCTTTATTCATACATTGCTCTTGTTAGGCAGAAACCTGCGCAGTTCCCTTAGGGAACACTGCAAAAGATTTAAGACTACAGGTGTTGGCAGTAAACCCACTTGGTAGTAGTCTGTACCACCCAGATTTACCTGGTAGCTGTGGCTGAGCAGTCAGACTTCCCTCAAGAAGAGTTAGGCAGTATGCAAAGTATACACAATAGGCACTCAGATACAACAATACAAGCAAACACTGACCAGAGCTTTGGTATCAAAGTATATAATTATTTATTTAAAAGCACACTGTTTGAAACACTCCAGCACTCTTGTTGTAAAATATTCTAAACACAGTTACTATTATAATATATACACCCCTTTTTCCTTATCAGATAGGTCACAGTAAAACACCACTTATTTTCATACAGAGGTGAGCGCTTAACTAAATTGCACTCCAATAAGTTTGTGAGAAAGGGAGGGAAAAGACAGAATATGGAAAGGTACACCACTCTAAGATTCAGGAACACTATTAGCAAGGCAGAGGAGCAAAAGTCATTGGGGTGCCAAAGTCCAAAGGCTGGGCCCACTCTTAGAGAGAGAGCAGAGCACAAATGCGCCCAAGATCACACAGTTACACTAGGCTTAGAAAGTCTTGCAGAGGGTTCAAAAAGAGTTTAGAGAGGCTTAGGAAAGTTTAGCCAGGGTGTCCCAGGCTAACCCAGGTTCGAAAGCCGGGGGCTAAATCTACCCCGTACAGTCGGTAGCAAGGGAAGCCAGGCGGGACACGGTACCTTAAGTGGGAAGGATCCTCCAGCGGTGGCAGTTGTTCCTGGTAGTGGGTGCAAGTTGCGTCGTCGTCCAGGGGAAGAGAAGATCTCGACTTGGAGGAAAGATGAAGGTCGTTGCACTACCAGGGCAGAAACCAACCGCGGAGTTTTCCGGTTAAAGGTGGTACCTTTGTTTCGCGGTCGTGGTAAAACGTGGTATCCCGGTTGCTGGGGTGCTTGGCACGGGCAAGGCGGCCACGAGGTACGTCGGGAAAGCGAAAAGACGGTGAAACTGGTTATCCCCACCAGTCAAAGGAAGAAGACTCTCCGGCGGGAGATCTCCTCTGTCGTTGGGAAAAGTGGTGAGGCAGTCCAGCAGGGCTCCACCGGTGGTGGTGTCGTGGCAGGTCGGCTCAGCTTCTCCCTCGTCGGATTCTTAGGTCCTGTGGCGACTCCTGAAGTTCTAGTCCCCAAAGCCCTGCTTTTATGCAGCAAACCACCATATAGAGTGGCACCACTTTGGAGGGCTTCTGTGGAGAAGCCCGCCAAAAAGTGGAACAAAGGGCTCGACTTGGGTTGGAGTCACAGAAGAAAACACAAACGCCATTTTAGAATCAAGTTTTGGCAAAAAATACCAACCGGAGAATTAATATTAATTAAATCAACCGGCGGTATGTTCGAGGCTACCGTAAATAATTAAATAAAGATAGTAGCCTAAAACAATGGGAAATCCCATAGGAAAATATTTGCGGTTGAATATAAAAAGTAGTATCCACTACCACCAGCCAAAACTCGATCAGGGGGGACGGAGACGTGCCCCCTCGACTAACAGACCCCGGGGCAATTGAATAGCCCCAGCCAGTACGTCCACAATATGATGGTTTGTACTGGTTCTGTTCACAATTCAAGACTAGTAAAGTCAATGGTGACTTTACATGCCCTGGGAGACAGTAGTCAGTCCCAGGATATGGAGTCTATACTGGGGGGTCACTATGACACCCCTGTGTTACTGCACGGAGGGTGCTGTGTAACACACATCACAAAAACACATGAAGCCCTATGGAGTAAAAGACCCCATAG
The DNA here is from genome assembly GCF_040938575.1 of Ambystoma mexicanum. Lineage (NCBI taxonomy): Eukaryota > Metazoa > Chordata > Amphibia > Caudata > Ambystomatidae > Ambystoma > Ambystoma mexicanum. The sequence continues at coordinate 1,073,646,536 of NC_090936.1, read as the reverse complement.
CCCATTAAACACATCTAGATTCAAAGAAACACACTCAAATCATGCCAAAGAGTAAGGGTAAAAGAGTCTCACTCTTGGCAGGAGAAAAAAAATAAACCCCAAAAATCCAGCAAAGCTGCTGGGGGACTCACTAGGTTAGGAAATTCAGCCTAAACAGAGAATTCTCCCTAACAGCTCTCTGGAAGATTTATTTGCGAAATAACATTTGTTTCCTTCTCTTTTTCTAATTTACAATATTGTATTTTATTAGACTGTCTCCAAATTGTTTATACAGATTCCAAACAGTAAAAAACGACTTCTCTTGTTTCTTTGCTCACTTTTCGGTCTCTGCATGCTCAATGCATATCCAATGACTTTAAACATAATGTCGAACTGATATGAAGTGCACTACTGTGCATCGCTGCTTTGCAGAGGGGTTCATTTTAATGCAACCGAAGAAACACAGGTTTGTAATTTTGGATGTATCAGGTATGAGCTGGCACAACAAAAATCATGCAAAAACACGTGTTTATTGAGGAGCGCCAACTCTGGCTTAAACTGCGCCGATGCCTCTACATCTTTCTAAATTTCGATGAATCAAACGAGCTCTCTCATACAACAGTCAATACCCATTGCAGTCCCCTGACAGCCTCCCTGCTTATGACGAGCACTCAATATGCTCCTGGATCCATTTCCAATCACTCCAGGCACTGGGGCCTCAACATAAATGGCCCGGGCTCCTTGAGTGGACCATGTCCATTTACAAGGATTAGCGCGCAAGGGAAAGGCTCCAACTCGGTATTGATTGGACGGACTTGTTGTACCGGCCTAATGCACTGTTTTCACATAGGGGAAAAGGCTAAATGAGATTACTGTCAAACATTAGTGGGCCATAAACACAAGCCAAGGCGCCCCTTCCGTTGAGGTTTCATACATGCTTCCAGCTGCAGTTCAGCTGAAGTCCTCCATAAATTCAGCACACTGATGGCTCTAGCACTGCTCATGCCTGCTGGCAATTGAACCTAAGTGGACTGTTGCATCTACGGCAGCAAACGACAAATTAGCAGATGGGGAAAAGTTATTTTCAGTGAAAGGCCTTCCGTAATTATAACGTTCAAGAATGCTGGGCACTTCCAGGAACAGACAAGGCAACTGCTCAATAAAGCAACTCTTCAAAACTCCCTTTTGCTAACCATACTTTGGGGAAATCGAACAATTCCCTAAACATTTCGGATTAAAAAATGTGAAGCATATGACAGATTCACCAACGAGTCACGATAACAAATGTGACAGTATCTTTGTAATATAAAATACAATGACGGCTCCCGGGGTTATAGCATTTTTTTCACCAACATTTCCGACTGCATGTATACTTTTTTCGTCCTTTTAATTACTCGCTTATTTTTTGTTCCAAGTATTTTTCGACATTTATTGAAATCAAATGAAAAAGATGCATTTGCGCTGGGATGCCTTTAGTGGGAAGTTCAATTTTAACCTTTAATATACGCGGGGTATTGGTTGTTTAAAAACAGCATACAGGGACACATTTTAGTACGGAAACTCCAAATCGGGTACACCATTCTGCACATATTTCTTGCAAACGGCAGCGTTCGCAAACGTTTTCCGGTATTTATTTCAAACTCACATCGGCAGATATCAAATGAATGGCCATTGTGCGCGAGCACACACGTACGTTAAAAAAAAGCACACATACCCTTAGTCAAATGAAGCATGCTTATTGCATATCAACCCAACTTCGACTGACATTTCTTATAAACAGCCACTGGTTTTAATAGCTGGTAATCTTCTTAGGCACGCTAACAAAACATATTTCGCTTTGAAGCTATTCATCACGCTTTTATGCTCTCCACACTAACATGCTTCACATCCAATGGCTTGCAAGGAAAGATTGAGCGCATGGATGGACATGCCACAGACCTGCTTTGCAGATATCGTCAGATTTGTGCAAATCCATACACGTAGTTAAGTAGACTTTTAGTTTGGTTTTGAACAAACCCATGTGGACTGTTTCTCAGATGTCCGGGGAAGAGAATTCCATGCAAGTTCAGCAAGAAGAGAAAGCGGGAAGCGAGAGGAAGCACAGGGAGGGCAAGGACACCGACATCAACGGTAGTTGAGGCAGAGTCGAGATTACAAGAAGGCTTGCAGAGTTGGATAGAGGATGGCTACAGTGGTGGCTTACCGTGGATAGATTTGTGAACCAGGAGAAGAAATTTAAACCTGGCCATGTTTTGTCAGCCATCCAGCCTTGTGACGGTACGTGGAAGCAGGTGTGAAGTGAGGAAGTTCAAAGAATGTCCTGGTAGCGAAGTTAATGATCGTGTCGAGAGGACAGAAATCATAGTTGGGGAGACCAAAGAGGATGCTGGCACAGTAATCCAAAGAAAGGGAAGACCAGAGTTGTTAAGAGATGTTTGGCGGTGTTGAAAGGAAGGACGTGCCTGATGTTCCTAATATTTAGGAGGTTGAGGCGAGCTGCTATTCCAGTTGTAGAGATGAAAATAGAGAAGGTGTGAGAAGGGTCATAGATGACACTGAGGTTTCGAGCTGAAGAAGAGTAGGGAAGAGTGTCAGGAGGGAACTGGATAGGCAGAGGAAGAGATGAGAGGGAGCTTTTGGCAGGGAAGAGCACCTCTGTTTTGATAAAGCTTAACTTCAGAGTGTGTGAAGCCATCCAATATTTAATGGCAGAGAGAATGTTGGAAATGTTGATAAAAAGATATGAGAGTTCATGAAAATCGAAGATGTGGGTGTCGTCCATGAAGAGTTGGTACGAGAACCCAAAAGAGGTGATTAGTACCCCAAGATCAGAGAGTGTGCAGTAATAAAATCGCAGCAAAAAAGTGGTCTGTAAAAAAATGCCATGGTTTTACCTGGTAAAGGTGTACCCATTATACCATTTAAGGGAAGCGGGGGTTGCAGGGATGTCCCCTGCTCCCCCTAAATGGTATAATGGGACCGGGGGTTGCAGGGGAGTCCCCCGCATCCATTACATCGATTGTGGTGGCTAAACCACAGCGTTTTTGCTGCAATTTTAACACATGGAACAGAGCAGAGGTGTAGACTGTAAAGAGGAGCTGACCCAAGACAGAGTCCTGTGGAACACCAACAGTTAGAGGAGTGAGTTTAGAGGTGGTGGTGTTCCAGGAGTCAGAATGGGCGACATGCAAGGTAGGATTCAATCCAGGCAATGGCTTGATAGTGAACCCCAAAAATAAAGTATTAAGGACAGAGTGATCAACAGTATCAAAGGCAGCAGATAGGTCCAGGGGAATAGGAGAGAGGACAGGCTGGAGAGGTTAGCAGAGGCGATGAAGTTGGACACATTAATGAGAGCAGTTTATGTGGAGTGACAGGAGCAGAAACCTGCTTGTAGGGGGTCTCGAAGTTTGTGGATTTCTAAGAAATTGGTAAAACGGTTCAACACTACCCTTTCAGGCATTTTAGAGTAGTGCGGAAGGAGACACAGGGTGAAAGTTAGCCACTGGGTTCAGGTCAGCACCTTGCTTTTTTAGGAGAGGGATGTCTGGTGGCTGTTTTGAAAACTGAGGGAAAGCACGCGAAATCGAAGGACAAGTCGAAGAATTCAGTGAGGTGAGAGGCCACTAAAGGCTTGACTAGCTGAGGAGCTGATGGGACAAGAGGGGTTAGTCTTCATCAGTTAAGATAGCACTTCAGTATTCGTGTGACTAAAGTGGGAGATCGAGGCAGAGGATGATTGTAGAGTAGGCAGAGAGTAACATTTAGAATGAGGGAGTGTGAGGAATATCAGGAGAGTGTCTCTTATTTTGGAAATGTTGGCAGCAAAGTGATGACAATTTTAAGCTACCGGGAAGTTGTCCATATTCAGACAGACTAAAGGAGGGACATTGTTTCACGTGGTGTTGCCATTAGAGAGCAAAGAAACAAGCCGCTGTAGTGTGCTTTAGATCAACACTCACTATTACAGAGCAGCAACACTATAGCCAGTGAAACCATGACTGAGGCTTTTTTTGAAGATCATACATTGAGAACAAAATCACAGAAGGGTGACAATTTTGAAAGGCTTAGCGACTGGCAATTATGACAGGTTAGGCAATACAAAATTAAATGAGACGCCCAGGATCGCACATCGATTGAGCAGTGAGGCTGTGATTTGTGCCCACTCAGCAATGTATGGCAGTTTACCACTTTCCTTTCCAGTTCTTGCCATGAACTTAAATAATCCCATTGTATAGAACTGATTTGGAAAGTACACAAATCACACAACCAAATAGGTCAATTTTTTTTTAAAAAAAAACAAGCCATTATAAGCATCTCATGCAAAATGGGAAGGATTCTAACTCCACTACCTCCATTAAGACAAGTAAATAAGTACCAGCATACGTATTGATGTGATCCTAAAATATTTCATCTGGGTTTCAATTTCATATTTGAAAGCTTTATATATGCCCAAAACATAGCTGAAATTGTTATTTATAAATATGTAGAACAACCTGTGAATTGTAAAAAAGGAAAAGCGTTTGTGTCAAATGAGCAGATCTTAAAATATGCCTGCCAGAGGACTGATATCTCATCTGCCTCTTCTGACTAGAACCCTTTCCACTCAAATGGACTAGATAAAAAGTACGATCAAGTAATGGGATAAACAATGCCACCTGCATATAAGAAGGCAAACATTTCCACAAAATACAGCACAGTAATTTATAGTAAGAGTTGTCCATGATCACTATTGTTTGCCGTAAAAACCAGGATACAAGCATGACCGCTTTGGTTGCAAAGTCTTGAATTTGGCTACCTAATCACCTCTCAGACTAACACTTATGCTCCTCATTCCAGATGGCTGCCTAGGACTTCCAACCCCCTAACTGACCAAACACATTTCTTCACCATACTAATGCTATGTTTTATAGCAACCACTAACTGATGCAGTTACATTGCTGATAACAGCACCCATTGTGCTACAAAAGAAAGTACATACACATGCAGGTTTATCAACTTCAGACACAGAAATGGCTGGGTTGACCTTGTTGAAATTTGGTATTTATTATCTAACAAACACATTTCTGCAATGAGTGCTTAACACACTAAGCTATCTTCTGATCCATCAATATGCATTTCAACTTTGGTATTGCACATGATCAATATAATCACCATACAAAGGTGAGAATGTGACAATAGTTGAGCCGTAGTGAACGCAGAAACAATATATACTACAGTGAATACTGAAAGTATTACAGGATGAATTGATCAGAGAAAAATGTACGTCCTAACAGAGAGGCAATAGTTTTAGTCTTTAGAGCCTCAGTAGCACGCCATAAACAGAACCCCATGAAATATCCTCAAGTCTGCCAATAAGTTTGGTAAACAATGTGAACTGACTTCTAAAGATCAGACAGCATTGTGGGGCACCCACCAAGGTGGTGGCCCGGGGTAACTTCATTTTTCCCTCCCATAAAGACGTCTGAGTGAGTGAAAGAGGGTTAGGAAGAAATCCCTTTTTGCTGTATCAAGAGTGGACTTGAGAGAGTTCAGGGAAGAGAGGTAGAGTTGAAGGTCCTCATACAAGTGGGTACGCCTCCATTTGCGCAGCAGTCGACGTATTTCTGTGCAGACACAGCGTATGAATGAGGTGATCCATGGTTGAGGATGCCGAGACATAGGGGTGAAACTAAGCAGTGGGAAGTGAAAGGAGGATGAGTCATAGTAGGGATTGGAAGTTGGATAAGGCAATGGTGGTAGAAGAGGTACAGGGTGTGAAGGAGGCGAGAGAACTGTAGGGCAGTGAGAAAGGGGGGAGTGGCAGAAGGAACAAGTTACTTACCTGTAACTGTCGTTCTCCAGCATGGGTCTGGCATGGATTCACATGCTCATGAATATTCCCCGTCAGGCTGGGAATCCTCTGTAAAGAAAAAATCAGTTTCAGTTTCATTTCTGAACTGTCTTTCTACTAGCAACCAATCACTGGTCTCTGGGTCATACTGCCCCCGCCAATGACTGCCCTCTACCTAAGCCCCTCCCTCTGGCAGCCATCTTCAGATTTGGTAGCACGTACAGTGGCAGTAGGACCAAGAGAAGAGCCGTAGAGGGGTAGGAAGGAGGGTTCGCATGTGAATCCATGTCAGACCCATGCTGGAGAACAACAGTTACAGGTAAATAACTTGTTCCTTCTCCAGCATGGGGTCTGGCATGGATTCACATGCTCATGAATACAAGAATACATAGCAGTACACACATGCAGAACCACGGGAGGTGACAAGGCTCAACATTAAGCATATCAACAACTCAACATTAAGCATCGTAGCAGTAACCAATCACTGCGTCATACTGACCACAGCCAATGACTGCCATCTCCCTAAGCCCCGCCTCTGGCAGCCATCTTCAGATTTGGTAGCACGAGAAGTGGTAGTATGACCAAGTGAAGAGCCGCAGAGGGGTAGGCGGGAGGGTTCGCATGTAAATCCATGCCAGACTCATGCTGGAGAACAACAGTTACAGGTAAGTAACTTGTTCCTTCTCCAGCATGGGGTCTGGCATGGATTCACATGCTCATGAATACAAGAATACATAGCAGTACACACATGCAGAACCACGGGAGGTGACAAGGCTCAACATTAAGCATATCAACAACTCAACATTAAGCATCTCTTACCTCCTCACCAGGCCCACCTTCAGGCGAACAGGTTGCGCAGAACTGTTTGGCCGACTCTGGACTCCTCCCTGGAATCCCGGTCGACGCAATAGAATCTCCTGAAGGTGTGTGTCGTCCTCCACGCAGCAGCCCTGCAGATGTCCAGCAGGGGCACACCAGACAAGAATGCCGCGGTAGCAGCGATCGCTCTGGTTGAATGGGTTCTCGGACAGCCAGGTGGGGGTCGGTTTGCCAATCCAGCGAGTGCAAAGTCCTCTCAGCCGGCGACGAAAAGAAAACAGGTAGCACCAAGGGCTCATTGAGATGGAAGTCCGACGGCACCTTCGGAATGAAAGAGAGGTGCGTCCTCCTCACTACCCTCGTCTCATGGAATGTCAGGTACGGCAGTTTGCACGAGAGGGCCTGATCTCTCCCACTCGTCGTGTGGAGGTGATGGCCACAAGAAACGCCATCTTCCATGACAAGAACTTCAACGGTGCCGCATGCAGAGGCTCGAATGGCAGCCCATGAGTCTAGCCAGCACCACGCTGAGCTCCCACGCCGGCGCGGGGGCCTTCACCGGCGGGAACGATCGGAACAGTCCTTTCATGAATTCCTTCACCAGGCGATGGGAGCACAAAGATGATCATCCCGGAGTTCTGGTGTAGCGGGAGATAGCCAGCAGATGAATCTTGATGGAGGCATGTGCCAGCCCCGGCTTGGCCAGAGATGCAAGTACGGCAGCACATGAGGGGCCGTAATCCGTAGAGGGTTAATCTTCTGTGCACGGCACCAGACAGAGAACCTCCTCCATTTGTGTCCATAGTACGAGAGTCGAGGATGCCCTGGCCTTTGCAAGTACCTCCTTGCAGTCCGCTGGGATATTGTACCCTCCAAACTCTAGTGCTGCAGGAGCCAGGCCTGCAGGTTCAACGATCCTGGATCGTGATGGAGGATGGCGCCTCCTTCCCTGGCGAGAAGATCCACGTCCATCGGAAGTTTGACCGGAGGGGACGCTGACATGTCCAGAAGGTCCGGGAACCAGATCTGCCTCAGCCATGCCGGTGCGATAGGATCATCCTGCACCGGGACCGCCCGAGTTGACTGATGAGTCGTAGCAGCAATGGCAACAGGGGGAACGCATACAGGAACAGGCCGTCCCAGGGGAATGAGAAGGCATGGCCCATGCTCCCCGGCTGGGGAAACCTGCTGGCGAACCTCCGGCACTTGGCGTTCATCACTGTCGCAAATAAGTCCATCTGTGGATTGCCCCATCGTCGGAATAGGAGATCCACCTGATCCTGCCAAAGTTCCCACTCGTGGCACGAGCGTAACTCCCTGCTGAGCAAATCAGCGATGGTGTTCTTTATTCCTGCCAGATGGAAGGGTAGCAGGAACATCCCTTGGGTGATGGCCCAGTGCCACAGGCCCTGCGCTTCCTTCGATAGGGCTTGGGATCTGGTGCCCCCCTGCTTCCGGATGTAGAACCTCGTGGTAGTGTTGTCGGTGAAGATCCTTACCACTTTGCCCTTGGGGGAACGGGAGGAACGACCTGAGGGCCCAGAACATGGCTCGGAGCTCCAGGACATTGATGTGTAGCAATCTCTCCTCCGGCAGCCAGAGGCCTCTTGCATGGATATCGCCGGAGTGCGCTCCCCATTCCTCCAGGGAGGCGTCCGTCGTCACCGTTTCCTCATGCACCTGGGTCTGGAAGTCCATGCCCGCCGCTAGGTGCGCGCGGTTGCCCCACCACCAGATCGCTTGTCGGAAAGTCTCATTGAGAGAGATCCTGTCTTCGAAGCTGCCCGCCGCTTGACTCCAACGGGTGTCGAGGAACTCCTGTAGGGGTCGCATCCACAGCCTGCATAGGCGCACGAGGTAGATGCACGAGGACATCATGCCGAGTAGGGACTTGATGGACCTCACGCTGGCCACGTCCATAGTCAACAGCCTTTGTACCTTGCCCAAGATGGCTTTCGTCCTCTCCTCCGACGGTGAAGCCAATCACGCCACTGTGTCGAGCCTGGCTCCCAGGAACAGGACGACTTGCAATGGTACCAGGTGGGATTTCGCGAAGTTGATCGAGAATCCCAAATCCGTGAGAAGTTGGACGGTCTTTGCTGTTCGATCGACTGCGAGTTCTCTTGACCTTGCTCGGATGAGCCAATCGTCCAGGTAGGGGCAGACATAGATCCCCTGCAGGCGCAGCCGCGCCGCCACTGGTGCTAGGCACTTGGTGAACACCCTGGGCGCCGACTTCAATCCGAAGCGAAGGGCCTTGAACTGATAGTGTCGTCCTTGGACCACAAATTACAGGAATTTTCGATGTCCCTTTAGGATAGGGATGTGGAAGTAGGCATCCTCCAAGTCCAGCGACGATAGGGAGTCGCCTTCCTACAGCTGTCCCAGCACGTGCTGGAGGGTGACAATCCGGAATTTCTGGGACTTGATGTACTTGTTTGGACGACAAAGGTCCAGGATGGGTCGCCACCCGCCGGTCTTCTTTCGGACGAGGAAGTATCGCAAGTACACTCTGGAGCCCCGGAGCCTCTTTGGGACGAGCTCTATGGCTCCCTTTCTTAACATCGCTCGTACCTCCAGAAGTAGTTGTGGGGCGTAGTTTTCCTTTCTGGCCACGGGTGGAATGCAGGAACACCTTTCGGAATTTCAGGTTGTGCCCGCGGGCCAGGGCATCTAGCCCCCAGCGGTCGGCAGAGAATGACTCCCACACACTAACGAATTTCGCCAGCCGGCCCTCCCACTGTGCTGCTTCGGTGGGTGCCCGACGCCACGGCCGGTTCAGTCCCGTTTCGCCACGGCTTTGCCGCCTTGGCGACGACGGGATCCTCCTGTCTTGCCGTGTCCTCTGTAGGCCTCCTGCGATGAGGAGCGGGCCACTTGGAGGTACGAGGAACGGCCACAGAATCCTTTGAAGGCAAACGCTGTTGCCCATCTGACGAAAGCCGGTGCCGGCGATGTCCGTGGCCACCGTGATGGCGTGGTCCGAAGCCACCTCGCCTTCCTGTAGGATCTCCAGGGCCTCAGCCCTCTTGTCGTCCGGGAGGAAGTCTAGCAGGGGAGCGATCTTGAACCGCAGCTCCCCGTCGTAGTGTGCCACGATCGCGAGGGCGATAGCTGCTTTGATCGTTGTCGCCGCCGACGAGATGACCCGTCGTCCCATGGCATCCAGCTTCTTCCACTCACCGTCCGTTGGGGATGTTGAAATGGACGCCGTCGCCCCCACCGCTTTCTTCTTATCCGCCGCGGAGACCACCGAATCCGGGGACGGCTGTACCCTGAGACACATAGGGGCGGAGTCTTGAACCGGGTACTACTTCTCATACTTGTCCCTCCTAGCAGGAGCCGTAGACTGGTTTTTCAGGAGCGCCAGCCCCTCGTCCCAGATGTCATTCAGTAACGGGATTGAGAGGACAGTCTTCCTCTTGGCCTCCCGCCGTTGGTAGAGGAAACCTTCCTTCTGTTCTTTGCGGCAGAGCTGGAAGAGCTCAGATGCCCTGGCGATCATGGCGTGGAAGGAGCCAATTTCGTCAGGGGTGGGGGGAGGCCCGAAGAGGTGGTGAAGGGAGGTCCATTCCGTCGTCACCAGCGTCGTCTGTTCCCGTCTCATCCCTCAGAGGAGGGGTTGGGGTGAAGGCTGGAAGGGGGGAGGAGGATGTACTCGTGTCCGCTTGCTAGGCGGGCTCCCCAAGGGACCAGGCCCCGCTGGGTCATCGGCGGGGGGTAAGGGTATCCTTGTCCTCATCTCCGTACACAGGTTCTGTATCGCCATCAGGATAGCCCCCGAGTTGTCGTGCGATAAGGGTATCAGCTGCAACGGGACAGACGGTTGGGGTGCGGGGTCCTCCGCGGTCCTATCTTCCTCATCCACCCCCTTGTTGCTCTCCTCGTCGGGATCCTTCCCGTGGGCCCTGGATTTCTCGAACTTCTTGTCCAGGATCCTTTGAACGCTCGCCAACTCATCCTCAGGTGGCATCCGTGTCCGTTTAGGCTATTGCACCTCCCCTCTTTTCACTGCTGGGGTTTCACAGGGGTCTTCTTGATAGGCAGAAAAGATGATTCCCTCCGGGGTGGCAGGGAATCTCTAGTCCCTGAAGTCGTCTCCACTGGGCCAGGGCCACCACGACTCCCTCAATCGAGGACTTAGCCGGGTGAATCAGGGCCTTCACGACCTTGGGCTTGCCTGAGGCCTTCACCTTGGGGGGAGGGTCACCGCCTCGGTCCCCCTCGGTTGAATCCGTCAGGATCGACCGGGACTTCTCCCGAAGCTTACCCGGGTTCTCCGATTTCCTCTTCCCCAAGCCAGAGCGTTGGCTCGTTGTTAATGGCGTCGGTGACAATGTGCCCTACCTGGCAGCCGAAGAGCCCGACCGATCGGCGCTCCCGGTGCCCACGGACTTGCAGTGCTTAGCCTTTTGTCGGACCCCCGTCGCCGGAGCGCCCTCAAAGGTCTTAGAAGACCGCTCGGATTCCTTCCTCTTCTCACCCTCTCCTGGGCTCTTCTCCTCCAGCCAGTTGGCAAGTCGAGTACGACGATCCCTCATCGTCCGTTCGGACATGTTCTTACAAAACGCACAGTCCTTCTCCACGTGCGATTTGTCGTCGTGAAGGCAGTAGAGGCACCGAGAGTGCTCATCCTCAAAGACGTTCTGAAGCCCGCATCCAGGGCAGCTCCTGAACAGCTTGGCTCCAACAGGTGTCATGCTTCCCTTGTCCTCGGCCATGTCCACGTGGAGTAGGCCTCAAGGTCTTCTAGAATCCTCAGAGAAGTGGAAACGCGATGAAAAATTGCCCTTGAGGGGCGTAAAAAATTCCGAGAACCGATCCCCGTTGATCGGAAGTGAAAATGGTGGAGCTTGAGGCTCGATTGTCTGAAAATATAAGTAAACTCTTCGAAATTAAGCAAAACGCAGTAAAAGCTCGAGAGCTACAGCAAGAGGACTCCAAACACTTCAAAGTGCGGTAAAAATCTTGAGATGGTTGCCAGAGGAGGGGCTTAGGTAGAGGGCAGTCATTGGCTGGGGGCAGTATGACCCAGAGACCAGTGATTGGTTACTACTAGAAAGACAGTTCAGAAATTAAACTGAAATTGATTTTTTCTTTACAGACGATTCCCAGCCTGACGGGGAATATTCATGAGCATGTGAATCCATGCCAGACCCCATGCTGGAGGTGGTTTACATTTCCTTATACTAATAGGTGAAGCAAGTGGCGAGGAAAGGTCAGAGGGTGGAAAGGAGATGGTGGTGGAAACAACTGAGGGAGATATGGATGTTGCGACAGTAGTATTAATGGCTGAGAAAGGTGGATATGAATAAGATATCCAACAAGTTACCCACTGGGTGGGTATGTAAGTTAAGGATAGGGTTGAGAGCGTGGTTACTAAGAAAAGACTGAAGTTCAGATTTCTGAGAAGATTTCTGAGAAGTGGTTGGAGAGGGAAGTTTAAAGTCACCTAAGAGAATGAGATGACGTTTATTGGAAAGAGAATCAAGGAGTTGTCCAAGATCATCAAAGAATGGCCCAGTGGGACCAGGAGGGCGATAGATGGAGATATGAACCGATTGCGGTAGACAATAGTAGAGCCAGTGAATTTAAAACAGGTATTGGAGGATGTGGCATTGGAGATTTGTGAGGCATTGAGGCGGGAAGAGAGAAGTTGTCCGACACCTCCATCTCAGCCAGACAGTCGAGGAGAGTGAATAAAGGATAGTTTGGGGTTGTGTGGGGCAGCCAGAGTGGCAGTGTCGTGTAGAGAAATCCAGGTTTCAGTGATAGCAAGAAGGTCTAGGGGAGGAGAGCTGGAATGAAAGTAGTACATGATAAAGGACGTTTTGTTGCATATAGACTAAGCATTCCAGAGTGCAAATGTCCTCTGATTGCAATGGCAGCAGAATCTATTTTGTGTTGAGGCTCACTTTATACTTTTATGTGTACTCAGAAGAGGTCAGTTCGAACAGCCTGAATGGGAAACAAGATGAATCTTCACACGGCACATAGAAATAAATTAACCCTTCCTGTCCTACATTGATGACCAAGATTGCTCCAGTAAACTGGATGGAATCAATGGATAAACAAAACATTTTTTAAAAAATTTAATAAAAAATAAAATCAGACGAGTCAAAATAAATAAATAAAGAGTCACACTAGATCTCTCGGCGATCAGTGGATATTCCAAGACTTGAGAGACAGACTAATGTTCACAATGTATAAGCAGAAGTCTTTAGCCAGCATATGGGCACCATTAGTCACTTCACTGTGTAGCATCTATTGCATGGATCCCCATTCTTCAACTAAGACTTTTTCTTTATAGTCTTAAGGGGTATTGAACGAAAACTTTGCATCTAGAAAAACGCATGCAAGAAAATGCAGAATTCGGCAGTGTAAAAAAATAAATAATGCAAACCCAAAATGTCAAAGAAGGGGAACAGGGTTGTCCCCTGCTCACCCTTCTTTGACATTAAGGGAATTCAGGGGTGGCAGGGGTGTCCCCCGCTTCCATAAGAAAGAAAAGTGGGGGACAAAGAAAGATATTCAGAAAAAAAACAAACAAAAAAAAAAGACCCTGCGGCGGGAGTTCCGCCCCTCAAAGGGGAGGCGGGACTCTTGTCGTAGGGACGGAGTCATGGAGTTGCAGGTGAAACACAGGTAAGTGAGGAGCAGGAGGTATGTTTGTAGGGGTAAAGGGGCTGGGGGATAGCGGGCGGCAGTCATGTATTAGATTATTTAGTTACGGGCATGTCGAATTCGTGATTTTTCGAATTCGACATTTTCATATATGAAATAATCACGTGAAATAAGGTGGGTTTAAGGTCCTTTGCTAGACAAGTCAAAGAACAGAGTACTGAAATGTTTCGGGGTGGGTCATTTTAAATTGTCACCCATGGTACCTATGGCTTCCAAGCTTTTACTGAACATCCGGAAGTTTGTTCTCCCAGTAGTCATGAAGAGTATTATTTGATTGAATGTAAAGCTCTCCAGTATAATTCTTTCTTGAATGCAAATATCAAGTAGTTAATGTTAAATGGTATTCATCTAATTAATTGCCATCGAATTTTATTAATTGAAAATACTTTCCATCGAAATGCATTTTCATTGAATAAAATTCGATGGATTTCGATGGATTGTAGGCTTAGAGTTAAGGTTAGGGCAAGAGTTAGGGTTTAGGTGATGGTTAGGGGATACATGAAGCTGGCCAGTGCCGAAATACTTTGAAGTTTTTAGCACTGGACAGCTCCATATAACGTTTAAACATGTAAAATACATGCATGGAAAGGCTACCTTTTACATTTAAAAATACATATCCATCGAAACTTGTCCATTCCTATATTCGATGCTGAAGTTTCGATGGATATTTACTTTTACATGTAAAAGATAGCAATTCTGTGTATTTACCTTCGATGGATTTCCTTTTTGATCAAATGTTATCGTTGAAGACCATAAACCATGTTAAATCGATGATGCAAAGTCACAAGAAATACATGCTATAATTGTATACTTCAGTGAACACAAGAAAATGTAAAAAAATGTGCTTTTGCCTTTTTGCTGCAATGTTGAATGAGGAACATGGTGATTTGGAAAACTTGAAGTTTATAGTGTTCTATAAAGAAAATGTAATTACAAAAGTTAGTTATCTTAGAATTATCATTATACATCACAACACCAATATAATACCTCTCAATAGAACATTATTTGGTGTTTTTACAGGTAAAAACGGTTTAAATACATTTTTTGTTCCACGGGAAAGAATATATCGCTTGTACCTTTAACATTTCGTGACCCTAACCTGTGAACTTCATTTCAACCAAAACGGAATGTTTGTAAAAGTGTATGCCTTTCTGATTACAGGAGCTTTCAAACCCCTTTATTCATTCTCTTTGATAAATGCTTAGAAGAGTTAATAGCCCAGCAATTTTCACTTGAGACAACTGACCTGTTTTCAAAATCCTAAAAACAGTAAAAATTAAGTCTGGAACCAGGGTTTCCACGGTTAATTTGGAAGCCCCACCTGGGAATAGAGGGATGTCTGTCTGGCCCTCCATGAGGGGCAACTTCAAAACAAACAGCAGGGAGGGCCCTGGGGATACGGGGGAGTAAGTAAACGGTCTCTCCAATTCAGAATTGATCCATCAAATGATGCTGTGTGGCTGGAGCATGCTGGGTATCTAAATTCATACATATTTTCCATAAATAGAGCGCACCACAAACTAAATTGTCTCCTGGCTCTTGATAGCAGGTTTTATTATTGACAAACTCAATGTTATCTCAACTCATTGACCTCAAATGGATAAAGGGCTGGGCCAGACCTGCAGGGATTCAAATGGACGACAGGTTATCACATATCAGAGGCAAGCGATTGACTTGCTATGCTATCCAACTGGTAGGATAGCTGTGACCAGGGGTAAACATCAATATAACGTTATTCAGTGTGGTTCTTGTACTCACCAAGAAACGACCGCCCATTTCTTCAAGCATCCACCTAATTATGAACTCACAAATGATATTTACCATTTAATAACATCAAGCAAAAAAATAATTTGCCACCTCAATTCCGTAGATGCATACACACAGCACACTATTTTTACTAGCTTAGAGTAAATTATTACTAGCCAATGGCTAGAGCACATTTTGTGTCTGCCAATAGCTAAGGTTGTGGTGGACTTCGATAATAGACAGTGGTGGGGGGGGGATTTGTTCCGCAATCAAAAGCAGTCTTGTCTATATGGTCTTGGGGCAGTGGTGGAGGTCTGGTTTGAGGTCTGAACCTGCACCCACTAGAAAGTCCAAACATTATCATTTGGACCCTTGCATAGCAGCACCTGTGCTAGCTCTTAGCCTGCCAAATTCTGACCCAGAGGATGACTAACCCCCATTCTATAATTCTTCTCCGACCATTCTGGCCACCACTAAGTTACAGCAGGATGCTCAGGTACTGTTGCTAAAACCAGTTTAAAAATAGGTCTTGAGTGGTAACTTATACATATCCAACAAATAAATAACTTAAGCTACGGAACAGATATAGAAGCACTTCCTTCTAAAATGGTGCAACTTCGAATCTGGGCCGGGGCAACTCAGCAAATCATTCTTCTGAGGTTGTTAAAGTGAGCACCATTATATTTGTTAATAGCTATTACAGCGCTCAGTGGTAGAATGAATGCCGCAAGTAGCGCTACAAAGAAATGTATTGTGTACACCTGTATTGCTTATACCAGCACCATTCCAACCAGACTAATTTACCACCTGGCTTTTATTATGGGCCGGGGACAGCAATGCTGGTTGCAATTCTGCCGACTGTCTTAGTTATTTAAAAGACAGTCCGTGTTCTGTCTGAAGTTTCTATGAATGACTCGAATTGTGTCACTACTATACATTTTGCAGTGAGTTCAACAAAGACTCTGCGAGTGGCAGTATACACTACGGCCCCTACCACAGACATGATCTTAAACGAAAACCAATAGTCGCATCTCTAATTGATCAGTAAAGACCCAACATGTTGTCGATTATTGTCAACATTTTGGAGTTACCTCGTGCTCAAGGCGCGGCTGTCATGCTCTGTTTAATCCAGAACAATAACTAACGATCTATGTATTGTGAACAACGCAGGCATAAAGAACTCAGTAACAAACCGGCGTGGGCGTCTGTGTGCTAAATTGCACTGCAAAATAACCATAATACGCTTTAGGTAAATGCCTCCAAATGATCTACCGTCACATACCTCCACCCACCTACTTCCCTAATCATTATATTTGTGTATGCGAGCACTGGATAAGGACCATTTTGTGCTCTACGGTTTGACACTTGCTTTTATTAACACGTGGCTGTGCAGACTGTTGCTCGATAGGTGAAAAAGAAAGGAACTCTTCTAACAAAAACCTATTATTAAAAACTGTGAATGCAGACAGCTCTAATTTTTCTTCCATTAATATTCAGAATGTAGAATACACGAGCTAACATTGCATTCATGGGTTATGCGCCATGATTCGTAATACAACTCAGCTTGCCCCACTGTCAAGCGAACCAACCACTTAAGCGATTATCAAGCAGTTACCGGTGGTAAGTTGTGTACTGCTCGGCCAGAGGACTCTAATTGTGTATTTATGCGTGAATGCAAGGAAAAGGAACATTGCTTAACAACTCATAACTCTCGGTCCCTGCAAAGGTTGCAGAATGAGAGCGAGTCTAGGGCTCCAAAGGATGCAGAATGAGAGCGACACATGGGCGTCAAACCAGACACCAAAAGAACTTGCAGGCAGTTGTTGGAGAAGGTAAACTGATGCATCAGCGCAGAAGGGTGTGAAGGCGAAGGGGAATGTTGGGGGAGGCTACACGCGCAACAGTGATCGCCTTGGAAATAGGATAATAATGTATTTCTTATATAGTGCTGCAAACCCATAGGTCTCGGAGCGCTGAAATAACAGAATATATTTTTTAGTGTGTATGAAGGAGCGTGCCATGAGTTGGGCCAACTCAACCCCTCCTCTCTATAAACTCTCTGGTTATAAACCTAGTACCAAATTGTGAGTAATAACGATGGTAATACGTAACATCAGTTAACAATTGCTGTGAAACAGTTTTGTGGATGATGGTGGCGCTATATAAAACACCAACTTATTAAGACATAGTGAAGCCAAGAATACTCACTCGCATACATACACCATTTAAATCGAGGTTAGTTCACACAACAACTACTGAATAGTAATTGTACAGAGTGACTAGACAATGCATCTGTATAAAAACATTACCCTGTTCACTCCTTCTCTACTGTCTTATAAATACACAGTCGTATCTAGAGACAGTATCCAATACCAAATAGTCTTCTAACAGCAGTAGTAATTGTCAAGTTTATTAAATATAAACATAACACATTTACCAAGGTGCATTGTGCATGGCTTTTCGCCACTAGAATGTCAAAAGGACACAAAACGAAGTCTTTCTCAGCAAATGTTTGATATGACCAGTGTTTATATGTGAAGCCCCGTTATACAAATGACCGATAAAGTGTATTCTAATATTCTGTGAGATGACACGTTGATATGTAATAATTATGCAGATGGAGTTACATTTGTAGAGAAGGCATACATTAAGTTCTTATTAGGTGAAATTTATAATATTGTCCTTTTCTGCATGCATGTCCTTTTAAAATGGTCAATTTAAACGTTTTCTTGTAAAACGGCCTGTGTTTATTCAGAACTACGTTCTCAAGTCAGAATGCCCAGAGGTCAGATATTTGGTAAAACAGACCCCCGCATTAATCAATCCATGAGATGAACAGACATTGCTGTAGGTGTTCAGAGCCTATACTCTGCTCTTATGCGGAGTGGTTTGTTTAGCAACTATTAAAGGCCAAACACACATTAAGTTGAGAGTACTTGGGAAATTTACAGAGAAAAAGAGCTTGTCCTACAGTAACAGTGCTTACAGGCGTTCCACTTCGAAGTAGATGATGGACTCCTCCCTTATGAAGGCCTTTTCCAGAGTGAACGGAATGCTGAACCCTTTCCAAGGCAGAACCAGATTGCTTGACAGGGATTTCGGAAGCAGAGCATAGACTGGGAGGAGAGCTCACTTGGTGGAGTGGTTACTGTTCTTACCTGCTGTGGGCCTTTAAAAAGATAAACCAAAAGTGAGTACAACCACCTCTGTCAATTAGACATATGTCCCCCAAAATGTGCTAAATCCCTGATAGCAACTGAAAGTCTTTCAGGGTAATAATTTACAAGTTAAGCCGTTAAAAGGAGGATGGGCCTGTAAAGGAAGCTTTCTGGCATTATATTTAAACTACAATGCTCTAGAACGTACGATTGCGCAGGGCACATTATTCTTTGGTAAGAGAAAAGAAAGGCGTTTAGCAGGGGAGAGGGAGAGAAAAGGAGCAAGAGAAAAGGAAGGTCTTGAGGAGTTTCCGGAACTTAAGGTGCTCCGGCTCAAGACAGAGAGAGGAGGCAGGGAGGCTGTTGCAGAGGGAAGCACCTGCAGAGGATAATGATCTACCCCCAGATCTCTGTTTGTGAAAGCGTCTCCTCCGCAGAGAGTTGGAGGAGGAGCAGAGGACTCTAGAGGGAGAGTATTTAGGAAGCGAGCACAGTAGATAGCGCAGGCCCCGGCCCCAAAAGCCTTGTGGATTATGCAGATGCTCTGGAAATTGATCCTTGCAGCCACAGGGAGCGAGTGAAGGGATTTCCGTGCCAGAGAGATGTGGAACCAGGGCTTGAGGCCAAAGATGAGTCCCACGGTTCGGTTCTGGATGAGTTGTAGGGGACGGAGCGTAGAAGTAGGAAGGTTGAGAAAGATGCTGCTGCAATAGTCCAGCCTAGACAGAACCAGGGCTCTCGAGGTGATGCACCTCTGGGGGAAAGTGAGAAAAGGTAGAATACCTCTGATGAGGTGCAGTTGGTAGTTGGACTTTTTGGAGATATCTGAGATGTAAGAAGAGGAGGAGAGTGAGGAGTCGAAGATGACCAAGATTTTTTGCTTCATTGGTAGGTGGGGCGCAGGGCCAAGGGAGGGAGGCAAGTGAGAAAGTGGGAAATCTGGAGCAGAGATCCCAATGAGGACGATCTTCGTCATGCTGGCATAGACTGTTAGCATTTCAAAAAAGGTAGCAGGCGCTCCTCTCCAGAAAGAACATGGCATGATAACCTGTTCTGAGATGAGAGTTTGCAGCACAAGGTTTTTAGCTCACTGTACCTTTCGCAAATGGGAAAGATCCATTTGCATATCACTCTTAGTCCCGCCCACATGGGCAGTCCAGCACTGAAATGCTATGGCATTTCCTCTCTGAACAAGAGTACCAAAAGCAACCCCATACACATGTTTCAGCCTTGTTGGGCCTCATCAGTGAGGTGAAGCTTTGTTTCTGTGAGCACAGTGAGCAGGGAGTCCACGTCTGGTTGCCCCCAGGTAACTCAGGGTGACCAACCCCAAGTTCCTTTAAAATATTTCAAAAAAGGTAGCAGGCGCTCCTCTCCAGAAAGAACATAGCATGATAACCTGTTCTGAGATGAGAGTTTGCAGCACACGCTTTTTGCTCACTGTACCTTTCACAGATGGGTAATATCCATTTGCATATCAGTCTTTGTCCCGCCCACATGGGCAGTCCAGCACCGAAATGCTATGGCAATTCCTCTCTGAACAAGAGTAGCAAAAGCAACGTTAGATCGTTAGCAGTACACCAAGCCTGAATTGCGGATATACATTCAGGGATGAGCGAGGAGGAGGAGGAGGAAGCCGAGGGTAGCCTAAAAGAGAGCTGAGAGTCATCCGCATAACACTGAAATTTAGAGGTAAAGGGAGAGATCCTGTGGTCCAAGGAGGCCATGTAGGTATTGAAGTAACAGGGGGAAAGGTTAGATCCCTGGGGGAAACCACAAGTAGAGAGAGTGGTAGAGGAGAGAAAGGGCCCAAGTTTTACCTGAGTGGGCCGGTCAGAGAGAAAGGAGGCGAGCCACGCCAAAGCCTAATCTGTGATGCCCAGGGCACCACGCTGATGGGTGATCAGGATGTTTTCGTTTACTGCATCGAAAGCAGAAGAGAGGTCGAGAAGAATGAGGACAGAGGGAGAATTAGAGTCAAGATTTGAGAGCAGATCTTCACGGGTGTTCAGAAGAGCAGTTTCCATGCCTCTGGAAGCCAGACTGATGGTCACAGAGACAACCAACAGATTCAGTATGAAGGGTAAATTGAGTGATGGCCAGATTCTACAGGAGTTTTCCCAGGAAAGGGGTGATGGAGATTTACCAGGTTACTCACTGTAGTGACCACCTTACTCCTAGTCCATAGTCCCCGTTCCTCCATACTTGTGGGGCATCTCTCCGTCCTGTGGGACGGGACCGGAGCACTTTGTAAAAAGCATCCACATTTTTTCCAAAAATGTGTCCCTCCTCTCTTTCTTGCACGGGGCCCGGCACGCGGCCGTAACCTCGCCCATCTTGGCTCCGCCCCGCGCATCGCCCATCAGTCCTTTCCAATCGCCAGGTCAAAGACCCATTAGCAATAAGGAACAAGTTACTTACCTGTAACTGTTGTTCTCCAGCATGGGTCTGGCATGGATTCACATGCTCATGAATATTCCCCGTCGTCAGGCTGGGAATCCTCGGTAAAGAAAAAAATCAGTATCAGTTTCGTTTCTGATCCGTCTTTCTCAGTAGTAACCAATCACTGGTCTCTGGTTCATACTGCTGCCAGCCAATGACTACCCTCTCCCTAAGACCCGCCTCTGGCAACCATCTTCAGATTTGGTGGCACGCAAAGTGGCAGTATGACCAAATGAAGAGCCGTAGAGGGGCCGGAGGGAGGGTTCGCATGTGAATCCATGTCAGACCCATGCTGGAGAACAACAGTTACAGGTAAGTAACTTGTTCCTTCTCCAGCATGAGGTCTGGCATGGATTCACATGCTCATGAATATAAGAGTACATAGCAGTACACATACACAACCACGGGAGGTGGCAAGGCTCAACATTAAGCATTACATTAACTCAACATTAAGCATCTCTTACCTCCCCACCAGGCTCACCTTAAGCCCACAGGTTGCTCAGCACTGCCTGGCCGACTCTGGACTCCTCCCTGGAATCCCGGTCGACAGTAGATTCTCGTGAAGGTGTGCGTCGTCCTCCACAGAGCAGCCCTGCAGATGTCCAGCAGGGGCACGCCAGACAAGAACGCCGTGGTAGCAGCGATCGCTCTGGTCGAATGGGCTCTCGGACGGCCGGGCAACAGTCGGTTTGCGAACCGATGACAATGCATGATGCAGCCGGAAGAGCCATCTGGAAATGGAAGCCTTCGAGGGAGCCTTCCCTTGGTTCACAGGTCCAAAGTTCACAAACAGCTGTGATGTCTTCGAAAAACTCTTCGTTCGGTCCACGTAGAACTTCAGCACTCTAGCCACATCCAGCGAGTGCAAAGTCCTCTCGGCCGGCGACGAAGGTGACGGGAAGAAAACAGGTAGCACCAATGGCTCGTTGAGGTGGCAGTCCGACGGCACCTTGGGCATAAACGAGGGGTGCGTCCTCAGCACCACCCTCGTGTCGTGAAAAGTCAAGTATCGAGGCTTGCAGGATAGGGCCTGGATCTCTCCCACTCGCCGTGCGGAGGTGATGGCAACAAGAAACACAATCTTCCACGACAGGAATTTCAGTGGCGCCGAATGCAGGGGCTTGAATGGTGCCCCCATGAGCCTGGTCAGCACCACGTTGAGTTCCCACACCGGGGCAGGGGCCTTCACCGGCGGGAACGATCGGAATAGTCCCTTCATAAATTCCTTCACCAGGCGATGGGACCACAAGGACGTCCGTCCTGTGGTTGTGGTGTATCGGGAGATTGCAGCCAGATGTACCTTGATGTACCTTGATGGAGGCGTGAGCCAGTCCAGCCTTGGCCAGCGACAGTAGGTACGGCAGCACTTGAGGGGCCGTAATCCGTAGAGGGTTAATCTTCTGTGCACGGCACCAGACAGAGAACCTCTTCCACTTATGTCCGTAGCACTTGAGAGTTGAGGACGCCCTGGCTTTTGCAAGGACCTCTCTGCACTCAGCCGGGATATCGTACCCTCCAAACTCTAGCGCTGCAGGAGCCAGGCCTGCAAGTTCAGCGACTCCGGGTCGTGATGAAGAATGGCGCCTCCTTCTCTGGAGAGAAGATCCGCGTCCACCGGCAGCTTGACTGGGTGAATCAAGGCCTTCGCCGCCTTAGGCGCGTTTGAGGCCTTGACCTTGGGGGGGAGGGCCACCGCCTCGCTCCTCCTCAGCCGAATCCTTTGAGATCGACCGGGGCGTCTCCAGAGGCTTAACCGGGTTCTCGGATTTCCTCTTCCCCGAACCAGAGCGTTGGCTCGTGATTGATGGTGGCGGAGACTGCACGCCCTGCCTGGCAGCCGAAGAGCCCGACCGTTAGGCGCTCCCGGTGCCCGCGGACCCGCGGTGCTTTGCCTTGTCTTGAGCCCCCGTCGCCGGGGCGCCCTCACATGACTTCTTCTCACCTGACGGACTCCTTCCTTCCAGCTAGTTGGAGAGATGAAGGTGTCGGTTCCTGATGGTCCATTCCGACATGTTACTGAAAAACGCACAGTCCTTCTGCACGTGCGTTTTGTCCTCATGAAGGCAGTAGAGACATTTCGAATGCTCGTCCTCCTTGAACACATTCTGTAGCTGGTATCCAGGGCAGACCCTGAACAGCTTTCCGGGCGTCGAGCTTCCTTTCTCCTGGGCCATGTTCGGGTAGGCCACAGAAACTTCTGGAATTCTCCAAGAAGCGTAACTCGACAACATCTTCACCCTTGAGGGACGTAGAAAAATCTGACACGGATCCCCGTTAATCGGATGTAGACACGGTGGAGATTGAGGTTCTATTTGACCGAGAAATGAGAAATTCTCTTTGAAAAAGCGCGAAAACGCAGCAAAAGCTCGAGAGCTAAGCACGAGGACTCCCAACACTTGAGCGTGCGTTAAAAATCTGAAGATGGCTGCCAGAGGCGGGGCTTAGGGAGAGGGCAGTCATTGGGTGGGGGCAGTATGACCCAGAGACCAGTGATTGGTTACTACTGAGAAAGACAGATCAGAAACGAAACTGATACTGATTTTTTCTTTACCGAGGATTCCCAGCCTGACGACGGGGAATATTCATGAGCATGTCAATCCATGTCAGACCCCATGCTGGGGAACAGAGGAACCTTATTAGAGGGGACGGCGGGCGGGCGTATGGAGGAAAGGGGACTATGGACTAGGAGTAAGGTGGTCACTACGGTGAGTAACCTGGTAATACTTCTACGTCTCATCCCCTTTCCTCCATACTTGTGGGAGATTCTCAAGCACTCCTTACAGGAACTACGGGTGGATGGAAATACCCCTTACTGAAACAGGTTCTTCAGCACAGCCTGACCAAACAGAGCGTCAGCTCTTGAGCTCATGCCGAGTCAGTAATGTTTACAGAAAGCAGATTGGGAGGCCCAAGTAGCTGCCCTAGCAATGGACTCCCAGGGGACATATTTCTGAAACAACTGCGGCTGCTTTGCCCCGCACCAGATGTGCATGGATACCCTTAGGAGGTTTCAGCCCTTGGACGGTGAAAGACTACGTGATGCAGGCGGCGATCCAACTAGAAATAGTTGTCTTAGACGCCGGCTTGCCCTGAGCGTTACCGGAGGTCACAAAAAGTTGAGAACTCCTAAGCTCGGCAGTCCTGTCCAGGTAGAACTTAAGAGCTCTTCGGACATCAAGACAGTGTAGAACCCTTTCAGCCTCTGAGGCAGGGTTCGGAAAAAAGACCGGAAGGGAGATCGACTGATTCAGATGGAATTCGGTCACCACCTTCGGTAGAAAAGCTGGGTTTGTCCGAAGGACTACCTTGTCCTTGTGAAAGACCAAGAAAGGATGCTCCACCGACAATGCCTGGAGCCCACTCACTCTCCTTGCTGACGTAACGGCGACCAGAAAGGACACTTTCCAAGACAAGTACTTGAGGTCCACCGTAGCCATTGGTTCAAAGGGTTTATGGCACAGCGCCGTCAGGACTACATTTAGGTCCCATGGTGGGTTCGGATTACGAACCGGAGGGTAGAGGCGTGTCAAGCCAGCAAAATGCCTCTTCACCACTGGGTTAGTTGGAGAAGAAAATGCCTCTTCACCACTGGGTTAGTTAGAGAATAAGAACACAGAAAGGTAGAAACGTAAGCGGAAACCGCTGAGAGATAAGTCCTGCATGACAGGACATGAACCCCTGACTAGGGAGGATACGAAGGACAGCACCGTGTCAATTGTGGCCACCCTCGGATCCAACTTCTTCTCCAAACACCAATGACAGAACCTGAGCCATTTACTCTTGTATTGAGATCTGGTTGAGGGTTTCCTGGCTGCCTGGATAATATGCATGTTATCCGCAGACAAACTCAGATGCTCTAAAGACTTGAACTCAGGCACCATGCCGCCAAGCTGAGCAATTGTGGGGAGGGGTGCCACATCTGCTGTTCCCCTTGGTGAAGAAGATCCGGAGTTACTGGTAACCTGATCGGCGGATACACCAACAGGTGTTGAAGTTCCGAGAACCAAAACCTGGCCGGCCACCACGGGGCTATGAGTAGAAGGGAACAGTTCGCAGAGTTCTTCAACTTCCAAATTTCACGGTGAACTATAGGCATAGGCGGGAAGGCATAAGCTCTCATGTTGTGCCATGGAATCTCGAGAGCATCCCCCAGAGAGGAGGCTCCCAGACCATCTCTGGAGGCATACTGGGGAAGCTTCTTGTTCGCCGCCGTAGCGAAGAGGTCCACCTCCGGTGTGCCCCAGCGCGAGAAAATCCATGAGAGGACCTCTGTCTTCAATTCCCACTCATAGCTGACCACTGTCCGCCGGCTGAGGGCATCCGCTGTGACATTCAGCTGGCCCGGGATGTGCACTGCAAGCAGCCAGACACCATGAAGCACGGCCCACTCCCAAATCTGGATGGACAGGTCCACAAGGGGGCGGGAGACTTTGTTCCCCCTTGTTTGTTTATGTAATACATTGACACCACATTGTCCGTTCTTATGCGGACCACCTTATTGACAATGAGCGGTCTGAACGCCCTGAGCGCTAGGAAGATCGCCAGAAGCTCCAAATGATTTATGTGCAGGAGCTTGTCCTGAGTCGACCAGAGGTCCGAAACCTGAAGATCTAACGTCGCACACCACCCTAGAAGGGAGGAGTCCGTCGTGATCGTCACCATGGGGACCGGGTCCTGAAACCCCACGCCCCCAGACAGATTGCTGAGAGATGACCACCAATCCAGGACCACTCTCATGGAATCCGGAATCATTATCCGCATGGAATCCAGATCCACTGCCTGACGCCATGAACTCCGAAGAGCCATCTGGGTCCGTTTCATTTTGAGACGAGCAAGAGGAAGAGCCATTACACACAAGGCCATGAGACCCAGAAGCCTCTGGAACCACCAGGCCGACATGCTCTCCGACTGCGCAAACATCTGACACGTGGATAACAGATCCCGCCATTCTGTCCTCGGTCAGATACACTCTGCAGTCGATCGTGTTCCAACGAAAACCCAGGAAGATCAGGTCCTGTGAGGCCGTCATGGAGGATTTCCGCCAGTTCACCGACAGCCCAAGATAAAACAGGAGCTGAAGGAGAGACTGGAGGTTGCCAGCTGCTGCCAGCGGACAAGGGCTGCGTAAGAGCCAGTCGTCCAAATAAGGATACACATGGATACCCTGGAGACGAAGATAGGCCGCAATCACCGACATCCTCGTGAAGACACGAGGCGCCAAGCTGAGGCCAAAAGGAAGCACCCGAAACTGGAAGTGCTCCTCTCCCAAAGAGAAGCGGAGATATCTCCTGTGTGGATTCCAAATCAGGATATGTATATACGCATCCTGAAGATCCACAACGCTGAGCCAATCGCCCATCTGTAAGGAGGAGCGTATCTGGCTGGGCGTGATCATCTGGAATTCCTCTTGGGGTAGGAAAAGATTGAACTGGGAAAGGTCTAGGATGGTGCGCAGGCCAGCCTGGTTGGGTTTGGGCACCGTAAACAGCCTGGAGTAGAAGCCCTCCCCTCGCTCCCCAAGGGGAACGGGTTCCACAGCTCTGAGGTCCAGAAGTTTCTGAACTTCGGCCTTGAGGGAGGGTGAGCCCGACAGCTGAAAAGGAGGGTTGAGGGGTGGGGTAGGGGGTAAAGGTAAGCGGAAGCCCGCTCGAGCGACTGACAAAACCCATCTGTCTTCTGTTATGGTCTGCCACGCCTCCCAATGAGACGCAATGCGTCCTCCCACCGGGGTCTCGTGCGAGCGCGGAAAACCCTCATTTGGCAGGTTTATCGGTGGCGGTGCCACCTAAACCTGATGAGGAGGCTGAGGAGCGGGAGAACAACTGTGTGCGTTTTGTCTATGGCGGTTATTCCCCGCAGGAGTATCCACTCTACGAGATTTGCGGTCGAGGAAGCCCCTAAAACCAGAGGAGGGTCGACTTTGCAACAACGGTCTCTGGGATTTGAAAGGAGCTTTGACCAGAACAGACACTGATTTAGCCGTCTGAGTGCTATCCTTGGTCTTGGTGAGCTCTACATCAGTAGTAGAATGAAAAAGCTCCTTACCATCTAATGGAAGGTCCAACACCTTGTCTTGCACTTCCTTACAAAATTTAGTGGGCATGCAGCCACGCCTGCCGTGAGGTATCAATCCCAAGCATCAGGTCCCGAGCCGAGGTGTCTATGTGATGAGCCGCAGCCTCCAGGAGATCCTGGGCCAAGACCCTGGCATCAGAAAGGCCTCCTTTGAAGTCTTCCAATTTCTCGACCGGGATGTGCTCCTCAAACTCCGACAGACCTTTCCACATCCGCATGTTAGCTCCCGCCAATATCAACTCAGCGTTGGCCTGCCTCAGCTGCAAGGCTGAGTTGGCAAAGGATTTCCTCCCTAGGGAGGCCAGGAACTTGTCCTCCTTTCCCAAGACCTGAGTAGCCGTCGTGGAAGAGTATGCTGCAGGTCTGGATTGCAACGTAGCCGCAGCCACCACTGTGGAGCAGGGAGGCGGACAAGACGACAGGGCCACCTGTTCCGAAGAATGCAGCCTGTACCTAGCGTCAATCTTCTTATTGACAAAAAGTCCCGAGTGTGGCTTTTCCCAGACTCTTCGGACCTCAGCCAGAACGTCCTTCTGCAGGGACAAGCCGGTACGCTCCAAGGGAGACAGGGCGAACGCCCCAGAAAGCACGCCCTCCTGCGTAGCGGGTGACTCGGCCCCGGAACATCTAAGAAACCCATCATGTCCAGTACCCGGTCATGAAAGGCTCTGATAGAGCGGGGAAGTTCCTCGTTGTCCTGATCGCAATGAGGGCCATCCGACAGGTCAGGATCCTGCTGAGCCTTGTCAGGCACAGCCTTGTCCACTGGGGACAATGGAGGCACAGGCGGAAGAGCCGGAGGCGCAGGTGGACATATCTCCTTGAAAAGCCCTTTGAAATATTCCTTCATGGGGTCGGTGCGCATAAGCGCCTGAAAAGTACCGAAAAAAGGGAAGGGTGCCACACCGGCCCCTCCACCGACGTATCCACATAAATCAAAGGAGCCGCCCCCGCAGGCAACGAAACATTGTGCGGAAGAGGCATCCGGGAATTCCAATCATAAACCGGCCGGTAAGGATGCGCACAAGGGACCTTGGGTTCACCCAAGGGACTGCGCCCTACACCAGAGGCCGATGGCGTAGTTGTAGGGGTAGCACCTAAAATGGCCGCCGCGGTCGTGCCGGGAACGGGTGCCATTTTGTCTTCATCTGAGGGGAACTGCAGCACGTGAGGAAGTGAGGCAGGGGTCCCCGTCGATGGATCAGGGGTCTTAATCTTAGCCTTAACATAAGGAACCTCGGCCGAGCCGGGACTATGAGGCCTGGAATGTTTTTGTGACATACCAACCGCCAAATTAGCCTTCGAAGGAAGGACCCTCGACACTGCCGGTAAGAGAAGAACTTTGCTTCTTTGCCCCCTCAACAGATCAGGCATCACCACAAGAGCGGGAACGGTGAGCAACCGCTTTCACTGACAAAGCCTTGTCCGGCCTCTCAGAACTGTTGGTAGCTTTAACCTCTGAACGAGGGGCCTCGGACCCAGGCCCGGTAACAGCCTTATCTGCACGGGCCTCGGCCATCCGTTCGGTAACAACCAGCCCAGCCAAGGCCTCGGGGCGCAACCCGGTCTTGTTTTTGAGGGAAGCCGACAGAGGCTTCAGAGCGAGCTCCGGTACCCCACGATTCAGTAGAACTGGGTCTACATACATCCCCCACAGGAGGGGCCTCGGAGTGTACTCCGCTGTTCACAGGCCCCTTACAGAGACCCTTGGAGAAAACTCTGGTAGAATGATTAGGCCCAACGGGCACCTCAGGGCGAACCCCGGGAACAGAGCGATCAACGCCACTCCCGGACTGAGAGGAAGCCGGAAAGATATCCCCCGGCCGGGGTGCTCTGAAAAGTAAAGAACTTACCGGGCGTTTCTTCTTCTCGTCGATGAACGCCTGAAAATGCGAAGGAGGAGTTCGTCGGAACACCTCCTCTCACCGCTCCAACCGACGTTGAAGTGCCCGGACCGAAAGGGAGTCACAGTAAAAACAGGAGTCCCAAAGGTGTTCCGGACCCAAACACTCTAAACAAAGAGGATGGGGATCCGCCCTCGCGAAGCGACGGTGACACGATGAACCATCTGGAAAGTCTAATTTGAAAGACAGACAGACTAGTAAACGAACGCTAGCGAGAGCCAGAGAGGAAAAAAGGAAGAAAATCTTCCGAGGATGCAAGTGCTTCCGGCCCCGATCGAGCGGAGAAAAGGACTGATGGCCGATGCACAGGCGGGAAAGGGACACATTTTTGAAAAAAATGTTGATGCTTTTTACAAAGTGCTCCGGTCCCGTCCCACAAGTATGGAGGAAAGGGGACGGGACGTAGGAGTACGGGCGATAGTTTGCCAACATGGACAGGTCGGCGGAGGGTTTTTTTGAGCAGAGGATGCACAAGAGTGAGCTTGAGAGGGGAGGGGAAAACTCCAGTGGCGAAAGAGGTTGCATAGGTCGGTAAAAGCTGGAGCGAGAGTGTCAGTATTGTCCTTGATGGTTTTGGAGGGGCAGGGGACTACCTGTTTGGAGGAGGCTTTCATAGACCAGACTAGTCTAGAGACCTCATCAGGTGTGACAGGGGAGAGGGAGAGAAGATGGGAAGGGGTAGGGATACCCGATGGGGCCCCAAGATCTGTTGGTGCAGGGGGAGCAGAAGAGAGGAAGGACAGGATATCCTGTGTTTTGGTAGTGTTGTGTGCGGCCACGGCCGAGCAAAGGGCCTGGTTAGGTGTAGTAGAGGATGCGGCTGCGGTAGGGCTGGCCAGTTCCTTCAGACTTTGAAAAGTTTGGCCTTGTTAGACGCTGCAGAGATGCAGGCTTGAATGTAGACTTTTCTTGGAGCATATGCAGAGTCTACATTGCCTTTGAAGAAGGCGGCAGGCCAGTTTGTCAGAGGGTGTACCTAAAGATCCCCTTTTCCATTCTGCTGCTCTGCACTTGCGTTTAAGGGCAGCCATATTGGAGTCGTACCATGGTTGGACTTTTTGGCAGGCTTACGTCGGACCCTCATGACGGGGGCAAGAATGTCAAGAGTGTTGGAGATGGACCGATGAAAGTTGGCAAAGTCTGTATCAGGGTGGATGTAAGCCGCAGGAGTAGAAGGAGGAGAGTAGGTGGTGTCAAAGGCAGCCGCTGACACACCTTTCATGGGTCGAATGATCTTGAAGGCAGGAGGTAGAGTAGGGTGTGCTATTGCCAAAGGAGAAATGAGCTTCAAGTGAGAAGAGGGAAGAGCATGATCAGTTCATGAGAGTAAAGTAGTGAGAGGAATAGAAAGTAGGTTGTCTGTGGCGATGAGAGCATCCAAGGTGCGGGTAGAAATGTGCGTTGGACCAGAGTGTAGAATAGATAGAGAAAGGGAGGATGCCCCTGGGCCTGATGCGCTATACAAATAAATAAATAAATAAATAAATACAAATATTTTTCTGAAAGGTCCTGAAGAGTCAGGAGAGTCCAGATGGATGTTAAGATCCCCCAGATGGATGTTAAGATCCCCCAGAATAAGGAGAGAGGAGGCCGGGTCAACCCATTCCAAGAGGAAAAGGTGGGACAGGCCTGGCGGCCAATAGAGGGTGGCCAGAATAAGTACGTTTGTCTGTCCTGCCCCCCACCTCTTTTTGTCCCCCCGACCCCCTTCCCTAGCAGGGTCGCAACTAACACTTCATGCACTTGAACTAGGAGAAATGCTGTCAGGCCTAGTATGCTAGTTTTTCTGTTCAAGGCCTAAGAATGATTACTGTATTCCCTTTTTTCCTTCCTGCCTTGAAGCACTCCACCTGTGTATAAGCACTGTATAAATAATTACACTGTAAATGGAAAATGCAGGCGAGTAAAGTGCTCCCAACCTGACCACTCATCAAGCGGTTCGAAGACCTGCACACGGTTTCCACTGGTTGCATGTCTGACCTCGCCATGGCCCTCCTGCCTTCTCACAGCAGGCCTTTCAAGCCATTTGGATGCGTGGTTGCTCTCTCCAACAGGACATGCAGAAGCTCTGAAGATGGCGACCACCACCAAATGAAATATACATATTTGGGTATTCCAGACCCCCCCCCCTTCTCCTATGGAGTCAGTACGTCATAGGATATTCTGGCCTGTTGGCCCGCCCATACCAACTGTACCATTAGACTCCACAGCATAGTCCCGAAACTGGCAGGGGCGAGATCGGTACGTTATTAAAAATATATAAGAGTTTCGAAAGCACCACCATCTTGGCTAAATATATCCGAGTAGCCTGCGATAAATGAAGAAGTATCCATGCCTCCACCTTATGTTCCAGCTGTTCAAGTGTTGCTACATAGTTCTTCACATAAAGTGCTGTTGAGGTCAGAGCCACCAGTATCCCCAAATATCAAATGACCTGTGGGCACCGTCTAAAAGCGTCCCCCTCATGTCGATCTGCTGCACACCGGGAGTGAGCGAGAGCATTTAAGATTTAGACCAGTTTATCTTTAGTCCTGCAAGGCCACAAAAAAGGGAGGTCTCTTGGACTAGAGGTTGAAGGTTGCGTCTAGGGTTAAGCTAAAGAAGCATATCGTCTGCATAGAGAGAAATGGTGGAAATATGAGAATATATCTTAATCCCTCTGTGAGCATGGTATTCTCTGAGGCCAACAGTTCAACTGCAAGGGCAAAAAGAATGGGAGACAGGGGGCAAACCTGTCTCATGCCCCGAGTAGCAGTGAAATGTTCAGACATCATTCGGTTAGTAAGAAATCCGGCTCTAGGCGCAGTGTAAAAAAGTCAGACCCATTGACAAAAGGTCAGCCCGATCCCTGATAGCTTCAGGACCTCAAACAGAAAAGGCCATTCCACGGAATCAACTGCCTTTTCGGCGTCCAATGCAGCTACAGCAAGTGGGACTTCGGGATCCACATTATGCATAAGAGTAAACATACGAGGAACATCGAAGGGGATACTTACTGTGTTTCAGTAGCACAGTTACTAAGGCAGTTCTCTGACTCGAGTAGGACCAAGGATGCCATAGCCGCTTCATACATACTGCGCAGGTGCGGTATGAGGAGATCAGCGTACTCCTTATACATTTCCGCTGTAATCCCGTCCAACACAGGGGCCTTAACGTTGGGAAGCAAGCGTATCACTCATCAGATTTCCTTGTCAGAGGGTGGCTCATTTAATCTCCCCCCCCCGAACCAGCCCAATGCCACCCTGTCCAAGTATTGTGTTATGGAATTGCACGTCGACTGAGTCTGGTATGCGTATACGTAGTCATAAAAATCATGAAAGCTGTCATTGATCTCCTTGTGGTCCCTAGTAGATGTCCCAGCTGAAGTCTCAATCTCTAGTATTGCTCCCTGTTGGCATCCACGTTTTATTGCCCAGGCCAGTGGCCGGCTGAGGCGTTCGGCGTCGCCATATGTGGCAGCATAAATGCGGTCCCTGAGGAACCTCTCCTTCCTGCCAGCCAAAAGCACCAGATCCACTCTTCTCCTGGAGTTGAACGCCAAAAGCAGAGATGTCCTCCAGCCGTGCTTTAGATCTACGATTTCAGCACTCCCCTCTCTCTGGAAAAACATCCTCCCCCAACAGATCCCTTAAATGATTCTAATACTACTGCGGGATCCGGGACCGATCCTGCATTCGTCAGAAAAAAGGTGTGATCATCCTGGAAGACCGCATCTTCCAGAGCACGCCCTCTAAAATGCCAACACAAGTGTCTGAAAAAGGAGACAGTGATCAGACAGTGTCTGGAGCAAAGTCTTGGCTTCTTCGATCGTCCTGGTGATAGCCGCTGAGACCATTACATAATCTATTCTTGAGGAGCTGCCATGTAACCCAGAGTAGAACAAGTTACTTTCTTACCTGGTAACGTTCTTTCGATGGGATGTTCCGACAATGTATTCCACATCTATGACAGGTAATCACCACAGCTGTGCTGCTTTGGAACATTTTCGGCGTTTGCGTCCTGCATCGACGACGCCGATACGCTGTCCTCGAGGGCCTCCGTCGAGCCGACATCACCGGATGTTATAAGTAGGACGCACGACGGCCGTAGCCTCAGTTGTAGTTTTTCCCCAGAACGTGTGGCACCAATCTTCTGCCAGTATAACTGCAGAAAGCCTTGCGGAAACGGAAGCTGCAATCGCATAAGAAATTCTGTAAAGGGGCAGGATGGGAGGGTTCGATATGGAATACGTTGTCGGAACATCCCATCGAAAGAAAGTTACCTGGTAAGAAAGTAACTTCTTCTTCGAAGGGATTGGTTCCTCCGATGTATTCCACATCTATGACAGACTCCCAAAGCAGTACCAACGTATAGAGGTGGGAAAAGAATTTAGAATTTTAGAATGGCCAATTAAATTGGAGAATAGAGGACCGCCTTGCCAAAGGCCAAATCTTTCCCATGGATAGAATCCAATGAGTAGTGTGACAAAAGTATGGACAGAGGCCCATGTGGCTGCTTCACAAATGTTACGAATGGGAACACCCCTCTGCAGGGCAGTAGAGGCAGCCACACCCCTAGTAGAATGGGCCCGTAAGCCTACCGGAGGGTCCTTACCCGCCAAGCGGTAACTTTCAGAAATTGTCAAGATAATCCATCTAGACAAAGTCTGTTTAGTAACAGCTTGTCCCAAACGCCTTCCAGCATATCCTACAAAGAGCTGATCGTCTACTCTGACCCAGGACATGCGTGAGATGTAGAAACTTAAAGCTCTCCTAGGATCCAATTTATGGAGCCTCTCCTCTTCAAGACCAGGATGCAGAGGAGGAAAGAACGCCGGAAGAATGACCTTCTGGCTTAAATGAAATTACAACACAACCTTCGGAAGAAAAGAAGGACGAGCCCTAAGGACAACCCTGTCCTTATGGAACACTGAAGGGTGGCTTAACGGAAAGTGCCTGCAACTCACTCTGCGAGCGGAAGTGACCACAACTAAAAATACAGTTTTCAAGGGCAACAATTTCAAAGGACAAGAATGTAAAGGCTCAAACGGAGCTCCCATTAGGAATTTTAGAACCACGTTCAAATCCCAACCAGACGCCTGGAAAGGTGACTGTGGGAACACATTAGTGAGCCCTTTCAGAAACTGAGAAATCAAAGGAATTTGAAAATAAGAACACTCCTCAGACGAGCGCTTAAATATGGACAGCATCACCAGGTAACCTTTAATGGTACCCACTTCCAGGCCCTTGGGGACTAATGAAAGCAAAAAAGACAGAACCACAGGAATGGCACATGAAAAAGGATCCACATGCTTAACCCTGCACCAGTCGCAGAACTTCCTCCAACGGCAACGGTACAGGACTTCGTTGCAGGCCTTCTGGCCGAAAGCAACACCTCATCACGTCTTCAGGGAGGTCCCAATCCTTATACCTCAACCTTTTAGAAGCCAAGCATGAAGGTTGAGGGACTTGACCTCTGGATGGACAACCTGACCCCCCTCCCGTGAGAGCAGTTCGTCTCGGTAGAAAAGACGGCGTGAAGGGTACATGTCGAGAAGGTCCGTGTACCACGTTCTCCTGGCCCATGCCGGAGCAATGAGGATAATTCGGGAACTGAACCTCTGCAGCACTTACGGAATGACGAGGAATGGAGGAAACGCGTACAGCAGTGGGAAGGACCACTCCACTACGAACGCGTTCCCTAAGGCTCCACTTGGAGGAAATTCCCGCGAGCAGAATCTTTCACACTTCCGGATGACACTGTTGGCAAAGTGATCCACTTGTGGGGTCCCCCAAAGGGCGAAGATCTCCAGCAGAATCTCCTGAGACAGCTTCCACTCGTGAGAGACCGTGCTTGGCCTGCTCAGAGCGTCCGCAGCCGCGTTTTCGTCTCCGGCCAGATGAACTGCCGAGATAAAAATTTCCTGCTGGATGGCCTAGAACCAGAGCTGCATCGCCTCTCTGCAGAGAGGGAGAGACTGCCCCCCCCCCACCTTTTTGTTGAGGTAGTGCATGGCCACCGTATTGTCTGTCAGAATCAGGACATTCTTCCCCGCACAGACGGCAGAAAAGCCTTCAGGGCTAGCCTGACGGAACTCAGCTCCAACAGACTGATATGGAGTCTGGACTCCGACGGAGACCAACGACCGTTGACTACCAACTCATTGGCATGAGCTCCCCATCCCGTGAGGGAAGCATCCGTCACGATCGTCACCTCCTGCCAGGGTAGCCAAAATGGAGCCCACTTCAGATTGCCTTCGACGGCCCACCAGAGAAGATCCTGGGCGACCGAGGGCAGCACCTGAACGGGATCCGACATCCTGCCGGAGGACTGCGACCACTGCATCTTGAGAGCCCACTGCAGAGATCTCATCCGCAGCCTGGCCTCTGGCACCACGAGAATGCAGGATCCCATGATGCCTCGCAACCTCAAGAACTCGAACGCCGGGAGACTCTGGGCATGTTGAAACTTGTTCACCATCTGCAGAATGTGATGAGCTCTCACCTGGGGAGGAAAAAACAGCCCCAGGGATGTGTCGAGCACTGCTCATATGTACTGGAGCCGCTGGGTAGATGTCAAGTGGGACTTCTTTAAGTTGAGGGAGAAGCCAGCTTGCAAAGGGAGTGGCAGGTGACTGACAGATGATACAGGACTTCCTCGGGAGAGCGCGCCCTGATCAACCAATCGTCCAGGTAGGGGTAGACGTGAATACCCCCTTTACTGCGATACGCTGCCACCACCACCAATAGCTTGGTGAAGACCCTCGGGCGGAGGTCAACCCGAACGGCAGGACCTGAAACTGAAAGTGCGAGTCGCCAACCGCGGACCTCAGGTACTTCTTGTGCTTGGGATGAATCGGCAAATGAAATGAAGCGTCCTTGAGGTCGAGAGACACCAACCAGTCCTGAAGTTGAAGGGACTGGAGGACTTGAGAGAGAGTAACCATCTTGAACTTGAGGAGCTTGTTCAAACCACGCAAGTCCATGATGGGTCTCAATCCCCTGTCTTTTTTCGGGATAAAAAAATATGGGGAATACAATCCCATGTTCCTCTCCGTTACAGGCACCAGTTCTATGGCAACTTTCTCCAGCAGGGACTTGATTTCCTGCGCAAAGAGGCCTCTGCCAGAAAAGAAGACAGTAGCCGTGGGCTATGATCTCCAGAACCCACATATCTGAAGTAATGGCACGCCATTCTATAAGATGCTGCGCCAGCCTTCCCTCAACTGGCAAACCATGGGACATGGCCTCATGACTGAGCTGAAGCGGCTGCGGCAGTGCCCGAGGGCAAAGAGGCAACTGCTCGAGCGGTCTTGGCACCTCGAGTACACGGTTATCCACCTCTGGTACTCCTACGTTGACCCCCTTTGACTGGCCGCTGCCCTCGATCTACCAAAAGATGAGTATTATCGAAAGGAACCTGCCCTCCATTGCTGTCCCCTAGGACGAAAAGGCAGAGGTTGGCAGACTGCAGCGCTCAACGACTTTGCTGCAGCCTTTGAGGTCTGCAACCTCCCAAAGCTCTTGTCTGCCTTGCTGCCAAAAAGATGTACACCATCAAAGGGCATGTTGAGAAGCCAGGCTTGTACGTCAGGAGCAAACCCCGACTTTCGCAACCACGCAAATCTGCCCATCAAACCATCCTGTTCCTCCCCTTCAGGAATATGTTCAGCCGCCAAAGACACAATTCCACAGACTTTGAGTGAAACGTGCTAAGGCACACACAGAGTTGGCTGCCTGTAAACACTTCCTTCGCCCAGCCATCAAAACGTTTGTCGTCCCTATCAGGAGGGATGGTAGGGTATGACGCCTGCTTTGCCGGGGCCGTAGCCGCCTGCACCACCGAACTCTCCGGAGTGGGGTGCGTCGTCAAGTAGCAGGGGTCGCTACTGGCTGGACAGTATTTTTTCGGCAATGACTTGCTCACTGCTGGGAGACTCTCCGGAGCAGTTCAAGCCGCCGCCACCCTTCTCTGTAAAGCCATATGAAATAGCAGCACCGGGTCAGTGGGTGGTCAAGGATATCTGTCAGGTCATCCTGCAGAAAATCCACTGGTGGCGCAGACCACCCCAAGTACTTCATCAGCCTCGACATGAGTCGCCAGTATGAAGACTCAGCGTGCGTGCCAGGCTCAGGCCTACTGAACTCAACCTCCGGAGAGGTGTCCAGACCACTGGCGTCGTGCAAAGACTGACACAGGTCTTCCAACTGGCTGTGACCAGACAAGAGTTCAGAAGGAACCTCAACAGGAACCAAACCTTCATCAGACCCTTCATCCACCTCAGAGATGTAGTCCAGAGGCTGGAATAAATCCCTGGATGAAGGCACAGAAAAAGGTTCAAATACAGGCCTCACTGACTTCTTCAGGGCCTTCCTCAGAATTTCCACAGATGCACGGGGTACCTCCGGTAGAGGCTCCACGAAAGGCGTTGAGGTCTTCGACGCAATCAGCGTCGAGCGTGGCGCCGATTGCTGCGACACAGGGCCCGAGGGCGGTGCCCAGAGCGTGTCCTTCGACCTCACAGGTTCCACCGGTCTCAAGGGCATTGCGGACCGGGACCTGGACCGGGCATGGCTAGAGAGATCCACCTTGTCCGATCGGGATCTCGAAGTCACCTGATGATCGCGGCGACCGCCCGAGCCCGAAGGCGTGCAAACGGTGGCCCTAGCACGTTCCCTACCAGGTTCTTTCAAAGGCGTGCATGGAACGGAGCCCTGCGATTGGAAAATGGCCATCATCTGCGTAGGAAATGCATCCCATTCCGCAGCAGAGGAATGATTGTTGGGACAAGCAACCCACGAGTGCCTCGAATAGGCAGAGGAATGGCGGGACCCACTCCGGGACCGAGACCCCCTGGACTTACGCCGACATCTCGGAGAGTCGCTCCTCGAATTGTCGGTCGAAAGCCCAGCGGATTTCGACTTTCGGGGTTTGGAAACCCTACCTACAGTCAGCTTCTTCCGCTTCCACAAGGCCTTCGACGTTAACGACTGGAATTCGTCACAGTCATCGGTGGCGTGGTCCTCGTCGAGGCACCAGAGGCAGACGTTGTGCGGGTCCGTAAGTGACATCTTGGAACTGCAGTCTCGACACTTCTTGAATCCCGACCGTGGGGTAGAAGACGAAGACATGATATTCTCCGAGATCTCCGAAGCAAACCCATTTGCGGAAAAAACAGAACTGAGGCTACGGGCGTCGTGCGTCCTACTTATAACATCCGGTGACGTCGGCTCAACGGAGGCCTTCGAGGACAGTCATCGACGCAGGAGCCGAAAATTCTCCGAAGCAGCACAGTTGTGGTGATTACCTGTCAGATGTGGAATACATCGGAGGAACCAATCCCTTCGAAATGAGAGTACTCCCGGGCAGCAGGATGCATGAATTGCCAAGCATCATATAGCCCATGATATTCAGCTATAGCCGCCCATCTAGCACCGGCTCTGAGCAGTGCGAGGTGAGCCGTGGATGATCTAAGTCTAAGGATATAGCAATGTTAAAGTCGCCAACCCAGATGACCTCATGGTTCAGGAATGTATGCAGGTGATTGGCACAAATCTGGAAAAAGTCAGAGTTATCAACATTTGGAGTGTATATATTAAGAAGGAGCAGTCGTAGTCCCCCACAATCCCCAGCCATAATCAGATAACGCCCTTCCTCGTCCCCAATTTGTTCATGCAGTCGGAAATCCAACCATCGATAAATATAGTGGCTACCCCTCTTGCATTGTTGGAAAAGGGGAAACATTACCTATGTACCCCCCCTCCCCATCCATGGGCATTGGGGAGCTTACCATACCTAGCCAGATGAGTCTCCTGCAGATATAATATATTCACAGTGTTTTGTTTGGAATAATTTATAATCAATCTAAATTTCTTATGATTAGTGAACCCCTGTATATTACAAGTCATCACTGTAATAAGGTCCCTTGCCCGCTTATCCGTTACCGGCGTCATCATTTTGCCATATTCCACCGCCAGCAGGGGTCGCATGAGCCACCCTCTACTTTTCACAGCCCCCTTCCCGGGACAGGTGTTGCATGGTTTATAAAGGAGAAAGTATTAGAAATACCTGTACTGCCGCTCGTAACACCCAACCACCCCCCCACCCAAACCAGAAACCCAAACATACTGGCTCTGTTACTCATCCTCACCCCCCAAACTACCCTATACAACAACACACTTCAACCCTGCAGTGACTGCGAAAACGGGGAGACGCTGGCAGCTGTATGGGCTCCCAGTGACGAAAGGCTCACCAAAGCATATTTGCTTTTCCAAGATCACTATGGATAAAGCTTCAACACAATATATTCCCCACTGGGGTGCCACATTTCCAAAAAAAGCGAGCATTCCCAGCTATTGTGCCCGACAGAATATAATGGGTCGATCAGCGGGGCAAGGGCAACTGCCAGGATCAGGAAGCCCAGAGGCGAAACATTCAGCGCCTCAGAGGACGTAAAGAACATTGCCCTCATGAACCACTCGGAGCATTGCCGGGCATAACATTGCATATCAGACCTCATTCTTCCTCATTATATTCTTAACTGCTTGAAAGATTTTTCTCGGATCCTGCACTTGTGGACTGAAGTCCGGGAAGAGACGGATTGTCGCAGAGCCCCATCGTAGTTCGCTTTTATCCCTAGAGGTCTTAACTATCGCTGTAATTCAAAATTCTTGCAATGATGGTGCGCTCAGGTGCTCCGGGAGGAAGCCTGGCAGCCAGGGATCAGTGTGTGTGCTCCACTAAGAACACATTGGATATCGGTGGGCCGCCTAGGAACTCCAGAAGCAGTTTCTCAACACATTTTACCACATTGTCGCTGGGATTGATATGATATGGCATTTGTAACGCGCCTATACACAGGTGTTTCAAGGCGCGACGAGGCAGGGAGGGGAGGAACAAGGAGAGACAGACAACGATCCTACTAGGCCAGGTGTCATTCAGATCGCGCAAGTGCAGGGGTGGGGGAGGGGGAAAAGTGCAAGGGGAGGGGGGAAGTGCAGTACAAGTTAAGTGGCGTAAAGTAATAAATAAATAGGGCCAGCTGGTGGCAAGTGCAAGATAAGTGC
Organism: Ambystoma mexicanum; assembly: GCF_040938575.1. NCBI lineage: Eukaryota > Metazoa > Chordata > Amphibia > Caudata > Ambystomatidae > Ambystoma > Ambystoma mexicanum. The sequence goes on along the minus strand of NC_090936.1, from coordinate 1,073,606,851 downwards.
AGAACAAGTGCTGGAAAAGGGGGGGGGGGGCTGTAGGGATACAGAGACAGTCCCGCAGTGCAGAGGGGTTCCAGGGCATCAGTGCAAGTGGAGAGTGGCTGGGCCCAGGACCAAGGCCGTTAAGAGTGGTCCAGTTGCAGAATCAGTGCAGTTTCAGTGAAGAATATTAGCTGTTCAGCAGGGGAGAGGGAGAGAGAAAGCAGAAGCAAGAGGAAGGTTTTGAGGTGCTTCCGGACATATGGAGCGATCAAAGATTGGCTTCTGACACCCCCAGAATGCTAAAGTTATTTCTTCTTGATCTGCCCAGAAGGTCATCGTTCTTCGCCACCACCTTCTTGACTGTTTGCTGAAGGAGCACTACCTCTCATGCAGAACCCCTACCTTAGCCTCCCCATTACTGATCCTCTGCTCCGCCTCAGTCATGTGTCCGCATAGCTTGTCAATCTGTTTGCAGAGACATCGACCTTGCAGGTGAGGGAAGTCTATTTTTGCCCCGAGATTATATGTGCTATTCTTGAATGCTAACAGTGTTTGGTTGAGGGCGGGGACATAGAGTTGGGAGGGGCCCAGTGAAGAGCTAGTGGCGGACGGGCCTGCTTAGCCCTGGAAACTGATCCATCTTAGCCTGTTTTGTTTATGTTAACCATGATGAAACAGTGGCTGTATTCCTCATGGTATTCTACTACTCCAATCTCGCTGTTATACGCCAACCCAGGTGCGCCTCCCAGTGCCCCCCCCCCCGCAGCCGCACCAGGCCCCCTGCCTCCGGTAAGATCCCAGGGGAGCATAGTCTGAGGATTTCACTGCAATAGAGTCAGGTTGGTTACACCCCGGGCTGGGCTGGTTCTCACCAAAGCTCTTCTGCTCCAAGCACAGGCCCCACCTCCCCCACCCCCAAGGTACTAGCCATCAGTGGGGAATCCCCGCTATACGTGTTCCAAGTGGAGCTTGCAGGACATAGGGCAGTGTCTCAGTGTTGCCAAGGAGTACCTCAGGGCAGCAGCGCAGACAGACATACCGTCAACACTAAAAGTTCCTCTCACTCACAATGGTGTTTGTTTGAAGTCAGGAATCCATCGCCCACCAACAGCAACCACACATTCAGTCCAGCAGGTAGTTTGAGCACAGGGTGAGTGTTCGAGGAGAGGCGGCTCCATGGCCCGGGGTCCAGGCCGTTTAGGCCACTTGTCACGGCTCAGCAAAAAAGGATTACTACTGCGCAGCTCGGGGTTGGCCCCCTGGTGAAGACAATGAAGGCTCTGTAGGCAGAAATATGGCTGACTTACCCCGTGGCTCAGGGGTGTCAAATCCTCATGTAAGGAATTGCCAGCAACGCACCCCCATCACCATAGGTCACTGCCTTCCAGTTACCATGCAGGGTGAGGTAAGTTAGCCGCTCCTCAGGAAGATGGCCAGTCCTAGCAGGCATCAAGCCTCGCTGCCGGACCCCCCAGCCAAGCTCAGGCTGCGTACATTAGAAAGGCACAGTTTTAAGGGGTGCCACATCAACACTCCATGCAGCACCACCCCAGTGCACCAGGGGAGCACCTTGTGCAGCCGGTTCCTAAAGCAGTACCTGAGCAGGGTGTGCACCCCCGCAACAGGGGCTTCCAAACTGTCCCACAGAGCTCAGTGCCCCTACCTTGATCGGACCCGAAGGTGTCAGCCAAATGCAAAAAAGGAGCAACGCTGTGGGGAGCAGAGCTCCACAATCTGGAGCCCAGGCGCTCAGGGCTATCCTCAGCAGTGAAGCACCTAACCCAGGCTGGGTGTGCTGCACAATTGGGGCCCCCTCAGTGAAGGTGCAACAGGTCCAGCAGGACCACAGCCACCATGGCAGTTCTCTGGGAATGAGGGCCAGGGCCTCACTGCGCCGCTCCACAGGGCTCTGGGTCCACCAGGGGGACCTCCAATCTCAGCCAGACAATGTATGTAGGGCTCACCAAGACAGGTCGCAGGTTGGGCCCGCCCCAACACATGTAGGCTGCAGTCCGGGCTCTGGCGTCGACAGGAGTCTCCCCCCAATAGAGTCACTGCTGTCACAGTGTCACTCATCAATCAGGAAGCTGCCAGCAGCCGGCGCAAGTGCTGCAGGTGGAGCGGAAAAGGCTTGCATAAGCCAGCAGGGGAGATCCAGGTCGGGGGTCATTGCATCGTAGCACAGCGCCATCTTCTGGCCCACCAGGCTAGCAGCTCCAACAGGTCGTATCAGGATAGTCTGTGAAACTGTGGTGCCCAGCCACCAGGTCGCTCCAATCAGCTACTGCTCGCCCGACGATCAATTGGGCACAGGTTTGTGGAGATGTAAAAAGATAAACTGGTAGGATATTAGAGTCTCCATCAGAGCTCTTTCAGGCTGCAGCCATTTTTCAGTCGCGCAACAGCCCCCCCCTGCCCCAAAGAACATGTTAGTACAGCCCTTCAAAGGAAGGCTGTCCAGCATTGCTCAATATAAAAACATTAGGTTAATATTAGAAATGCATAACCGAATACAAGTAAACGCTGTACATGTGGCGGCTCACCATAGCACAGCATTAGTCCGTCCAATTATCAAATATCATCCCTGATCAGTCTCGTCAGCACAGTCCATTGGGGAGTCTGATTTAAAGGGATAGCCTCAGTTTCTTGTTGCTGATATTGATTCACTTAATCTTCATGAAAAGATTAACACTTCAGTGTTTTATACAAGTTGTGACGAATTCCAGTGTACTGTCACTGCTTCTGTGAGGGGGAAGCCCCTTCCCATGGGGCCAAGGAGGTGAGGCTGCTAACAGATAGTCCCCCTGGGGGTGGTGTCAGTGGGTCGATCTCATGAGGAGGGAAATCCTTCATGAGACCAGTGACGATGGCCCTGGGAGACTGTGGTATCCATTTAGTCCTTTGGTATCCCTGCTCTCCTCATACACCACTCAGGCCCCTCTAGTTCCCCATACCTTTATTTTTTAAAGTAGAGTAGAGGGTCTTAATAAAAATACTGGGACCAGGAAGAGGGAGACTTACCCAAGCTTAATACAACATGCCACAGAGATGGATAAGTTAGCACAACGAGGCAAAAGTCGACCGCAGAACCAACTCATGCAGTACAGTTCTTAAGAGGCAGACCATTTTCTCTGGGTGCACAAACTCTTATAGGACAGGTACGATGGAAATTAGAATATGGTTATATGACTAAATGTTATATTGGAATTTACAACTTATGTTTATACACCTGGTAACTATATATATTGTGAATTTTTGTTGAACACGCCCCGACGATGGACTTGTGGTCCGAAATGCACAGGCTACGGTTTCTGCCACCTTAGTTATGAGAGAACGACAGTTGCACTAATAAAGGACTTTTATGAAGAAGATAAACAGAACTTGTTTAATTTCCAAATATGTGCATTAGCACGGAGAGCTGTGAGAGGCCAGAAATACGAGGCGGACAATGTGATATACATACATCAAACTCATAAAGGTATTATATGGCAATACAGGTTTAACAAAATAACAGTTAATTTCAATCATAAAACTTATAATCACGTGTCATTGTAACTAGGGTCGGATCCCCTTCCCCAGGGCTAAAGCAGGATTTTCTAAATCAAAGTTTTAAAAAAAAGTAAGTTCCTTTAAGTTCTTTTTTGTAGCCACGCTCTGCTCTGAATAGAACACAGAGTTCTTCTCACATCGAAAGTCTTTCACTCGGCCCTTGACAAAAGGCTTCCACAAAACAAAACCTTTGTCTCCACAGAGTCAATATTTCAACATAACTTCTCCTTGGAAAACAAAAAATGTCCACAATTCTTTATCAACTTTTTTGTTGGGATGGTTTCAGCACAGTTCAATAAACATGGCAGTCTTGCCACTTTCTTTCACAACTTTCAACCACAATGCAGTACTCCGTCTTCTTCCTGGTCCACTAAGCTGCCAGGACTACCACAAATAATCCCTCCCCTGGTATACTCGCCTGCATGGATAAAAACTCCCAAGACTGCTACAAGTACGTTGTGGTGATGCTTGCTTCAAACGTTTAGAAAAGTCTGACTTTTAACAACATTAACTTTCAACCACATTGAGATTCACAACTTCTTTACTTCAAACCTTAAGTCTGACTTTCAACAATCATGAAATTCACAACTTCTTTAAGAGGATACAATACATATTGGTGCTGTTTGTTCTGTTGATGTATTTGCCACAAGCAATGCAGTTTACGTTCCTCTCCTCCTTGATAACTTTCACAAGGAGGTCTCCTCTCCTGCCATTTTCGACTTCATACTTTCACACCAATTATCTGCTGAAAATGTCTCCATTATACTTGCCCTACTTTGGCTTAGGCAATGCATGTTAGTGTAGCCAGACACCATTGGCTCTTCTTCACTCTGGTAATAATGGATCCAATCTTTCTGCAATATTTTCTCTTTACTTTGCCAATGCGTATTATATTCTGTGTTTTTGCCCCCTCTTTACTTTGGCAATGATGGTTATTTATAGTTTTTCCTCAGTATTGCCCCCTCTTTACTTTGGCAATGTGGGCTACTATCTTGGTTCTATATTGCCCCCCAATTGCCTTGGCAAAGATAGTTGTAACCGTTCTTTTGCCTTCTTTCAAAAGCCAACATGATTTTCTTGCATTAGTTTGGTATTCAAAATGTATGTTAGTAGGCAGTGGTAGACTACTGAGCGTCCTGGGGTTCATTTGTAACGGTCAATTTACCGCTCTCTCTACGCATCTGCTCGATCCGCTTCCACTGTCACTTCTGCTTCTTCTGTTGCTTCCTGAGCGTCTGGCAGCTGCAGTTGTATTACCACAGCCTGCGCCGTTCTGCAAAGGAGCCTGTCTTGCTCCTCGTGCACTCTGGTGCTCGCCAGCCACCGGGACAAGGCACGAAATAATGACAGCTTGTGTCTCGTACAGGACAGCTTGTAAAAACATGGCTTCCTGCTGCACGACCTCTGCAATTCAGGTTCTCTGCTTTGAAGACCCTCTCAGAACCAGCATCTGCTACAAACACAGCGGCATCTCCAGCGTTTTCTGCTTCTGTTGCTGCAATGGCAGTTGCACACGTCATCAACGGCTCCATCTTGTTGGTCTAATAACCTGCACCTGAAGGGGCTTTAAATATTCAAATGTACCGCTCCGGTATGGGTCATTAGTACCACTAGACTTCATACTGCAATTCTGCAGCTCTGTGCCCCTCTTCCTCGTCCCAGAGGTCCCCCATGTTTTGGTTACTTTTTATGTCACGAATTTAAAGTCCAACCTTATTTAATTCACTGCGTTTATTGGATACACCTTAAGGGAAAGATTTTAGAGGAGGAAATGGTTGGTTCTTAACTTAACTTCATAGCTCAAACCTAAGGGAGAATCATATTTATCAGAAGCCAAGGTATTAAGGCTCTGATAGATATATATATATATATATATATCTTATTCCCATGTTGATCATAATGTTTCTTACTACCAAGGTGGGAAGTTTTGGAAAGGGTTGCCTCGCTCTGACAACAAGCCATAAAATATTCTGGCATCAAAGAAACCTCCCCCTGCGGAAGAGAAATACTGCGTCTCTCCTAACTGAGTCGTCCTATTCCCTTGGGGGCCTTCTCCTCCCAGGTGAGCCACACATCTAATACCACTCCCAGGGTTAAGATCAGGTAGCAGCTGCCTTCCCCATGCCACCTGGGAGGAGACTTTAGGCAGGGATTCTTTGAGGACTCAGCAGGATTCATCACAGTGCATGTACTATGCAGTAGTGTTTACTACATTATGGCGTCCCCCGTTCTGATGATTTAGATAATCCGAGTAATTGTTACGATATATGAAAGGTTATTTATAACGCGCTTAATACCCAGAGGTTTCTAAGCACGGACCCTGGGATCAAACCTCTGCTGCTCCGTGTCATCTTGCTTCCAAGGCGAGCATTTTGCCGCTGTGCTATCCTCTAACATATTTCCTGATCAAGTGCACATTCAGGTTCCTGGTGGATGCCTAAAAGTGTATATACCTATTATAATAACATAAGATTTGTGGTGCCCCGCCATAACCTCACTTTCTAGATACACACATTTTACCACTCACAGTCAAGTAGTGCAGTATGAGCCAAGATGTAGGATCAGTCTTTACTGGACTAATGGTGGTGCCAAATAATAGACTTAGAAAGTGGGCTGGACGCTCCTTCCCTAATCAGGCCCTTAACTTTGGAACGGTCGTGTCCCCGATTCACATCGGATTGCTAGTCATCTGGAATTCCTATGCAAACTAAAGAGTTTCCTATTTCCTCAATAATCCAACTTCAGCTTGGAAGCAGTCTAGCGTTTAGATGCCTTTGGGTGGTTTGCAGCGCTTTACAGGTACACCACCTACCAAAAAGGATATTTGAATGTCTAGACCTTTTATGACAAGAGGTACAATCTTTTTGTATTAATTAGTATTTTGGAAGAATTTCTTATGTTAGTTTTCTGCAAATGTTTAACACAATATCGAGCCGAGTGTGATCCAGAGGTTGAGCTGGTGCAAAGGACAGGAACTTATGTCAGACTTCATTTTTTGTTTGAAATATCAAAAGATGAACTTCTCCATGTACTATGACATTTTCGATCTGGCGTTTGTCCATATGTTTTTTTTTTTAATTGTATTTGGTAAATTTACAAACTTTTACAATTTACAAAAGAAACTATAAAATATAAAAATATAATTTCACATTATTTTTAAAATCATATCCATCATTTTTTTCTTTCCTTTTCATTGCAAATTTGCACAATTGTTTTGCACCAATGCATGTATAATAAGACAGATTTCCTTCAATGAGACGCATTTCCTTCATATTATATAATAGTCAAATACATGATAGCAAAGCAAAAAAAGTTGCACTTAGTCAAATCATAACATACTTTTAGACCTTAATTATAAATGTTTTTAAACTATGTACCTACAAAATTAAACTCAGTTTCTTGTCAATTTCACACAGTAACAGTCAATTTGATAATCATTTTGATATTATTGCCTACCATGCACCTAGACCAGAGTGTCATTCTCGCCAACAAAGAGGAAGGATCGAAATAGGTTCCAAGAATGCTAAGTCTCAAAATCTCAAAGTAATCACAAAAAACAACCAGATGATGTAAAGATTCAACCATAGTATTCTGACAAAATCTACAAGCACCTGGTTTTAGTAGAGCATGGCATCTTCACCATTGGGCTAGCCTTTCGTTCGTATGAAATTGATTAAGTCTGAAACAGAGATATAAATTTCATCCAGAAACAGATGGGAACTGTATAAGGTATCTTGGACAAGTTCCCCATTTCCTTCGTATCTGAGCATATTCTTGATATGAATTATACAAACCTATTCTATCAGATTGACAACACCAATAGTATAGCTGCATTTTCCTTTTACAGCTAGGTAAGCCCAAAATTAGATGTTCTTCTAGTATAAGCGTAGATGCCATAATGTCCTTTATTTTTTCAACAAATGCTAGTATGGAAGGCGGGTGCCTAAGCAACACCTGATTGCTTAAATCTTCATAAAGACTATTAGCAGGAGATTTTAGAAACCTAACATAATTATTAAGCATCCGCCAATGCCATTTTACGGATAAAGGAATGAGTCCAATTTCATGTCGTATGATGTCATTTGGAATTGAGGAAGCCAAACGCAATACTTGCTTCCATATACCTCCTTGAAGAGAATCAAGGACATCTTCAATTTCATAAAGGCATATATCTAGAAAATATAATATGCACGGTTCCACTTTCAGTAAATAGAATTGTAGAACTGGTCATATGGAAAAGCAACAGTATTTCCTTATAATAATTTTCATCTGAGAAATTAAGGGCCTGGCTTTTTCATAGTTTGTTTTTCCACCATTGTATTGAGTACACATCGGATAAAATATAACCAAGGTATTTGACTGATTTTGCTAACTCAATAGAAATGCCATCAATAGCCAGTTGAATCGATAGGTCTTTTTTTTCCATCTGTAAAAACAAGTATATTGGATTTAGACTGGTTCACTTTTAAGTTATGCTCTGGTGCATACAAAGAAAATGAAGTAAACTTATTTTGCAAACCATAAGGTGTTTTGTCAAATAATAATAAATCATCAGCAAAGCCCAAATAATTGAGCTTTAACACCCCCAGTTTCACCGGGAAAGTGATGACATCTACCCAGCCATATGTTACGTAGTTTGGATCCTTGCCACCCTCTTCCCAGTCTACCCCTTCTCTTATATATGTTGTGCATATTTTTTTGTAGGGATTTGTGAAACACGTTGCTTTTATCATTATTTTTCTTTGATTTTATCTATCTGGTGTGAAATCTCAAGAGGAGATTCATAAATGAGAAAAGTAAATAAAACCTAGAACGAAAAACGAAAAAATGCTGGAAGTTAAAAAGCAAGGCAATGCCACACTTGGCATGAGACACTTGGAGATGTTTGTGCTCTATCAAAGAAAATAAATCCTGAACAGTCAAGTTACTTTCTCCCTTTGCTTTCATGCTCAAATACATTTCTGCTCCAACGGCTAACATAGATGTCCCAATTTAGTGGCCTTCCTTTACCCTCAGGACCTTTATATAGCTCACAATATTTTGAGGGGACTGACAAGGTTAGCACTGGCGTCCAGGTAAACCTTTAGAGAAACAGTATCACATAGCAGTTTGCAAAGACTAAAAGCAGTCCTTTCAGAGGAAAAGCCCAAACATATGCAGTTATTAAACATTTTATTTGGAGCTCATCACAGCCAGAGGATTGATAACACATTATGTGAAAAAGAAAGACCAACAGTGGCCAAACCAAATTACTGATAACTCACACAAAAAAACAGCTGAACTCCTTATAAGGGCCTGGGCTGCCGAGAAAGAAAAAAATATAGCTGCTTTTGGGAAAGAGGTCAAGGTTTTTATGCAGTTTGGGCATTACAGTCAATAGCAAACCCAAATGAAAATCACCATGGCAGACAAGGCACCTGTCTGGGTTATCACATGAATTACCGGTTTTAGGAGGCCTGCAATACCTCTCAACTCCGACAAGATTAGGCTCTCTTATTTCACAAAACAACGAATTCCAATGTGTATAACACAAAAGTGGGGCACCACACCAAGCAGAAGAGTGCGTCTGCATTGGCCCCTTAGAAAGACATGCTGAAGTATAATGCTTGCTAGAATAATGTATGGTGCAGGAGGCATTTGTTGAAAAGGAAGAATGACCATATATTCCATTAGAAAGCTGCAATACTAAGCAATGGCAATGAGAACACAATTATTTTGACTTCCTCCCGAAAACTGTTCCACTATGTCATTACAGACTTCAGCACTAAATGAAAAAAACAAAGCAATAGTGCCCTGCCCTTACAAAGTATTTATTAAAGCAATGTTAAGCAGTAACCGAGACAATAGCATCCCCTGCCCAGGGAGCCTGAATGGAAGATAATGAACATTATACATATTGTTTGCTATTCTTTCAGCCCTATTTTATAATGCTTCTGTGTCGTCTTCAGCATGCACGCCTTTTCATAAATCAAAGCGAAAGCCAATAGCAGCCAGTTTCTCCTGCAGCCTGTTTGACAATAAAAGTTAACACGGCACCTTGGCCATTATCAATCTTCATAAACGTGTCCATAATACGGAAAGACTGATCCACATTAAGAGATGGCTGCCTTTAATGCATGCACAGGAACGACCCACCGGCTTAATATAATGACACAATTTAAATGGCCTGAAAATGGGCGAACATTATAATTGGCGTAGCAAGGCGACAGAGCCGGTTTTGCCTTTCCCCTAAGCAGAACCGATGAAGATTGATCTTTTGACAATATCTTTCCTCTCTAGCACGGCATCTTTCTTGAGAGATGTGAGCAAGCTCGTGGACTGAGAATTAATACACATTGCATATGTGCGGAAGAGCCAAACAAACAGGACCTATTGATCAATATTCTAAAGGCTAGTTCTAGTAATGAACAGGCAATGCAGAAGTAAAGCATACATGATGTTAAGAATAATACCCTTAGCTGTTACCGCCCTAGTCCGAACTATGTATGTTTTAGCTTTGCTCTTTTGTCATTAATGCTATTTTAAAAATTGGCAAGGACAAATATGGCCCGGGTAGACAACTTACTAATCATCTTCTTGTTGTCCAATCAAAGGGATCATAAATGATAAGTCATAAATAGCCAACAAAATAAACATTAATTTATATGAAAGTCGCATGGTCAATTATGTGCAATGTCTACATGTCAGTCTTTCATGGCTGCACCACTACTCGCGTTGCACAATCAATGTATTTTATTTTTATTTGATGGTTGCAAGTAAAAAGAAAAAAAAACGCCCTCTGACGAGACACGTGTTTCGGCATCTCTTGTGCCTTTCTATATCAAGGCAATATAGCCTTTTTAGTTATCGAAAATTTGTATTTATTTAAAAGGCTATATTGCCCTGATTGAGAAAGGCACAAGAGATGCAGAAACACGTCTCATTAGAGGGCGTATTTTTTATTTTTCCTTGCAACCATCAAATGAAAATATCATATAAATCACTCATATTATTTGAAATAGTTATTTTTTTTCTACTACAAACAGTGGCGCAGAGCTGTGTGAAATGCCGAATTTGTATTTATCACATGAAATAGAGGAATTTCTCTCCAGATTTTTCACGCAACTGCAACACCCAACAAAAACCCTTGGAATGAAATAGGTCGAATAACGCACTGAGCTGATCTCCTATCAAATTCCTCACGCAATCCATGTAAAGCTAGGATCAGAAGCATGTGACTCAATGTATGTGACATCGGCACGTGTTCCTCGATCTTGGGTATCATACATTGACCCAACATTGCCTGAATATGGATATTTATGCAGATATGTCTGTGCCAGAAGGGAATAGTTTCTTACCTGTAACTCCATTTCTCCAGCATTGGTATCTTTCATGGATTCATATGCTTAGAATATTCCCCGTCAGGCTGGGAATCCTCTGTAAATTATATAGACCTTTTGCATAGGAAAATTGACACTTGTGTCCTATCTACGTTGTTTTGGGCCGCGTACGCCTGCGCCATTAGGCCGTAGAGGTATAAGTAGCCCCGCCCCCGCGGCTCCCTCAGATTTCAACCCCAAAAGTAGTCTGGGGGGACATCTGCTTTGCATGCCAGGGGAGGCTGGCGGGCGCATGTGAATCCATGAAAGATACCAATGCTGGAGAAATGGAGTTACAGGTAAGAAACTATTCCCTTCTCCAGCATTGGATCTTACATGGATTCACATGCTTAGAATAGATTGTACAGCAGTATCCCCCATAGATGGAGATGTGTATGCAAACCAATATCTCCATAACCATAATGCATATTTATCATGGCAAAACATCACTGTATAGTATGTTAACAGTGACAAAATCACACTTCAAATTACATTAGCCAAAGGATGTGACCCCTTAATTGGGGCTTACCTTATTGAAACAGGTGCCGTAGGACTGCGCGACCCATTTGTGTATCCTCAGCATGTTGCTGCTCGAGGCAATAATGCCGGGTAAACGTGTGTGGTACCGACCAGGAAGCCGCCTGACAGATGTCTCCCAGCGGAATTCCGGACCACAACGCCATCGACGAGGAAGTGGATCTCGTCGAATGGGCCCTTGGACGCTTCTCCAGCGGTTTTCCGGCCTTTGAGTGACAAAAGGAAATAGTAGAAGACACCCACCGGGCTAGTCCTTGTTTCGAGATCGGCTTACCTTTAGCCGAAGGGCCATAAGCCAAAAATAGCTGTCTCGTGTCTCTGAAGCTTTAAGTGCGATGGAGGTAAAATTGTAAAGCTCTTTTCACGTCCAATGTATGGAGAGTCTTCTCCACAACCGACGAAGGTGTTGGAAAAAAACGTCGACAGCACTATAGAAGAGTGCTTATGAAACATGGTAGGTACTTTAGGAATAAAATGAGGATTAGTAGCCAACACAACTTTATTACTGAAAAATCTCAAGTACGGTGGATCGATCACTAAAGCTTGTATTTCTGACAGTCGTCGAGCCGAAGTAATAGCTACCAGGAAAGCCAACTTCCATGACAAAAATTTCAATGACGACGATGACATCGGCTCAAAAGGGGGCTTCATCAGCGCTGCCAGAACCAGGTTAAGACTCCAGCTTGGAGGGAACTTTTTCGCCGGAGGAAAGGTTCGGAACAACCCTTTAAGGAAATGTTTAATCAGCCAGTCACTAAATAACAGAGTTGAATGTCTCTTCCGAGTAAATCTCGAAATGGCAGCTAGATGCACTTTTATGGCTGAAACAGACAAGCCTTTTTGAGCTAGGAGTAGGAAGTATGGTTGAAGCTGTTCCGGTGTGATATCCTGCGGGACCAGACCTGGTTGACCTGCGCACCATATGCAGAATCTCCTCCATTTGTATGAATATGAAGCGTTCGTGGACGGCGCCCTCGCCGCTTGCAAAATGCGACGATAGTCCGCTGGAATCTCTAACGTACCAAACTCGGAGAAATCAGGAGCCAGGCTGTCAGACTGAGGCTGTTGGGGTCGTGATGCCAAACAACCCCTTTCTCCTGAGACAGAAGGTTCGGGACTTTCTGGAACCTCATTGGTTCTGCCGCTGAAAGATGGAGTAGATCGGAGAACCACACTTGTCTGGCCCAGTACGGGGCCACCAGGATCACCCGACATGGATATCTGTGGATCCATTGCAGCGTCCGTCGTATGAGCGGAAATAGGGGGAAGGCATACAGAAACTTGCCCGTCCACGGGAAAGAGAACGCTTCCCCTTGTGAGTCTTGCTGCGGCCACCTGCTCGCGTATTGTGGGCATTTCTTGTTGTCTCTCATTGCAAAGAGGTCGAGGGCCGGATGACCCCATTTCTCGAAGACACGGTGTAGTTGTTGGTCGCTCAATTCCCATTCGTGTAGTCGGTTCATTTCCCTGCTGAGAGAGTCTGCTTGCACGTTTTGACTTCTGGCAAGTGGAACGCTAATACATATATCTTCTGCTGAATGGCCCAATGCCAGATCTCCTGGGCTTCGGATGACAGAGTTCTGGAGCGAGTTCCTCCCTGTTTCCTTAGATAAAACATTGTTGTTGTGTTGTCTGTCATAATCCGTACAACCGATCCCTTTATCCGTGGAAGAAAGGATTTCAGGGCCCAACGCACCGCCCTTAATTCCAGCACATTGATATGAAGACCGGATTCCTCCGATGACCAACGCCCCTGAACCTGTAGGGAATCCAGATGAGCTCCTCATCCAGTTAGGGAAGCATCCGTCACCACCGTCATCTGGAACACTGGTTCCAGTAAGGGCATTCCCTTTGTCCGATTTATGGAAACTCTCCACCACTGAAGTGCCTGCACGAGTTTGTTGTTGATGGTCAATTTGTCCGACCAAAGCCCTTGACTCTGTGCCCATCGATCCGCCAAGAATTCTTGAATCGGTCTCATGAAGAGACGACAATTGTTCATTAAGGGTATGCAGGACGACATGGTCCCCAGTAGGGACATGTACCTTCGCACTGATACTCTGGTGTTGACTTTACACTCCGATGCTTTTTGCTGCAGTTTCAGAACCCTTTCGACGGATGGCTTTACCAGCCCCGACTGTGCCTGGAACTCTGCCCCCAGAAAGACCAAGGTCCTTGATGGCAATAAGGAGGACTTTTCGAAGTTTATTGCGAAGCCCAAACGTTGTAGGTGGCACATTGTGGCATGCAGACTTTCCTGTGTTCTTTCTGGAGACAACCCCCTCACTAGCCAATCATCTAGATAAGGGTACACATGATGACCTTCTTTCCTTAACCAGGCTGCTACTGGAGCCAGACACTTGGTGAACGTCCTGGGAGACGATTTTTGATCGAATGGGAGGACCTTGAACTGATCGTGGGTCCGTCCGACGACGAACCTTAGAAATCTTTTGTGACGCCGACGCATCGGGATATGGAAGTATGCGTCCTGAAGATCTAGCGCCGACAAATAGTCTCCCGGTTGTATCAAACGGATCACTTCTTGGAGCGTAAGCATCTTGAACTTTAGATTCTTGAGCAGTTTGCTGAGTGCTCGTAGATCTAGAATGGGACGCCATTTTCCATTGGTTTCTTGACGACAAAGTAACGGGAGTACACTCCCTGTCCTCTTTCTGCCACCGGGACCAGTTCTATAGCCCCTTTCTGCAGCATAAGCGTCACCTCTTGCCTTAGTATTTGAAGGTGGGGCTGCGTCGAGAACACCGGTGGAATGCGTGGCGGCTTGTCCTTGAACTGTAGAGAATGGCCCAGATGTATCATGTCCAAAACCCATTGGTCTTTTATGCGTGCCCACTTGTCGACGTGACGAGACACTCTGCCCCCCAGGACGCCCTGTAAGTGGTCATTGCTGGCTTTTGGTCTGTTTATCCTTCGTCGACGAGGAGTAGGCGCCTCGTCGTCTGGAGGTTTGGTAATCTCTGCCTTTTCGAGTAGCTTGGGCTGCACGTCTGTAGCCTTGGGAAGAATAGGAGGGCCTGGTGAAACCTCAGTCTCTAGATCCAAAATTCCTACCACTCTGGCGGGCTCCAAGGGAACGAGCCGTGTCAGAATCTTCTTTCATGCCCTTCAGGGCTTCATTGACTTTCTCCCCAAACAGGTGTTCTCCTTCGCACGGCATATCCATTACCTTATATTGTACCTCTGGTCTGAACGTCATGCATTTAAGCCAGGCTTGCCTCCGTCACACTACGCCATTGTTAATTTGCTTAAAGCCTGATTCCGCCAGGTCGACAGCAATGTTAATGGAATGATTGGAGGCCTCTTCTCCCTCACGTACGAGCAGCATGGCAGACTTCCTGTGTTCCTCCGGCAGATGGTCCAAGATAGGAGCTAGTCGATGCCACATTTCCCTATCATACCTGGCCATAATAGCCAGGGAGTTGGCTGCTTTAACTGTAGTCGCTCCGACCGATAGCACTTTCTTTCCAAAAGCATCTCGTCTCCTGGCTTCGTTATCGGGCGGGGTCGTGCATTTGTGTTGCGACCTTGCCTTTCTGGCCGCCGCGGCGGATACCACTGATTCCGGCGAAGGTTGAGACGTCAAGCACTTGGGGGTCGATTCCGGAGCCTTGAATTTCTTTTCCAATCGACCTTTTACTGCCGGTTCTGAAAAAGGGTGACGCATGGTTTTCAGTCCCTCCTGCCAGACATGGTCTAAAATGGGGATAGCAAATATCGCCTTTCTTCTCTTGCCCATATGATCGAACAGAGAACAATCTTTTTTTCTCTTCTTCTGGGACTAGGCCAAACTCCGCACATACCTTACCCATCATGGCATGGAAAGCACCCACATCATCAGGTGGTGATGCTGCACTGGACTCTTCGGAGTTTCCATCTCCGCTTCAGAGTCCCATGTAGGGTCCCTTGAGGGGGATAACGAGATGTCTGAAACCGACCCTTCATGTTCCGACTCTGACAGTTCCCCTTCTTAATGCGGACGAGAACGATCTTCCTCAACCGGGTAAGCGGTAGGAATTCTAGGTGGAGGGCGAGGAGCCGGACCTGGCTCGTCGACGACTGACGAGGCTTGCGGTGCTGTCGGGACAAGCTGAGGTAACCGAGTGTCCAACTGCTCCAACGGCTTCTTTAATGTGTTCAACACCTCCAGGGACAGAACAGCCTGGGGATTCAGTAAGGAAGAGGTAAGTGGAATGGCACTTCAACTTAAGAGCGACCCCGAACCAGTTGGTTGTAGTCCCAGATCGGATGGATGTGCGACCGGATCACGGTCATCCTCCGCCGACGAGATGGAGAAAGCTGCTTCTGGTTGCAGCAAGGCTTCAGGCGGAATCGGGTCAAAAACCTCCGGTTGCCATCCCACCGACGGGGCCACCGTCGATGATGACATCTTTCCCATAGGCTCTGTTTGACCTGACGAAATAGCCGTCAGAAGAGCCGTCGCCGAAGACAAAGCAGGCGGCAACGGCCGGACCGTCGTTGATGAAGTCTGTGGAGCAAGGCCTTGAGGCGTTCCCGCCGTTTTTGGCCTCGACTTGTGGGACGAGGACTCTCGACTCGAGGTAGACTTATGACGGTCTCCTGAAGAGGATTTCGATGGGTCTTTTCTCACCTTTTTAGATGAGGAGGAAGACGAAGGCTTATGTGAAGACGAGGACTTCGCAGGATGTTTCTCTGAGGGGCGTTTTTCAGATGCACGCGATTTCTTCGCCGGAGGCTCCGCCGACCGTGATCGATGAGGGGGGACAGGAGACTTAATCTCGAGGCTGTAGAGCCTACCTCCGATGCCGGGTACGCACCCGCTCCGTCATTGAGCCAATTAACCAGGCGTCTGTTGCAGTCTTTTAGGGTCTTCTGTGAGAAGCCTTGACAGATCTCACAGGTGTCCGCCGTATGATGAGGGTGAAGGCAGTAAATACAGTCCATATAGCCGTCTCCTTCATATACCTTCTTAAGACCGCATGTAGCAAACGGACGAAATAACGCCTTTCCAGGCATACTTCCAAAAGAAAACAGTCGAAGCAGAAGTAGAAGAACATACAACCTAATAAAATAGTAGATACTCGAGGTAATCCCACTACTTTGGTAGACGGTTGAAATCTGAGGGAGCCGCGGGGGCGGGGCTACTTATACCTCTACGTCCTAATGGCACAGGCGTACGCGGCCCAAAACGACGTAGATAGGACACAAAAGTGTCGACATTTTCCTATGGAAAAGGTCTATATAATTTACCGAGGATTCCCAGCCTGACGACGGGGAATATTCTAAGCATGTGAATCCATGAAAGATCCAATGCTGGAGAAAAAAGTAGTTGATGTGACCACACAAATATTTCCAAGTTTATTATGGAGAACAAATGAAGCCTGGATGTGGTCCCAGTAAGATTTTCTACAACTGCATTTTCATTTTTGTAAACCAGTTAAACGTCTCAGAATAGAGCCACACTCTTGAAACAGGTACACACCAATTTAGAAAATCGATCGCATGCACTCAGAATTAACCCAGAGTCCGTTTTGTTTGAAGTTTGAATTCTGTGTTCCCTGAATCACTTTGGTCATTAATAGACTAACATATAGAATATGATTTGGCCATACGTGTAAAACAGACCAACAGTACACTAGTCAGGAGATCAAAGTAATCTGCCATGGTGACTATGGAACTCCTTGGCCTGTGTGCTCCATCCATCCAAACCGTTGATTAATGGGAAATATTTACCACTTTGAGACAAAGTGCAGAGGGTCACTAATAGCCATTTTTAAGGCAAGTAGAACTTTAGAGAGAGATTCTACCAAGTGTGCATGTAAATTGTGCTCCAAATCCTGCGTTTAAAAAAACAAATATCAAGTGCATTGGCCACAAGAAGCCGCATCACTGCCATGAACCCAGCAAGAATGAAGTCACAGAATTAGGAATAAGGACATGAAGCAGAATGTTCCATGTTGACCGTCAGGCAAGTGATCTGCCACAATGAAAGCAGGACAGGAATTCACAATATTAATCACAAGGCAGGGATAGCAATACTGATGTGTCGGTAGCGGATCTGCTATCATGCTCAACTGACAGATTAGCAATTATGCGGGCACTCAGAGGATTAGCAATAATGAGTTCATACTTCATACAATTTTACCCATAAAACTGGATTACTATAATCTCATGCACAATAAGCATTATTACAATTCAAACACTGTACTGCTTGTGTATTCAACACATCCTCACTATGCCTCACGTGCACATACTGTTAGGCAGAAACCTGTGCAGTTCCCTCTGGGACCACTGCAAAAGATTTAGGACTACAGGTATTTGGCAGTAAACCCACTTGGTAGCAGTCTGTACCACACAGATTCACTTGGTAGCTGTGGCTGAGCAGTCAGACTTCTGTCAAGAAGAGTTAGGCAGTATACAGAGTATTCACAATAGGTCAAGAGAACACAGTAGAATGAGTAAACACTGACCAGGGCTTGGTGTAAAAGAGATATCATTATTTATTTTAAAACCACATCTAGAAAAACACCCAGACACTAATAATAAGCAATTCAAAAACATGGTCACTAAAAGATATACACTCCCTTAAAAGTCTTAAGTAAAGACCCACTTATTTTCAGACAGCGGTGAGCGCTTAACGTAGATGGCACTCTAATAGTTTGTTTTAAAAAGGGAGAGAAAAGCAGAGAACAAATTGATACAGATCCCAACACTTTTACAAGAACATAAGAGAGAAAGGCAAAGTAAAACCGTGAATTCAGAGTCAGTAGGCCGGATCCGCTTTAAGAGGATCGAAACGAAATGTGTCCAAGGTCACACGGTTGCAGTGCACAAAAGTCTTGTAATGGTTCAAAAAGGAGTTGGACCAAAGAAAGGGACCAGTTAGAGGGGCAAGGCGGCCAGCCCAGTCATGAAGGTTAAGGAGTTATTATTACCTTGTAGCAATCTTTAGAAAGGGAGGCCTGGCGGACACGGTACCTTAAAGTGGTGAGAATACTCCAGCGGGAGCAGTTGTTACTGGCAGCGGATGCAAGTCGGTGCTTCGTCCGGGGGAGGAGAGGATCTCGTCGTGGAGGAAGACAGGAGTCCGTTGCACTGCCAGGGAAGAAACGAGCTGCAGAGTTTCTCAGGTACAAGGAGCGGTCCGTTGATTCGCGGTTCAGTGGTGAGTGGCTATCCGGCCGCCGGGGTGCTTGGCACGGGCAGTTCGATCACAAACCGGTCTGGGGTGCGAAGAAAGAAAGGTAAACTGGTTGTGCCCACCAGTCAGGGGAAGAAGCCTCTCCAGCCGGGAGATCTTCTCTGTCGTCGGGAAGTGGTGAGTCGGTTCTGCAGGGCTCCACCGGTGGTGTTGTCGTGGTAGGTCGGCTCAGCTTCTCCCTCGTCGGATTCTCAGGTCCTGTGGCGACTTCTGAAGTTCCAGTCCTCAAAGCCCTGCTTTTATGCAGCATACCCCCATTCACTCAGCCTAGCTGTCAATCAAACATGCTAAGTGGTGAGCCGGCCCGCTCACCACTTGGGCCAATCACACCAGAGTGCGACTTGAGTTACCAAGGTAACTCAGTCCAGGGTGCCTAAACCCCCTCCCACACACCCTGTGGTACCCAGACAGAGTGGCACCACTTTTGGAGGCTTCTGTGGGGAAGCCCGCCAAAAAGTGGAACAAAGGGCTCGACTTGGGTTGGAGTCACAGAAGAGAACACAAACGCCATTTTAGAATCGAGTCTTGGCAAAAAAATACCAACCGGAGAATATTAATATTAATTTAATAAACCGGCGGTATGTTTGAGGCTATGAGAATTAAATAAAGTTGGTAGCCTCGAACAATGGGAAAATCCCATAGGAAAATATTCACGGTCGAATATAAAAAGTAGTTTCCACTGCCACCAGCCAAAACTCGATCAGGGGGGACGGAGACGTGCCCCCTCGACTAACAGACCCCGGGGCACTCGAATTGCCCCGACCAGTACGTCCACAATATGATGGTTGGTACTGGTTTCTGTTAATAACTTGGGACTAGTAAAGCCAATGGTGACTTTACATCCCCTGGGAGACTATGGTGGGGTGTCACTATGACACCCCTGTGTTACTGCACGGAGGGTGCTGTGTAACACACATAGGAAAAACACATGAGACCCTATGGAGTAAAGGACCCCATAGCCCATAAAACACATTACCAGTCAAAGGAATACCATAAATCATGTTCAAGAGTGGGAGAAAAAAAAAAGGAGTCTCACTCTTGGCAGGAGGAAAAACAAACTCCAGAAATCCAGCAAAGCTGCTGGGGGACTGGCTAGGTTAGGAAATTCAGCCTAAAGAGAGAATTCTTCCTAACACATACCTACTCCCTCCCCTCAAAGGCACATACACACCCTCTATAAGAGTCCCTTCACACAACTACCCACTCCCAAGCATCCCCACGGACACCAACACTCTACCCTCCACCATAACCTCACAGGCATACCTCCATCCTAAAGCAAAACAAATGAGTTGTTGGCTGGAAGGTTTAGAATTCATCTTAACCTCTGGCATCGCTCTGGGCAATCATCCAGACCACCATTCTTCACCTGCTCAGCCATTGCAGAAAGGGGAACAACCATAAGCAAATCAGGCTTGGTCCCACCCAAAAAGGGGAGACCAGCCTGCCCTGCAAGGTCACAATCCTTCTGCGCAAGACCACAAGCCAACCCAGACAAGTTTTGACTTCATTGGGGTCATCAGTGAGGAGTACCGTGGGTCTATGACCTGCAGGCAGAGACAACAAATTACTCATGTGCTTTTGGAAGACTTTTTTAAAAATTATTATAATTTCATTATTCTGCCAAACCATTACATGCCCACGTATGGGCATGTAATGGCTTGGGAGACGAACAACGATAGTCTGGAAGGTTGCCAGAGCAATTGTAAGAGTTTTAAGATTCATTCTAAACATTCCAGCCATCACCACTTTGTTTTTGGTATACCTCCATCCTACATCTGGCTCAACGGCACATTCCACACTTGATCAACAGTTCAACATGCACATCCCCCAACTAGCCTCCCAAACACTCAGGCAGACATTTCCACATTCCGCCTGCTACATCCTTCGTAGACATCCCCAACCTCAATCTATCACCAGTTGCCACACCGGCATAGCAGCACTCGCTAAACACGAGCTCACAGGTAAATCCCAGTCCTACACCCCATAATCCTCCTAAACCCACCCATTGCTGGCACATCCCGAAACATGATCAAGGACCCTGTCCACAAAGACAGAATTCCAGTTCCATCTGTACTCCCAAGGGCAATGGCCACTATACAAAAAATACAGGGGCAGAGCTTGTGTTAGGAAAAAAGAAAGCAGCAGCAACAAGAGGGATTAAAGAATTAGAAAAGGAACAGAAGCGGTCTAGTGGATTAGTTGCCAACTCTGGATTCAGAAAATCTAGAGTTCCAATCGTAGTTTCCCCACTAGACCAACATTGTGATTTCTAGGCCAAACCATATTGTGAAGCTCCCTACGATTCTGTTTACTTACCTGCTAAATATGGGAGTAAGTGAAATTAAGTTGAACACTGGTAATATCACTTAATTAATCCAAAACGACTTGCCAAGAGGGCATGGAAATGGATTAGTAACTCAACTGCAGGAATCAGAATATCTGGATTTTAATCACGGATTCCAAAAGTGTGTGGTCTTCAACACATCACATTATCTCCCTGCTTTGCAGTTATCTTATCCATCAAATGTGGAAGGAGAGAGTGCCTGGGCATAAAATAAACAGCTATATAATAATAAAGAGAAAAGGGAACAGATCCCAGGTATCAGCAAAGGCGATTATTTTAGAAGCAAAAGATCTGGAAACTGATCCAGGATTTATCATTTGACCAACAGTGTTTGACATCGAGAAAGTCACTGAACACCAGTACACAAAAGGGCAAGACTACACCAACAATATGGGAGAGGAGAGCTAGGACTAATAAGTTCCCTATAATTATGTGCATTATTTCAGGAGAACAGTAACTGTAGAACAGTTATTACCTACCCTTATGTTGCTGCTTGCAATCATTTTAGACCACTTTACTACCCTCGATTTAAACAATCTAATTGCTGATCAGTAGAAAATCTGTCAAAATAAATATGCCTTTAGCTTAAGATTGCGTTCATTTATAGCTGGTTTTTGGTGTCCATTTTCAATCACTGTTTATTAACATCCTACAGTCTCAGGTTTCCTAAAGATATTGTTTAAAAAGCATTTACTGGCCAGTTATCTAGGTTGAAGATCTTTTCATGTCCCTTCACGTGCTGTGGTAGATTGAATCCTTCCATCTTCCTTCCCTTCAAGTGACGTGTGGTTCCATTTTTGGCTTACATTCCTGTGATGTCATTGCGGGGTTGTGTAAGGTGATCCCTGTGTTGCATTTTGATTTTGGCAAAATAATGCCACTGATTTAAATAAAAAATTTCCCACTTCACCAAAATGGTGTGAGCTTTAGCTAATATTCCCCATCTGATTTAGCTTTCTTATCTCAAAAACATGGGAACACTTAGACACAAACTGGACACCAGCATGAAGTGATATATAATATCAGAAAATAAAGAAAGACCAGTAGAAGAAATGTAGTGTGGTGCTAAATTGCTGAGATGTGGAATCCGCATATCGATTCTAACCTGGAATCCCCTTCTTGATCACAGTGGTATGATCACGTTTCTGTGTTTTAATCCTTTTATAATGTACCTGCTAAATGTTCATTTTATTCAGATTAATACATGCCACTGACATTAGCATGGTCTCCAGCCACTCTGCTGATCTGAAAGAAAGAGTGGGTGGTTATCGTTGGTGGGGATGGGAGAGAGGGATCATGAAAACCCAACAAGGCTCTTGTGCGAATGTGTGCCTACCGTAAGTACCCTAAACCCTGCGTGTGTCTGTTCTCCAGGCTTTTGGGTTAAAAGTATTATGTCGTAGGAGTGTCCAGAAATGAGAACTTGTGTGGCCAGGGTGATAGGATTCACTGCCCGGGGATGTGGAAGATTTAATGTAGTAAGTTTGATGTAGTGGTGCGAGTTATCTTTGCCACCTGGTGGGAGGTGGATTAAGAAGAGGTTTTTGAGTGGCTTAGTTGGATTGTGTGTAGTGTGTTTGAGAGCTTCATACGAGTAGCTTGGGGGCGTGGTTAGCACAACCTTCAGTGGCCCAATGGTCTAGCTGCATCATTTAAATTATCTGTACACAACAATAATCTAGCTATATATGAAATGAATCTAGCTGCAAAATGAAAATCCATCTAGCTGTGACACCTTCTCATTGTGCCTAAACATTAATCTAGCTGTGTCTAATATGGCTGCAAAATGAAATGAATCCAGCTGGCATAAGCAAAGTAGCTGTTGTTGGGATGTGCATCCCAGCAGGGCAAATAGGTACAGACTGAGAAAATCATATTTGCATGAACTATCAGGGGAGCAGTTCGAAGTTTGCACAGAAGAAGCATATATTGTTTTAGTTGGGTCTAATACATATTAGATTACTCACATATAGCAACACTTAATGAGCAATAAATGTATCACTGTTGCAGAAGTTATAGACAGGGCAGTATTATAGGCCCGGTGTTCAGTAGTATTCAGAAACGTATGACCAGAGGTATAGTGTGCGGGAAGGTCAGAGGCAGGTGGAAGATGGAGTCAGAAAGGTGTTCTGGCAGAAGTGACAATAGATTGGTAGCATTAGAGAAGTATTGCCGTCTTGGAAATTGAGGCCTAGTATATTTTGAACAGGCTAGCACGTAGGACCTTATGTGGAGCCATAGCTCTGTGTAGTTCGCTTCAGAAGCACCTGAGGTGCACAGATGAACACTAATTGTATCCAGCTACGGCGCTCGAACATGTGGAGAAAGGAATAGGCTGATAGGGATAAGTCCTTTGAAGGATACATGTATGAGAACAGGGCATAAGGTTTTGTGATGTCAAGGAGCCAAGCAAAGATTTAAGAACACTACTGTCCTCCCAAAAAATGGTCATCCATATGAATTATAATTAGTGTGAGAAACCAAAGGGTGTCTCGCTTTCTAGTCCCCAGGGATCGATCTCTCAGATGACCAGGGCATGGCCATCGCCTTTGGATTCAGACCCTGGAGGTGGAACACTGCGGGAGGATCACTTGGATGAGGGATCTTCAGGGAGTGGGGGTGAGGCAATCGAAGGCGAGACACTGTATTCCCCCCCATTTCCAGATTCTCAGACATTTCAACCCCCACCCCTTTTATACACAAACATTGGGCCGAGGAAGAGGCGAGCTGAGAGAAAAGAGGCTAACCCTACATATCCCATTGGACATGTCCTGTTAAGGTCAGGCAAAGTCAGGCAATTGACCTTAATCACATACATCCGATACCCATTAGCTCTCCCCATGCGGAAAAAAGGCAGAGCATGGAGACAATCGGAGGAAGATGGAACACTGGGGCGAAGGCAAACCCATTGGAGCAGGACTACCGATTGAGGGATCAGAGTGAGGGGCAGGGAAACCCTCAACATCCCTGCAGGTCGTCATTGCCTCCGGGAAACCTGGAGAGAGACGCAGAGAAAGCCAAAACCCAGACACAGAAAAGCCTGCATTGTGTTTCAAGGATGCCAGCGACCCTCCCTGGTGACCAGCAGGCAAGGCCAAGCCTGTGGTATTAACCTTGACTCGTGAATAAAAGCCGCATAGAACAGAAAACAATGCACACAACCGGTGAGTTACCAAAAGACATGAAAGGCCGGTTTGTGTCAAGGAAAGATTGAAGCCGCAAAACAGTGTATCTCACAATTGAAGGTTGCGCGCATGCTGATAAGACGCGAAAGAAAGCAAACCTGTAGTGAACTTTAAAGTCAGCGGTAACTGTGAAGCCAGTGATACAGAGTAGTGGAGTGGTCCAGCGAAAGGAAAACAGCCCCCTCTAAGTCTCCGTGAAATGTTTGATGTTCGTTATAAAGCAACAAAGTAAGTGAACTTTGAAATACTCAAAGAGTCCAGATTAACCCTGATGAATGGGGAAGTTAAAAGTTGATTGCTTTAAGAGAAATACTTCTTTGAACTTTTCCGATTGTGTTGTGGAACTACCCATACCAAGAGACACTGGGGCAAATAGCATAAGGAAGCGCTGAAGTGAAAGTCGAAGTGGTCCTGCAGAGGTTTGAGAAAGCCTCGCACATTCGAAAGTCTTCGACATCAGTGAAAGATCCGAGCCCGACTGAGGAAGACCTAGAACATGAAATAGGCCTGGGGAATGGAGTTCCTGCAAGTGCTGTCATTGTGCGGTCTGAGTCCGGCTGAGGGAGATCTACGTTGAATCAGGTACTTTTCTTGAGAGGTCCTAGCCTGACCGAGGGAGACCTACGTGAACTATTGATGCCTTGAGAAGTCCGACCCCAACAGGGGGAGACCTACCTGAATTGTGTTGAACTGTGAAAGAACTTTTGGGTAAATTCAAGTGACTTTAACGTGGAAGGTCAAGCGGGTCTCGACCCAAGTTATGAACTGCCTTTTTTATATAACCTGAGCCAGAGTGCGTCATCCTGTCTACAGGGGTCGCTTTGCTCTGTGCTGTCCAACGTGGGGAGGAGAGTTGACTCAACCATCTTGATCCTTTATGTTATAACACTGACTTTCCTTTGTCTACACATTCCCCTTTACACACTTTTTGTATTAGCGATGGAGCAGGCATTAGGTTTTTTATTATAGGCCACTTTGATTTGACAGACTGACCAGGACTGTGTTTTCTTTATTATTTGATGGTAGAGACTACTCCCATCATAGCTATAGGGCATCGTAGGAGTTTTTCAAAACTACATGCATTTAATAAAGGTTTGGAAACTTGTAACTCTCGTGTCAGTGTCATACTTGTGATAACATGCCTCCTTACAGTAGCCACCCAACTTAAACAAATAAATCCCTGAAATTCAGAATCAAGAATGGTGCCCCAGTCACATCATTTTTGGGCTCTTTGTGTTTGAAGGAGATAAGGGGGAGCGGTGTCTGGAACGACCTGTGATTTGGGATAGGAGGATCAGAGGTGGTGCCGATAAATTAAGTACAAGGTCAGGAAGGCAACTTGTGTGCACCATGCCATCAGGAATAAGAAGAAGGCCTATTGTCTTATCAAAGGAGAGTTGGCCTAGCCAGTTCCCTCTAGTCGCACTTGGAATGGAGAGGTGCACATCAGTCTCAAACTATGAATAAGCTATTCTATTTGAGCATTCAATCCCATACCCGGATCTGACAATGACAGTGTATAAAGACCACATGTTCGGGGAGTGGGTTTATATAGTGCGGCCTATCGGTCTAGGCACCATAGGGGGATATTAGCCTGTTCTATAGGTGGTAGCTAATGAGGGTGGTGGAATAACGTAACATAACTAACCAAATTCAGTATTCTCCCACTATTTGAGCTGTACTTTCGTGGGATGGGACGAGCTCTGTGTCAGTTCAGTTCTATGGGACCGAGACCTTTTTGTATGCACTAAACGTTTTCTTTGCAAAACAGTGTAGTGTCTATTTGGCCATTTGGATTATTTTTGTGTATGGATTTATGGGTAGATACCCCTTACACTGTGCATACAATGTATTCATCTGCAACAACGTAGCTGGGTAACAAATTAATCTAGTTGCGCACAGAAAAATGTATCTATCGCTAACAACCAACCTAGCTGTGCATAAACGTACTCTGTTGCAGCTTAAGTAATTTTGCGGCTAATCAACATAGCTGTGTATAAATCCATCTAGCTGTCCATCAAAATAATCTAGTTGCAGCATGAAATAAATCTAGCCTCAACGATCAAGCCTGCTGTGCATAAAAATGAATCTAGGCTGTAACAATCCAGTTTTGCATAACATTAACCAAGCTGCAAAGGAAGGTCATTTTGGAGCAATCAATGAAGCTGTGCAGCAATTTAACTATGCAACAAATGAATCTAGCTATGAAGATACAAATATAACTGTCAACGACAAGCTAGCTGGCTGGTATAATGAATTAATCTAGCTATACCACTTGATCCAGATGTGCATATAATGTGTTACAAAATGAATTAATCTGGCTGGATACCCAACATAGCTCCCACAATCAATCCAGCTGTATATGAACATTTCAACTAACTGCAAAATGTTATTAATCTAGCTGCTGTGACTATATATATATATGATACATTACTCACCGTAATCGTATTTCTGATGCTTGTATCTGCTTAGATTCACATGCTGTGCATAGGCCGACATCTAGTGGAAGCTGCAGAGTATTACAGTTTGTTTTTCAAAACTCGAAAATGGGCGTCGACACAGGGCGTGCCAGCAATACTATCCCTAGTGTGACGTCCACTGTACCCATGATCCCTCACGCGTCTAGGACCCTCAGATTGTATTTTTTCTGACATGAGGTAGCATGAGGAGTAGCGTGAGTACAGATAATCCAAGCAGATAGAAGATAGATAAGACTACAAGCATCCATGCGCCTTGTCTCAGAGGGGAGGGAGGGGGGGGCGCATGTGAATCTAAGCAGATACAAGCATCAGAAATACGATTACGGTGAGTAATGTAACTCTTCTGAGGCTTGTTGAATCTGCTTAGATCACATGCTGTGCATAGATTAGCGAGTAGTGTTAGAAGAAGAAGGTGGGATGTGAGAAGGGTCATGAGCAAAAAATTTCTTAAAACCGCTTGTCCCACTTGAGTATGTGTCTTGGAATGGGTGTCAATGCAGTAGTGCCGAGTAAAAGTGTGAATAGAGCTCCAAGTAGCTGCTTTGCAAATGGTGTCAAGGGGTACATTTGCAATGAAAGCCAGAGTGGCCCCAATGCCTCTAGTAGAGTGGGCTCTTGGCATGAAAGGCAGAGTTCTTTCAGAGAGTGAGTAACACAGCTTGATACAGTTAATAATCCACTTCGAGGTGGCACCTTTAGTGACGCGATCCCCCTCTCTGCCTGTAGCTACGGAGACAAACAGTTGATCTGTTTTCCTTAGCAGTCTGGTTTTATTTACATAGTAGAGGACCGCCCTACGCACATCTAGGGTGTGTAGTTTCACCTCAGCAGAGCTTTGAGGGTCCTGGAAGAAAGCCGGAAGCTCGATGGACTGGTTTACGTGGAATTTAGATATAAATTTAGGTGAGAACCTAGGGTGTGTGCGTAAAACCAGTTTGTCTTTATGAACCGTAAAGAAGGGATCCTGCACTGACAGAGCCTGAATTTCACTGACCCTTCTTATAGAAGTAATAGCTACTAAGAAGGCCGTTTTATAAGTCAGGTGTTTGAGACTGCTTTTATGCATGGGCTTGAAAGGGGGTCCCATGAGTTTAGATAGCACCACATTAAGGTCCCACCCTGGTGGTGGGTTTGACATAGGAGGGTGAAGTCTCTTTACTCCTTCCATGAAGGCTTTAACTACTGGTACTTTCCACCACAAGACCTTTTTATGGGAAGTGGTGTATGCTGACAGGGCTGCCAGGTGTACTTTCAGTAAGTTAAAAATCAATCCTGCGTCTAGCAGGTGGAGCATGTATGTAACATTAGTGGAAGGAGTGCAATCAACTGGGGTTAATTGGTCTACTCTGGCACCATATAACGAATCTCTTCCACTTGTCAAAGTAACAGTGCCTTGTGTTTGGTTTCCTAGATTCCTTTAGGATGTCCATACACCTCTGTGGTAAATTGAGATGTCCAAACTCTATGACCTCAGGAGCCATGCTGCCAGGTTCATTGAGTTGGGTTGCTGGTGCACTGTTTGACCTTGGTGCTGGGACAGTAGGTTGTACCTGGCTGGAAGTTTGATGGGCTCGCACACCGCCATCGTGCGTAGGTGTGGGAACCACGGTTGTCTTGCCCACATGGGAGCAACTAGGACCAGCGTCATCGACTCTCTGTTCATCTTGTTCACCACCTTCCTGATGAGGAGTTGGTGGAAAAGCGTACGCAAACATCCCTGACCAGTTCATCCACAGGGCGTTCCCCTGGGAGTCTGGTTGGGGGATCCTGGATGCAAATCCTGGGCATTGTCTCTTTTCGCTTGTGGCGAATAAGTCTATAGTGGGAAAACCCCACTGAGAGAAGATATCTTCTACGACCTCTCTGTGTAGAACCCATTCGTGTTCCTCTGGGAGGGAGTCTCTGCTCAGAGCATCCGCTAGGGAATTGAGCTCCCCTGGAACATGTTGTGATGACAGGAAGATGTTCTGTCTGAGTGCCCATATCCAGATTTTCTGAGCAAGCTTGGACAGATTTGGCGAACGAGTCCCTCCTTGCTTGTTCAGGTAGAACATGGCTGTTGTGCTGTCCGTCCGGATTTGAACTGACAGGTTTAGTAGGTGGGGCTCGAACGCTTGAAGCGCTCCGAATACTGCCAGTAGCTCTAGCAGGTTGATGTGGTTCTTGGCCACTGAGGGAGACCAGAGACCCTGAGCTGTGTGGTGGAGATGGTGAGCTCCCCACCCCGTCAGACATGCATCGGTAGTGACTACTGCCTGTACTTCGGGATCGTAAAAGGGGTTTTCCCTGTGCAAGATTCTCTCTTGTCCACCAATGAAGGCTTTGTACTAGTGTTGGCGAAACGACCACTAGATCGTCCCACTGACCACTTGCCTGAGACCACTGTTTCACCAACCATTCCTGCATGGGACGCAGGCGCGCGTGGGGGACCAGGTAAACACATGACGCCATCATGCCCAGTAAACGCATTGCTTTGCGTACCGTTATTTGGTGACCGGACTGATATTACGGAATTTGCAGTAGTATATTCCGAATTCTTTCCTCTGAAGGAAAGGTCAACCCCTCTTGAGTATCTAGGATTGCTCCTAGGAACTGTTTGGAGGTGCTTGGCACCAGGCTTGACTTTTTCTCATTGATTGAGAAGCCTAATTCGTGGAGGAGGTCGATAGACCTTTGAATGTTTGTCCTGCAAATTACTGGGGTTTCCCCCGTTATGAGCCAGTCGTCCAGATAAGGGTACACCGGGATTGCCTCCCTGCGTAGGTGTGCAGCCGCTAGTACCTTGGTGAATACCCTTGTTGCCGAAGCTATCCCAAAGGGCAGTACCTTGAATTGGTAGTGCCGACTGTCCACCTTGAAGCGCAAGTATCTTCTGTGCACTGGGAACATGGAAATATGAAAATAGGCATCTTTCATATCCAAGGTTGCCATGTAATACCCCTTTTTTAGGAGGAGGATTACCTCTTGTAGCGTAGTCATACGAAACTTTTGGGGCTTGACATACTTGTTGGCAGGCCGTAAATCCAATACTGGGCGCATTGTCAAATCTTTTTTTGGCACAAGGAAGTAAGTTGAATAAATACCCTTGTTTATCTGGAGTCCCGGGACGAGTTCTATCGCGTCCTTTTCTAGCAGAATGGTGATCTCCTCGAGGAGAATCTTCTGATGCTCTAAAGAGTGTACTCTTTGTCGTGGAGGATGGTTCCGGGGACGCTGCAGTAGTTCTATACAGTACCCTGAGGATACTGTTGACAGCACCCATCTGTCTGATGTGATCCCTTCCCAAGCCTGGGTGAAGTTGGAAATGAATCCCCCTACTGGGGTTGCGTGAGAAGGGACCCTGAACTGAGAGTCACTGCTTTGGTGGAGGCGTGCCGCCTCCTTTACTGGGGCTGCCTCTGCCTTTACCACGTCCTCTCCTATTACCCCTGCTGTAACCCTGGGTAGACTGTTGGCTGTTGTTCCACTGTGTACCCTGCCCCTGGGAATAGTTAGATCCTCTCTGGGAATTGTGGGCGACGAAAATTACTATTCCCTCTCTGGTTAGGGGGTTTATTGGTTAACTGGCCAAGGGACTTGTGTCTCGTATTCATCTTTGGCATTCTTCAGTGCTTCCTCGACCGCCTTACCAAACAACAGATCGGCTTCCACCGGTTTGTCCAATAATGATGCCTGGGTTTCTGCCTTAAAACCAGACTGCCGTAACCACGCATGTCTCTTGATAACAGTACCTTCTGCTATCAATCTGCCTGCGTTGTCCGCGGCATCAAAGGTTGCTTTTAAAATGCAACCAGACACGGCTCTACCCTCTGCGGAAATCCGAGCTAACTGGCCCTTTAAGGGTTCCGGAGCAGAGGCTATGAGTGCCGCGAATTCTTCCCACTGATGGCAGTTGTAGCTGGCCAACAGGGTGTTGGAGTTTGCAATCCTTGCCTGATAGGCGGACTTTGAGGCTACTTTCCTGCCGAAACCATATAGTTTTTGCTCTCCTTGTCTGGAGGAGCTTCGGACGATGACAAGGGAGTTCCAGCCCTCTTACGAGTGTTAGTGACAACCAGGGAGTCTGGTTTCAGATGTCCTCTTATATAGAGAGGGTCAGACTGGGCTGCCCTGAAAAGTTTTTCAACTCTGGGATTGACTGCTCTGGTGAGGTTCGGGTTCACCAGGGACGGGTCTATTCTCCGCTGAATAGACTTGAGGATAGGGATGGTCTGGGCAACAGGCCTCCTTTCTCCCACTAACTCTTCTGCGAAGTCCCTCTCCTCCTGGACACCGTGGGTGTCAATATGGAAGTGTTCTGCTGCACGTGCGAGAACCTTGTTCAGAAGGGGTTGGTTATCGACAGGGGAGTCGGTAACCGGGGCTTCCTTCTCTACCGGGGAATCTACTCTGTAGGTTTCAGGGTCTTCCTCTTCCTCTTCTTGGTCCTCATCGTCCCCATAGTAGCTCGTCCCGGTTTGCTCTTCTACCATGCCCAATTCTTGGTCCTCACCAAAGGAAGTCTCTCCTTGATACAGTGAGTATGGCCGTGAGTATGGTTGGTACCTCGAAGGGGTCTGTAGACCTCATCGGTGTCTCAAACCGGGGCTTCTTACTCGGGGGGATAGGATCATAAGAGCCTGAGGGAGAAGCCCCTTGTGGATAATAAGAAAGGAAGTGGTCTGGATTTTTATCGTAAAAGTCTGCCAAGGAAGACATCCTTGACATGACCCTATCTATGTCATCACTGGACCATTTTTTGGAACTGGGAATGACTCTCTCAGAAAGTTTTGGAGATTTATCTTGAGTAGATTTGCTCTTTGAAATATCAGCAGACCTGGTCTTGTCTGCCTGTTTAGGAGGAGAGGAGTGTTTTACAGGTGTGGAAGAGTGCAGAGGCTGCTTCTTCTGCTGTTTTGCCCTCTCCCCTTGAGTGGAAAAGTGTTTTCCCTGTCCCTTTGTGGCTCCGGAGGTTTTCGACGCCTGGCGTCGAGGATCGGGGGTAGAGTCCCTGTCCTTCGAACGTGGGGCCATGCTGATCTTGTCTTCGGGCTCCGACTCCTGGAGTGCGGCCTGGGGGTGGAAGTCGTCTTCGTCTTCCGACGATCGAACTTCCATTAGCCTAGGGAGCGAGGCACTCTTGGCAAGAGTGGATGATTGCCTGGAGTCATGCGGCGATCTCGAACGCCCAGAGGACACCGATTCGGACCGTTCTGTTTGTGCCTCTTTCCGAGCACTCGACGTTGTCGAGTCTCGGTTGGACTTCGTGTGTTTAGTGTGTGTGGTGTGTGAAGCGCCTGTGTCGCCGGGGGTCTTCCCCATAGCCGCCCTGTCGGACGACCTTCCGAGGTCAGGGACCTGCGCTCGGCTGTCTTTCAATGCCGTAATGCCCTCGCCGTCCGAAAGCAAGCGTCGCTGCCATCGCTGAAGGCACCCTCCGCTGCCATGGCCGCCTGCCTGGCGTGGTGGGCCCAACGCTTCGTCGAACGGTCCTCAAGTCTCTTAGGTTTAAACCTACTACACGCTCTGCAGTTCGCTTCGGGGTGGTCCCTCGGCAAGCAGAGATTGCACGTGGCGTGCCTGTCGACCCAAGGGTATTTGCGATTGCACTTGGGGCAGAATTGAAAAGGGGTACCCTCCATACGCACCTTGAGGCAGCGGGCTGTTAAGTGTAGGAAATGTATAAGGTGTACCTATATACCAAGAGTGTAGAGTATGTCCAACCCCCCACTCTCCCTACTTGCAGGGCCGAGGCCAGAGGCCTTCCGAGGCCCAAATCCGTCGTGCAGCAGCCGACTGTCGATTTCTTCTCCAGCCGGCGTCGAGTGTCGAAGTTCGACGTTGGGATGGGGAAGGATGTCAATAAATCAATATTTTAGCAAAAGTATGGCTAAGGCCAGGGGACTCCGCAAAATGCTTCCGACCAGTATGGCGGAAAAAAACAATCTGAGGATCCTAGACGCGTGAGGGATCTTGGGTACAGTGGACGTCACACTAGGGATAGTATTACTGGCCCGACCTGTGTCGACGCCCATTTTCGAGTTTCGAAAAACAAACTAATACTCCGCAGCTTCCACTAGATGTCGGCCCATGCACAGCATGTGATCTAAGCAGATTCCACAAGCCTCAGAAATATATATAAACTAAGTCATGTTTGTGGGTTTGTATGTGGCGTTGATCATGGAGACGTAACTCCTCATGAATGGTGAGGTCTGACGTCATGAATTTTGCATTGAATTATTTTAATATTATTGCCAAATTAATGTCTAGCTCACTAGGTCATCCCGTTCCAGAGATAATTAACTTTTTTTGTTTTTTCTGCATTACGTTTTTTGGTGTTCTGCACGCCATTTGTAGAAAGTGCTCATCATCACACTGTCTGTGCTGAACTGGGCTTGCGTTTTTTTGTTTTCTATGTTCTTTTCTTTTTTTTCTTAGAAGAGTGAGTGTCTCTTTTCATTGATTTCTTTTGCAATAAACTCGATACATAATAATTTCACTAACTGAACACCACATTTATTCCAAATTAAATTCTCATATTTGTATGCTTACTCTGATTATTTGCAGTGTATGTTTAGCAGCAACAATGGCCACCACTGCTCACAACACTGCAAAGAATCAGAGTAAGCATACACATATGATAATCATTTGAGAATGTAAAATCGGAGATAAATGAAAGTTTGGTGTTCAATGAATTAGTGAAATTAACATGTATCACGTTTTATTTTTGTGGCAAACAATATTTGTTCACCTTTTTCAGTGGCATATGAACAAAAATCTGAGAATGGACACCCCGGGAGAAGCCGGGTACTTGGGCTAGTAAAATATAATTCCAGCTTCAAAATGAATTAAACTAGCAACACCCAACCTACTTGTGCCTAAAACAATCTTAATGAGAACAAAATTAACCTAGCTGCAAAAGGAAATCGATCTGGCTGGAAAACACATTGATCCAGCTAAAATGATACACTGTGCATAAAAATAAATCTAGCTACAAAATGATTTGATCTCGCTGTACCAGGCAGTAGATCAGTTTTCGAGCCGAGGGCAGGGGATCTTGGCAATTGCATGGCGTGGCCAGGCAAACAGTCATCAACCTTAGCCTATGCTCTTCACCCGTTGCCTGGGCAGCCTGACCTGCAGGAGTCTTGATTTGGGGAAACAATGTCATGTGACTGCAAGTAACATCCAATTCGTGTCTGGGGAGGATGGAATGCAAGTAGGGAACAGAGGAGAAGGCATAAGGAAGGAAAACGGAGACTGCAGGAACATGATTTTTTTTTTAAGAAAATGGATTTAGTCAGCAACAAAGTCCTGCTTTGACCAGTAGCTAGGCCAAGCTCGGACTTTTATTGCCTCAGATGTGCTGGTTCTGACCATGTGACCCCCAACAGAGGCAACTGAGTGAAGGGAGGTCGAGAATACAGGTGTGGAAGCAGAGACGTGGCCCAAAAGAGAGCAGGCTTTGTTGAGGGGAAACCAAAGACCGACAAAGTACAGGCTAGAGCTCCAAACAAAACAGATGACCTTAATCCAACTTGGATTGCACAATATTGTTGTCTTAACCACATAGAAATCATACGTCCTCGAGGCACATTAATAGGAAACCAACTTCTTCTATAACATTTGTCAGGTGGACATTGCTAAGGAAAGGAGCAATGAGAAAGGCAGGCTGTGTTCTGTGAATCTCTAGTTTGAATGGAATCTTTGGTTTTGATTGATCTTGTGGTCCACAAACCACCTATTCAATGGTTTTAAACCCAGAAACGCTCTCAAAGGCCTCTCATTCATGTTCCTGTATATTGCCCCTTAACTGCCAATGTTGTCTTTGGACACACATGTGACCATTCTACATGTTTTGTCTGTTACTACTACAAAGGAACCTCTGCACACAGAGAATGGGGAGGGGTTTAAGGGGCTGGTGAATCTCCCATCTACCACTTCCAGTGGTCGTATAATGAGATTGGTGGCTTTGACTCGTCTCCCAGAGCCTCTTTTGAAAGGGATGCAGCATTGGTCACCAAAAAATGTCTCCCTGGATCCTGAATCTGGGAAATCTATTTGCACCCATTAAAGTAATCAATCTACATTTGTTTCCGAAACTGAGATTCGAACTCTGGTCATCAGTACCAAAGTCACTAGACTACTGGAACATCTGGTTAGTAGTACACTTGTACATTTAAAAGGTGCGCAGAGTTTTTAATTTGCTTGCAACATTGTAGAAAACTCTTCATTTCTTTAATAATGTATTAATCTACTGAAATGTAAATGTTTATTTATAAAGGGGAGAAGGGAGAGAAACATATCCTGAGTTACCGGGTTGGGGAACAGGAAAGGCATCCCATGAAGAACAACGACAGACTGACTCCACCACTGGGTGAGATTAAGCACGTTTTGGTAAAGGAAATATTCTTGCATTGAAGAGTGGATTCCTGTTTCGAGTGAGCAGAGAGCGGCAGCTAAAACAGACTACAAAAATACCTGGGTGTAACTTCCAATGAGGCTTACAAGCATCTGGAGCCATTACTTTATTGTCCGAGTGTAGGCGCAGAACCACTCTACAGGGCCCGACGGGAGCACATTAGCTCCAAAGTGAAAAGGACAAACCAAATAAGCACTCTGGGCAGTTCTGATAGACTGTATGATTTGGGTAGAGACCTGCAGGAAACTGGAGAGGAAAATTGAGGCCCTTAGGCAGAGCAGCATATCTATTCTTTTTCCATTTTCGCATAGGGTTAACTGATTAACTTGTCATCCAGGTAAACAGGGGTGTGACATCACAACAACTGTGTTGGACAGATTTTGCGAAATCTTCAGTTTTGCTTTATCGTCAAAGAGCAGGGTCCGACACCCCCGCAGAGGCACATGAAGCAATGTGCTGTTTTACATCCAACACTTAGGCAGAGTGAGAATTTTGAAATTCTATATGCATGTGCCAGGGGCTAGGACTGTGTTCTAATGCCTGGCCGTATGTCCCGCAGACCTTAAAACACTATGACATTACAGATATATACAAGACCTCGATTATTAGTGGTGATGTTGATGTACCATACTGATGCTGCCATGTATTGCTCAAGTTATCAGGGGCTGCGGGAAACCATGAACTGTGCTAATCCATGAGGCGATACCTACCTTTCGAGTGGGCCATTTGCACTGCCACCATGTAAAGAAATAAAAACATTTAAGAAGGGACTGGTGGACTCCAGTTCCCTCTATCTCCTAAAAACCGAGCTTGTTAGCAGAAGTAAACTCTCTCATCCATGTAGCACAAGACTTTTGTAGGTCACAAATGTGATTTGCCCATTTTCGCGACTCCCTGAAAAATGACAACTTTAACTTTGTACGACTTTTGCCGCTTTTTTTCTTTATTGCAATGTCACCCGCATACCCTTGTTTGCCCTCCTCATCGATTCCCTTTCACCCCCTACCATACATATGGTCCGTATGGACGATGTCAGAATGGGGCTGAGAAATTAGGGTTGACACTGCAATAAAGAAAAAAAACGGCAAAAGTCGTACAAAACTAAAAGTTGTCATTTTTACAAGCCACACTAAACGACAGCTCCACACATAGACCTTCCTTAAACCTAGGTCACTAGATAGGGCTCCACGAAGAGACAATGTGTGTATGAAGAGCAGGCGGTTATCACTGTGAATCGGGAGGAAAGCTACAGCAGCCAAAACACCACTTAAAACGCAGCAGACCAAACTAGCTGACACATTCCGACACTATGGTCAGCACACAGCGCTGCTGGCACAAGGGAAAGGCTACAACATGATTGTATTGTTTCATCCCTGCCCTCCAGAGTAGATGGTCCTTCGGATGAGACACTATGGACTTGCAGCACATAGAAATCCAATTGGCTGCAAATTAGAGATAAATGGGCAAACCAAATGATAGATAGGTTAGATAGTGTCCGATATAATTTGAGAGCACAAGGGAAGAAGGGGCAGAGTGAGAGTAACATTAGGGCATCCCATATTAGACCCGGTGCTTGAGTAGTATTTTTCTTTATACAACCTGCTTGTTGTAGTGCTCTGGGGTTGACAAGTTCTCCTTTCAGGTACAGATGTGAGTGAGAGGAAAAAAAAGTAATTTGAGAGAGAGAGAAAGTTCTTGGACAGGTGAGCTGGCTGGCTTCTGGTCAGCAGTCTCCGCACAGATTAAAGAACCCGGAGCAGCCGGGCAATCTGGGACAAAGCAAGGCTAATAGTTCATGAAGGAAATTGTGTTGCTTTATGATGAATCCGAGGCCCCCATCTTCGTCAACAATGAAATAAACATGTTTTACCTTTCTGCCTTAGTCCACTGAAATTAGCTTTGTTGCTCTTAAATTAATAAACCACTGTAGCGGTGGGGAGCATCTCAGCCTCAAGGAAAGGGCAGCAAAGGTAAGTTATGTTGCTAGTGCTGGGGTGGGATTTCTGGCACAGGTGGTGCTGAGAGGGGGCTGTGGAGAGAGGAGGAACAGAAGAACAAGTTACTCTCTTACCTGGTAACGTTTGTTTGATGGGATGGTCCGAAAACGTATTCCATGTCTATGACAGTAATCACCACATCTGTGCTGCTTCAGAAAATCTTCGGCGTCTGCGTCCTGCATCGATGACGTCGATACGCCGCCCTCGAGGACCTCCTCCGACGTCACTGGATGTTATAAGTAGGACGCAGGACGCCCGTAGCCTCAGTTGTAGTTTTTTCCCCCAGAATGTGTGCCACCAGTCTTCTGCCAGTCTGACACACAAAGCCTTGCGTAAACTTAAACTGCAATCGCATAAGAAATTCTGTAGCGGGGAAGGTAGGGAGGGAGCGATATGGAATGCGTCGTCGGACCATCCCATCGAAAGAACGTTACCAGGTAAGAGAGTAACTTGTTCTTCAAGGGGATTGGGCCCTCCGACGTATTCCATATCTATGACAGACTTCCAAAGCAGTACCAATGCAAGGAGGTGGGAAAAGAATTTAGAAAACAGAAATTTAGCATGCCCAATCAAATTGCGGAGTAAAGGACCGCCTTGCCAAAAAAGCCAGATCCAGTCCCCGGATGGAATCGAGGGAATAGTGACGTACAAAAGTATGTACCGAAGCCCAGGTGGCTGCATCACAGATGTTACGAATAGGAAAACCACTCTGCAGGGCAGTAGAGGCAGCCATACCCCTGCTAGAATGGGCCAGTAAGCCGACCGGTGGGTCCTTACCCACCAAGTGGCAACACTCAGAGATAGCCAAAATAATCCAGCGAGACAAAGTCTGTTTTGTCACAGCTTGTCCCAAATGCTTTCCAGCGTAACCAATGAAGAGTTGATTGTCCACTCTGACCCGGGACATGCGTGAAATATAAAAGCTTAACGCTCTCCTAGGATCAAGCCTATGGAGCCTCTCCTCTTCCTTACAAGATGTGGGGGAGGATAAAACGCCGGAAGAACAACCTTCTGGCCTGAATGAAATTCCAACACCACCTTCGGAAGAAAGGAAGGACAAACTCTAAGGACAACCCTGTCCTTATGAAACACAGTGAAGGGCGGCTTAACTGAAAGTGCCTGTAACTCACTCTGGGAGCAAAAGTGACCACAACCAAAATACAGTTTTAAGAGTTAACAGTCTCAAAGGCCATGAATGCAAAGGCTCAAACGGAGCACCCATCAGAAATTTGAGGACAAAGTTCAAATCCCAACCGGGCACCTGGAAAGGTGACTGAGGGAACATATTAGTGAGCCCTTTCAGAAACGGAGAAATTAAAGGAATCTTAAAATAGGAACACTCTTCACGCTTAAATATGGACAGCGCCGCCAGGTAACCTTTAATGGTACCCACTTGAAGGCCCCTATGGGCCAAAGAAAGGAAAAAATACAGAACCATGGGAATTTCACATGCAAAAGGATCCACATTGTTAACCCTGCACCAGTCGCAAAACTTTCTCCAACGGCAACGGTACAGGGACTTTGTTGCGGGCCTTCTGGCCGAAAGCAACACCTCCATCACGTCTTCAGGGAGGTCCCAATCCTTATACCTCAACCTTTCAGAAACCAAGCGTGAAGGTTGAGGGACCCGACCTCTGGATGGAGAACCTGAACCCCCCCTCTCGTGAGAGCAGATCGTCTCGGTAGGGAAGACGACGTGGAGGGCAGATGGAAAAGTCGAGAAGGTCCAGGTACCACGCCCTCCGGGCCCACGCCGGAGCAATGAGGATCCATCCGGGAACTGAACCTCCATATCCTCCGCAGTACTTGCGGGATGACAGGGACTGGAGGAAACGCATACAGCAGTGGGAATGACCACTCCACCACGAACGCGTCTCCTAAGGCTCCGTTTGGAGGAAATTCCCGCGAGCAGAACCTCTCGCACTTCCGGTTGACACTGGAGGCGAAGAGATCCACTTGAGGGATCCCCCAAAGAGCGAAGATCTCCAGGAGAATCTCCGGAGCCAACTCCCACTCGTGAGAGATCGCGCTCTGCCTGCTCAGAGCGTCCTCCGTCTCGTTTTAGTCTCCTGCCAGATGAACTGCCGAGATCGAAACTTCCTGCTGGATTGCCTAGAACCAGAGCTGCATCGCCTTCCTGCACAGAGGAAGTGACCCTGCCCCCCCCTTTTTGTTGAGGTAGTGCATGGCCACCGTGTTGTCCGTCAGAATCAGGACATTCTTTCCCCGCACAGTCAGCAGAAATGCCTTCAGGGCTAGCCCGACGGCCCTCAGCTCCAACAGATTGATATGGAGTCTGGACTCCGACGGAGACCAACGACCGCTGACTGTCAACTCGTTGGCATGAGCTCCCCATCCCGTGAGGGATGCGTCCGTCACGATCGACACCTCCGGCCAGGGTAGCCAAAATGGAGCTCCCTTCATCAGATTGCCTTCGACGGCCCACCACAGAAGGTCCTGGGTGACCGAGGGCAGCACCTGAATGGGGTCCGACATCCTGCCAGAGGACTGAGACGACTGGAGCTTGAGTGCCCATTGCAAAGATCACATCAGCAACCTGGCCTCTGGCACCAGAAGAATGCAGGATGCCATGAGGCCAAGCAATCTCAAGAACTCGAACGCAGGGAGACTCTGGGCATGTTGAAACTTGTGCACCATCTGCTGAATGTGCTGAGCCCTCACCTGGGGAGTAAAACACTGCCCCAGGGACGTGTCGAGCACTGCTCCGATGTACTGGAGCCTTTGAGTGGGACTTCTTTAAGTTAAGTGAGAAGCCCAGCTTGTGGAGGGAGTGGCAGGTGACAGACAGATGATCCAGGACTTGCTCGGGAGAGTGCGCCCTGATCAACCAATTGTCCAGGTAGGGGTAGACGGGAATCCCCCCTTTCCTTTCCTGAGGTGGCTGCCACCACTACCATGAGCTTGGTGAAGACCCTCGGGGCGGAGGTCAATCCGAACGGCAGGACCCAAAACTGAAAGTGAGAGTCGCCAACCGCGAACCACAGGTACTTCTTGTGCTTTGGATGGATCGGCACATGAAAACAAGCATCCTTGAGGTCGAGAGACACCAAGCAGTCCTGAAGTTGAAGGGCCTGGAGGACTTGGGAGAGAGTAACATTCTTGAACTTGTCCTTCCTGAGGAGTTTGTTCAAACCACGCAAGTCCATGATGGGTCTCAATCCCCAGTCTTTCTTGGAAATCAAAAAATAAGGGGAATACCATCCCTTGTTCCTCTCCGCTACAGGCACCAGTTCTAGGGCGCCTTTCTCCAGCAGGGATTGAATTTCCTGCGCAAGGAGCGGATCCGGACTCTTCAAAGAGAGATTCCCCAGTGGATTGTCTTGAGGCCTCTGCCGGAAAGGAGGACTGTAGCCTCCAGAAGGGTTATGATCTCCAGAACCCACACATCTGAAGTAATGGCGCGCCACTCTGCAAGATGCCGCGCCAGCCTTCCCCCAACCGGTGAACAATGGGACATGGCCTC
Source organism: Ambystoma mexicanum (assembly GCF_040938575.1). Taxonomy (NCBI): domain Eukaryota; kingdom Metazoa; phylum Chordata; class Amphibia; order Caudata; family Ambystomatidae; genus Ambystoma; species Ambystoma mexicanum. Next base: position 1,073,566,336 of record NC_090936.1, on the reverse strand, counting down.
ATGACTGAGCTTAAGCGGCTGCAGCGTTGCCTGAGGGCAAAGAGGCAACAGACCGAGCGGCCTTGGCACCTCGAGTACTTTGTTTTCCACCTCTGGCACTCTTAGGGTGGCCCCTTTGACTGGCAGCTCCTCTCGCTTTACCAAAGGATGAGTAATAACAAAAGGAACCTCCCCTCCGTTGCTGTCCCCTAGGACAAAAAGGCAGAGGTTGTCAAACTGAAGCGCCCAACAACTTTGCTGCAGCCTTTGAGGTCTGCAACCTCTCAAGGCTCTCGTCAGCCTTGCTGCCAAAAAGATGTTCCCCGTCAAAGGGCATGTTGAGGAGCCAGGCCTGCACATCAGGAGCAAACCCCGACTTCGACAACCACGCAAACGGTGCTCGCCGCCATGGACCTGCTGACGCAATCTGCCATGTCCAAACCCGACTGAACGGCCTCACACTTGCCGTCCCTACCATCCTGAACCATGACAAGGAAACCATTCCGTTCATCCCCTTTGGGAATATGTTCAGCCGCCAAGGAAACACAGTTCCACAGAGTGTGCGTGAAACGTGACAAGGCACATATGGAGTTGGCCGCCTGAAGGGCCATACCCCCTGCAGAAAACACTTTCTTCGCCCAGACGACAAAACGCTTGTTGTCCCGATCAGGAGGGATGGTAGGGTACGACGCCTGCTTTGCCGGGGCCGTAGCCGCCTGCACTACCAAACTCGCTGGAGTAGGGTGCTTGGACAAGTAGCAGGGGTCACTACTGGCTGGGCGGTATTTTCGCGGCAAAGACTTGCCGACTGCCTGGAGACTCTCCGGAGCAATCCAAGCCGCAGCCACCCTCCTCTGTAGAGCCATATGAAACGGCAGTACCAGGTCAGTTGGTAAACCAATGTCGAGGATATCCGTAAGGTCATCCTGAAAAACCTGGAGCAGACCATCTAAGTACTCGGTGACCCTTGACATAAGGCGCCGGTATGAAGAATCGGCATGAGTGCCAGGCTCAGGCCTACAAAACTCCACTTCTGGAGAGGTGCCCAGCCCACTAGCATCATGTAGGGACTGCCTCAAGTCCTCAAACTGGCTGTGGCCCGAGAGAATCTCATATGGCACCGTGTCAGGCACCATGCCATCATCAGAGCCCTCATCCACCTCTGAAATGAACTCCAGATGGTGGTAAGAAGGCACAGAACTTGAACCAAAGCCATGCTTGACCTTGGCCAGAGCCTTTCTAGTTGTTTTCCCCCAGCCGCGGGGTACCCCCGTCGACACAGCCTCGAAAGGCGTCACGTGAATCGACAGCATCAACGGCGCCGACAGTCCTCGAAGCCGGGGCCCCGAGCGTGTCCCTCGACGGCCGGGACGCCGATGGCGTCGACGACTTCTTCGAAGGCACGCCCTTGAAAGAGACCGTCGACGACCTACCGGCGTCGATGTCTTCCGTGAAGACACCACAGGTTCATACGGCCTCGAGCGCGTCGAGGACCGGGACCTGGACCGGGAATGCCGAGAACGATTCCCCTTGTCCGAGCGGGACCTTTTCCGCGAATCGTGACGACCACCCGAGCCCGAAGGTGTGTGAGCGGTGTCTCTCGGCTGATCATGACCGACCCCACTCAGAGGCGCGGACGGACCAGTGCCCTACGATTCGAGAATCGCCAACATTTTCTTCCCGGAGGAAGCCCATTCCTCCGGTGTCGCATGCTTGGTGGGTTAAGCGACCCACCAAAGGGCGGAGTCCTCGGATGAGGACAGAGAAGGCGACCGATGACAGCGCTTCCGGGAGTGCCTCGAAGAGGCAGAGGAGTGGCGAGACTGACTCCGGGACCGAGACCCACTGGACTTCCGATGACGACGCGGAGAGTCGCCCCTCGAGTCGTCAGTCGAAAGCCCCGCAGACCTTGACTTCCGGGGCTTGGACACCTTACCTGCCGATAACTTCTTCTTGCGCTCCCGCAAGGCTTTTGACATGAGCGACTGGCAGTCGACACAGTCATCTGTGTCATGGGCCTCCCCGAGGCACCAGAGGCAGGCGTCGTGCGAGTCCGTAACATCTGGGACCCACAGTTCCCGCACTTCTTAAAGCCCGGACGTGGTGTGGAAGACGTGGTAGACATCTTCACGAAGAAATACTTCACAAACACCAAACAGGTTCGAAGAACCGAGAAACAGAAACTCCAAAGAGTCGAGGCACGCCGAGATTCCCGAAGCGAACACGTTCGCGGAAAAAACGGAACTGAGGCTGCAGGCGTCGTGCGTCCTACTTATAACATCCAGTGACATCAGCCGTCGGAGGAGGTCCTCGAGGGCGGCATATCGACGTCATCGACGCAGGACGCAGACGTTAAAGATTTTCTGAAGCAGCACAGCTGTGGGGATTACTGTCATATATATGGAATATGTCGGAGGACCCAATCCCCTTGAATGGGGATTTTATGAGTTGTTGGGGGTCAGGGGGGCTGAAAGGAGAACTTCCCAGAAAAAATACTACTGCCATAAAACATGATTCAGTATAGATATTCAAACGGAAGCATAAGAAGGGCAGGGATCGGATCATCTGAAACAGCAATCAGAGCAGCAACCAAAATAGAATACCACTCTAATGATGGCTGTTGTGGACAATGAGCACTCGTGCACCTAACCCGGGCATCCTGTAGCCAATGATGCTTTGTGTTTTTGAAAAAACAGTGATCATTATTGGTCAAAGAGGAACACAAAACAAGGCAAACAAAAGAATAGCAGCGGGAGAATAAATGCACGAGGGAAGAGGGTAGAACAGGCAACCACAAGGAGTTGAATGAACAGAGAATCATTTTTATATAGCAAAGTGTTCTATGGATGAAATATGCAGAGGCGTGGGTGGCAGCCATGGCAACCAGTGTGAAGACGCGATCGAGCAATTGCCTGCACCAAACAAATATGGTAGTCGCCATGTTAGCATTTGTCTCGTCAAGTGTACTCCCCGTGGTGAACAAGCGTTAAGGCAAGTTGGGACTTCAAGAGCAGCCAAAACCCCCGTATTGAAATGTGCAGAATCAAAGGAATGCTCAGCATGAACAGTTCAGACATGAGCTGAGCTATGCTGAGCAACAGAAACAAAGGCAAAACATTGCAAACAGCCTCCATGCCTGGGATTTCATGCACGATCACAACAATCTTATCTGGTGAAATATTTTGTAAGGAGAAACCGATAAGAAAAAGACCATTTCTGCTTTAAAAAAAAAAAGTGTAATCTTGAATTACATACTCTACCATATAGGTGCAAAACTTCCATTTTACGATCTGGCCTAGTTAGTCAATATCAATTATCGAATTCAATTGGGCTAAACAGTCTGGGGGGTAGGGGGGGCGGGCGATCTTCTGTATGTTTACAGACTAGTGTTTGGTTTTAATTTGTTTCTCTGGGGCAATTGTCTAGCTAGTTTATTGGATCAGCACTAGAGACAGGAACTGGTTAATAGCTTCTAGTTGCAAATAAGCTGTAATGGGGCATCGTGGATGTTGATCCGAGGCGCCTAGTGCTGCAGCATCTGCGTATGCTGTTAACGAGGTAATGAGATTGTGATGCACTGGCATCCTGCTCTCATCACTTTATCTTCCTCAAGAGCACTGCTGGGAAAATAAAGGTTTCTGGTATTGACAGCCCTTTCCCGCCACTTGCAAAAGCGCAATCACAAATATTAACAGATAGAAAATTGATCACTCCTCTAAACGATGCCCCCTCGCCAAACTGAAAAAATAAACACCCCAAATATAACAAATACAATAAAGCACTGCATATGTTAAGGAAATGTTTTTTGTATGCAGCTGAAAATGTGCCCATATCAGGATTGGAGATATAGGCTAATCCTCTGGCAGAGTGAGATGGGCTACATCAAAAGGCGATGGCACAGCACCAACAATTGGATGGGTGATGTGACATGACCCATCTATGTTTACGACCAAGTCATTTTAGTAAGTATTCGTTCTTCCACTGTCTGAGAATCCTTTGTAATTTGTCTTTTTACTGAACAGGTGTAAGAAAAACCAGGCAAGTACCTATTTCCACGACCAAAACATTTCTAATTGCATCAGTACTAAAAAGCCAACAATAATCACCACAAACTGGCAAGTCATATACCACTCTCCCATCCGATTAACTTACTATTCAATTCAAACATATTGTACTGGAATGCCACTGGTGTTTACTAGGGATAACTATCTACATGATCAACTAAGATTCTGCCGTAGCCTGTAATACGGCCGATTAGATAATCTTGCTCAAAATGCAGCACTGGGATGTTTGAAATATTTTATGATCATTATTCTGTTTCTACCATGCAATCTTTCTAATGGCCAGTCTTCATTTTAATCATTTATGTGTGTGGTGCCACAGAGTATTGACTGTTCTAATGCTATTCTGATGACCCTTAAAGCAGGGTAAACATTTCGAATTGCAAGTTATTAGCCTAACTAGGCAATGGCGAGTGAGCATGTTGAGCCTTGCTAAAATCATCAACAGACCTGCATGCAAATAACCTGCAAACCACCAAGTATATCGACACATTTTGTTCTTGTATCCAGACTACTGGATATGTGGCAACAAACTACAACTACAACTGCTCATCCTTGGTTCACATCCGATATTTCCTGTTCCTCCTTGCAGCCTATATATTTAATAAAATAGGCTAACCCTACACCACATCACTCAGGAACATGGACATCTTTTCCAATCAAGATCTACCCCCTAATGTCCCAAGTCGTGGTAGTCATTGAAACTGTGTTCTCTTTTCTCAGAAGGGTATTCCCCCTATACAGACTGACCACAATAGTTTCATGCAGTAAGTGCCCTTGAGCTTTACTTCGTATTTGTATTTTGGGATTTGTATTGCGCACAGAACAGACCAAACCGTATAATGGCGCTGATTGAAACATCAAACAAAACATAGTTGGACCCAAGTATAGAATCGCCAGTATATGAAAAGAACCCTATCTAAATAAAGTTTTGAATGCTCTGCGGAATTGGTACAGTGACCTTATGGTCCTCAAATCTCATGGCAAGGAGTTCCACAATGTTGGACCAAATATCGAGAATATTCTATCTCCCTGGAATTTGTATGCTGAATGGGGTATCGATAGAAGAGCATCACTCAAACGCAGTGGTCTAACGGGCTGATATGAATGAAACTGGTCCCTCAAATATTGAGGGGCAGTACCATTAACACATTTAAAGATAAAGCAAGCTGCTTGAATCCAATGCAATCCTCGATCCGCAACCAGTGCAAATCACGGAGGAAGGATGTCACATGGGCAGTTTTGTCCAACTTAAATATCATCCTAACCGCTACGTTCTGTGCTTTTTGGAGTCTGTACGTTTGATAAGCCGGAATTCCCAACAACTGACTATTACAGTATTCAAAATGCACGCTAGTCAAAGCACCAACCACAGTCGCATGATCTGGAAGAGCTGAGCGTAGGTGTCTCAGAGCAAAATGCACTGCCTGGACCTTGGCTCCCAGTTGACCTTCGCTGCAAAGTTTCTCTTGCCAAATACAGCCCAGATTCTTGACCCTAGATACAGATTTTAAGGCCTTTCCCAGAAGAGTTGTGATAGGCAATTTCTTAGCTGCGGTCAGATGATGTCTTGGACCGAACAAAATAAGTTCGGCCTTAGCTGCATTGAGCAATAGTTGGTTTTTAGACATCCATCTGCTAACTTCTTCCAGGCACTGTTCAATCTTCAAAATGCCTCGACAAATTTGACCACCCCGATAAAAATCTGGGTATCACCTGCGTAGGAATGAAAGTTTAGCCCGTAATGTCTAAAGATCTCCAGAAGAGGACGAATATACAGGTGAAATAAAACGGTGAAAGGGAAGATCCCTGCGGGACCCCACAGTTCAACCTGATCAAATATGAAATAAATTCACCTAATTTCACCTGTTGACGGTTTGTCAAAAATTACCTAAACCAGCCTATGGCATGATCAGAGACTGATCCAACCTCATGCAATCGCACAAGGAGGATGTGGTGATTCACTGTGTCAAAGGCTGCGGAGCGGTCCAGCATTCCCAAGAGGGAGAGTTCTCCTTCGTCCACAGTCTTTAACAAGTCATCCTGCACAGATAAAGGGCGGTCTCAGTTCCAAAACCTGGTCTGAAATCTGATCGGAACTTAACCAATAACAATTCATGTTCCACAAATTTCTACGGTTGACCTGCAACTGCATTTTCAAGGATTTTAGCCATCCAAGAAAGCCCTGCTATGGGGCGATAATTCTACAGAGACTTGTCAATTGTTGGCTTTTTCTTAGCAGTGGGGTGACCATAAAGTGCTTTAAGCTACCAGGTACAATCCGATTTGTCAATGATTTGGTAATATGGATGCATGCCAAGCACTCCAGGGAATTGGAAAGAGCAGTCTAGATTGCAACATCCATTAGCGATAAAAAGTATAGAAGAACACACATGGCAGTCAGACCCTCCCCGGATGTACCACAAGTGAGGAGGACATCCTGCTTGGGAAGGAGATTGAGCTGCTGACCGGGACACCAAACCCCACAGTCGCTGAGATGCACAGCCTGCCCATGAAGAAACACAGCAGAGCCGTTGTGAGCTCTGCAAAAGCAGGAGAAGAACGGGGAAAGCCGTTGGAAGAGCCTGACAGTGGCAGATAAGGTAATCAAGAAGTTACAGGGGCTGTGTGGATCTTGGAGGAGAACAAGATAACCCCCATAACCAGTGTCTGAGACCAACAAATAATGCAGAGTACCTGGAATCATCATAATACCCGGCAGAATAGTGAACAGGTAAAAAGAGAAGATACAGTGAAGAAAGCCAAGTCTGGGACCTGCAACCTGAGGAGGAGAAAGTCCCCATTGCTCATATTCTTTATGGCAGTACCTGGCAGGGTAGAAAACCAGGTCTGCCAAGAATGAGCCACTAAAGAAAACTGGGGTCTGGGACCCACAACAACTGCCTTGACCTGAGAAAAGCCAGCGGAAGCAACTTTCCCCATGGGTATTGTGAACTGTGAAAGAGAGCCTGAGAAAGACCAGGGGAAGGGAGACATTTATCCTGGTATTTTGAACTGTAGAAGAGAGCCTGAGAAAGATAAGGGGGAAGGAAGACATTGCCTCCTGGTATTGTGAACTGTAAAACTAAAGCCGACAAAGGCCAGCGGAAAGGAGTTATTCCCCCCTGGTGTTGTGAATTGTGAAACTAAGAATAATAAAGGCATGGGGAAGGGAGACATTCCCCCTGGCTTTGTGTGGGGAATGCACAGAGCCAGACACCTGGAGAAGAGAGCCATTCTCCAGGAACTCAATTGTGAAGAAACAACTGTTGGCAATAAGGAATGTTGATGTTTTGAACTGGAACTTTACCTTATGAGTTTAAATTGAGAACTTTACTGTTTTTTTGGCTGGCATCACAACCTGGAACTTTGTTTTGTGCCTTGGAACGGGAGTCAGGTAAAGATCCTATCTAACAAGTGGAACTATGATCCGCTGTCCAGAAGAAGAGAGCCATTTGTCTGGACCAAGAAGATCCACTACCTCTTTAGTATAGTTATAAGTGAGGGACACATGTAGGTTTTCGACACAGGACGGTAGACTATTGTTTTATACAGACATCTTGACAAATCCATCAGCACTTTTAGTGGAGGAAAGGAAACCCCTAGGTTTTCTCTTCATTTTCATTGCTTATAAATGTTTATGCCACCAACCATGCTACTTGTGTGTCAGTATCCTCCTTTTGCACCCTTACACTATCACCTAATTGGACTTCTGTAGATACTTTAATGGGGTGTGAAAGACAGAGGAGGACTAGAACAAACAGCAGAAAATTTCAAATATATTTGAATCTTTTTAACTCAGCCCCAAAAGAACTTGCAATTTCTGAAAAACGGAGGCCGTGATGATCTCTGTGTCTGCACCAGCTAATTATTTTCACATGGAATGCAAAGGCTTGAGGTGGGCAGGCTCTTTTCTCACCAACAGAGAGGAAAATGGGTGTGACTAGTGGTAGGCCGGCTTCAAGCCGTGTTTTCTTCAAGAAGTGTATTTCTAGTAGAAAAGAAGTCCAACATTTAGACTGAAGTAGGGTTTTCATTTAAACGTGGCAAATGAACTTCGTTTTAGCTGCGTAAGGAAAAAGAAAACCGATCACAAGGCTGAAAATGCCTCCCAGATAAAGTTAATGGTTTGTCCCCACTACTCTGCTGGTAACCTGTGATACCGGGCATGAGAAGTAGTCATCCACGTGGCTTTGAGAAAATCAATACGGGCTATTAGTAGCCAATGAGGGGGGTGTGGTGGTCTCCCATCCAATAAAGAGGCTCAGAACGGGGTCTTTACCACACAGTATAGACCCCGTTATGAGTCTCTTCAGAGCAGGGGGCCGCCATCTTCCCTCGCTGAAAATCAGGTAAGTGCGCGCTCTCCTGCATCCATATCCTGCTCTGCTTTTTGCCTGCGCCGGGGACACTAGTCCTCAAGGCACATTTCTGCTGCATGAATGCCCACCATGGAAAGGGAAAAGGGATGCAGTTTCTCAACCGAGAAAAATAAACTTAGTACCCCGGTACAAAGCACTGGGACACTAATAGCAGTAAACCCATTGTGGGGAGGAGTGGCATCTGGTAATGTCCAGAGCCTTCGTTAAGGACATCGCTTCACTCAGGCCTGTAATCGGGGCCCCAGGGATTTACATGACGTGGTAATCCCCCCCCCCCCCATCTCTGGTTTTTTGCTTAATTAGAAACTGCTTAGGTCACATACACATTGAACATATAACTGGAATGCAAAGGTGTAGTGGGTATGTGGATCCACGACTGACATTACAAGGCAATAGATGCAGAGTAAAACACATAAGCAATTAAAACTTTTGGAGAAGCAGCAAAGCTAAAAGCACAGGAAAAAGGGTCACACAAAACTACCTGTCCAAACAGCTGAAGCAAAAGAGTTACTGCTTAGAAGAACAAGTTACTTTCTTACCTGGTAACGTTCTTTCGATGGGATGTTCCTCTGACGTATTCCAATTCTTTTGGCAGTGATTACCACAGCTGTGCTGCTTCGGAAAACTTTCGGCGTAGGAATCCTACGTCGATACGCTACCTCGAGGACCTCCTCAGACGGTCGACGCCACCAGATGTTATATGTAGGACGCACGACGCCCGTAACCTCAGTTGTAGTTTTTTCCCCCCAGAACATGTGGCATCAATCTTCTGCCAGTATTACTACAGAAAGCCTTGCGGAAACGGAAGCTGCAATCGCATAAGAAATTCTGTAGAAGGGCAGGTAGGGAGGGTACGATGTGGAATACGTCGGAGGAACATCCCATCAAAAGAACGTTCCCAGATAAGAAAGTAACTTGTTTGAAGGGATTGTGTCCTCCGACGTATTCCACACCTTTTGACAGACTCCCAAAGCTGTACCAACGTAAGGAGGTGGGATTTAGAATGCACAATCAAATTGCAGAATAGAGGACTGTCTTGCCAAAGGCCAAATCTTGCCCATTGATGGAGTCCTGGGAATAATGTTTCACAAAAGTATGGACAGAGGCCCATGTGGCTGCTTCGCAAATACTGCGAATCGTAACACCCCTCTGTAGTGCAGCGGAGGCTGCCATACCCCTAGTAGAATGAGCCCGTAAGCCTACTGGAGGGCTCTTTCCCGCCAAACGATAACACTCAGATCGTCAAAATGATCCATCTAGACAAGGTCTTCTTGGAAACAGCCTGACCTAAACGCCTTCCAGCATAGCCAATAAAGAGCTGATCGTCCACTCTGACCCGGGACATCCGTGAGAGATAGAAACTCAAAGCTCTCCTTGGGTCCAACCTATGGAGCCTTTCCTCCTCCTTACCAGGATGTGGAGGAGGATAGAATGCCGGAAGAATTACCTTCTGGCTCAGATGGAATTCCGACACAACCTTCGTGAGAAAGGAAGGCTGTACCCTAAGAACAACCCTGCCCTTATGGAACACAGTGAAGGGTGGTTTGGCGGAAAGTGCCTGCAACTCACTCACTCACTCTGCGGGCAGAAGTAACCACAACTAAAAATACAGTTTTAAAGGACAATAGTCTCAATGGACAAGAATGCAAGGGCTCAAATGGAGTTCCCATTAGGAACTTTAAAACCAAATTCAAATCCCATCCCGGCACTTGGAAGGGCGACGGTGGAAACACGCGAGTTAGCCCTTTTAGAAACTGAGATATCAAAGGGATTTTAAAATAAGAACATTCCTCAGACGAGTGCTTAAATATGGACAGCGCCGCCAGGTAACCCTTAATGGTACCCACATGCAGGCCCTTGTGAGCCAAAGAAAGCAAAAGAGACAAAAGAAAGGAATGGAACATTGGAAAGGATCCACATTCTGTACCCTGCACCAGTCGCAGAACTTCTTCAAACGGTAACAGTACAGGGATTTTGTTGCGGGCCTTCTGGCCGAAAGCAACACCTCCATTACGTCTTCAGGGAGGTCCCAATCCTTATATCTTAGCCTTTCAGATACCAAGCATGAAGACTGAGAGACTTGACCTATGGATGGAGAACTCGACCCCCCTCCTGTGAGAGCAGATCGTCTCGGTAGGGAAGACGACGTGGAGGGCAGAGGGACATGTCTAGAAGGTCAGGTACCACGCTCTCCTGGCCCATGCCGGAGCAATGAGGATCATCCGGGAACCGAACCTCTGCAACACCTGCGGAATGAAGGGAACTGGGAGGAACGTGTACAGTAGTGGGAAGGACCACTCCACCACAAACGTGTACCCCAAGGCCCCTCTTGGAGGAAATCCCCGCGAGCAGAATCTCTCGCACATCCGGTTGACACCGGTCACAAAGAGATCCACTTGTGGGGTTCCCCAAAGGGCGAATATCTCCAAAAGAACTTCCTGAGCCAGCTCCCACTCGTGAGAGACCGTGCTCTACCTGCTCAGAGCGTCCGCCGCCACGTTTTCATCTCCAGCTACATGAACTGCCGAGATCGAAATTTCCTGCCGGATTGCCCAGAAGCCGAGCTGCATTGCCTCTCTGCACAGTGGGAGTGACCCTGCCCCCCCCCTTTTGTTGAGGTAGTGCATGGCCACTGTATTGTCCGTCATAATCAGGACATTATTCCCCCGCACAGACAGCACAAAAGCCTTTAGGGCTAGCCTGACAGCCCGCAGCTCTAACAGATTGATGTGGAGTCTGGACTCCGATGGAGACCAACGACCGCTAGCTGTCAGCTCGTTGGCATGAGCTCCCCAACCCGTGAGGGATGCTTCCGTCACGATCGTCACCTCTGGCCACGGTTGTCAAAACGGAGCCCCTTTGAACAAATTTCCTGCGACGGGCTACCACAGAAGGTCCTGGGCGACCGAGGGCGGAATCTGAACGGGGTCCGACATCCTGCCGGAGATATGCGACCACTGCATCCTGAGTGCCCACTGCAGTGATCTCATCGGCAGCCTAGCCTTTGGCACCAGTAAAATTCAGGATGCCATGAGGCCGAGCAATCTCAAGAACTCGAACACCGGGAGACGTTGAAACTTATCCACCATCTGCAGAATGTGATGAGCCCTCACCTGGGGAGGCGAACACTGCCCCAGGGATGTGTCTAGCACTGCCCCGATGTAGGTGTCTCATGAGACTTCTTTAAGTTGAGGGAGAAGCCCAGCTTGTGAAGGGAGTGGCAGGTGACGTACAGATGATCCAGGACTTGCTCGTGAGAGCGCGCCCTGATGAACCAATCGTCCAGATAGGGGTAGACGTGAATCCCTCCTTTCCAGAGATGCGCTGCCACCACCACCATCAGCTTGGTGAAGACCCTCGGGCGGAGGTCAATCCTAACGGCAGGACCCGAAACCGAAAATGCAAGCCGCCAGCCGCGAACCTCAGGTACTTCCTGTGCTTGAGATGAATCAGCACATTAAAGTAAGCATCCTTGAAGTCGAGAGACACCAACCAATCCTGAAGTTGAAGGGCCTGGAGGACTTGAGAAAGAGTAACCATCTTGAACGTGTCCTTACTGAGGAGCTTGTTCAAACCACGCAAGTCCATGATGGGTCTCAATTCTCCGTCTTTTTTTGGGATCAAAAAATATGGGGAATACCATCCCTTGTTCCTCTCGGCTACAGGTACCAGTTATTTGGCATCTTTCTCTAGCAGGGATAGGATTTCCTGCGCAAGGAGCGGATCCAGACCCTTCAAAGAGAGCTTCCGCAGTGGATTTGCGTGAGGCCTCTGCCGGAAAGGAAGACAGTAACCGTGGGCTATGATCTCCAGAATCCACACATCTGGAGTAATGGCATGCCATTCTACAAGATGCTGCGCCAGCCTTCCCCCAACCGGCGAACCATGGGACATGGCTTCATGACTGAGCGGAAGTGGCTGAGGCAGTGCCTGAGGGCAAGGAGGCAACTGCCCGAACGGCTTTGGCACCTCGAGTACCTTGCTTTCCACCTCTGGTACTCCTACAGTGGCCCAGTTGACTGGCAGCTCCCTCGATCTACCAAAGGAAGAGTAGTATCGAAAGGAACCTCCCCTCCACTGCTGTCCCCTAGGCCGAAAAAGGCAGAGGTTGATGCACTGCAGTGCTCAAGGACTTCGCAGCAGCTTTGGAGGTCTGCAACCTCTCAAGGGTTTTGTCAGCCTTGCTGCCAAAAAGATGGACACCATCAAAGGGCATGTTGAGAAGCCAGGACTGTACATCAGGAGCAAACCCTGACTTCCGCATCCACGCAAACCTGCGCATCCCGGTGCTCGCTGCCATGGACCGGCTGACACAGTCTGCCACGTCCAAATAGACTGAACGGTTTCACACATGGCATCCTTGCCATCCTGAACGAGGGCAAAAAAAAACATCCCATTCCTCCCCTTCGGGAATATGTTCAGCTGCCAACGACAATTCCACAGTGTGCACGTGAATCTTGCAAGGGCACAAACGGAGTTGGCTGCTTTTAAAGCCATAACCCCAGAAGAAAATACCTTCTTCGCCCAACCATCAAAGCGTTTGTCGTCCCTATCAGGAGGGATTGTGGGGTACGCAGCCTGATTTGCTGGGGCCGTACACGCCTGCACCACCAAACTCTCCGGAGTAGGGTGCGTAGACAAGTAGCAGGGGTCACCACTGGCTGGGCAGTATTTTTTAGGCAGCAACTTTTTCACTGCCAGGAGACACTCTGGAGCAGTCCAAGCCGCCACCACCCTACTCTGTAAGGCCATATGAAATGGCAACACCGGGTCAGTGGGTGGACCTTGGTCCAAGATATCTGTCAGGTCATCCTGCAGAAAATCCACAGGTGGAGCCGACCACCCCAGATACTCTGTCACCCTCGACATGAGGCGCCTGTACGAGTAGTCAGCATGTGTACCAGGCTCAGGCCTGCCAAACTCAACCTCCAGGGAGGTATCAAGACCACTTGCGTCATGTAAAGATTGACGAAGGTCTTCCAATTGGCTATGACCAGACAGCAGGTCATCAGGAACCTCAGGAGACACAACCCCCTATTCATCAGACCCTTCCTCTACCTCTGAAATGTACTCCAAGGGTTGGAACAAGTCCACCCTGGGAGGAGGAACAGAGTATGGGTCAAACATAGGCCGCACAGACTTGCAGAGTGCCTTTCTCCGAGCTTCCACAGCTCTCCTGGGCACCTCTGGCAAATTTTCCTCAAAAGGCGCCAAGGGCGCCGATGGGAGCGGCGTTGATGTCGACCGAGGTGCAGACGACTGCAACAACAGCTTTGAGGCCGGTGCCCCGAGTGGGTCCTTTGACGGCCTCTGCACCTACAACTTTCTCGGAGCCTCGAGCAAGTCCCTTGATGGACATGGCGCTGACGGCGTCGATGCCTTCTTCGAAGGCCTCACAGGCTCCAATGGCCTCGACGTCGAGGACCGGGTCCTGGAGCAGGCACGGTGGCGATCATCCTTGTCCGTTTGGGACCTCGACAGTTCCCGATGACCGCGCCGACCGCCCGAGCCCGAAGGTGTGCGAGCAGTGGCTCTAGCAGGTCCCTGCCTGCTTCACTCGAGGGCGCGGACGGAACGGTGCCCTGCGATTCGAAAATCGCCATCATCTGCCGGCCGAATTCATCCCATTCGGCCGGCGGCGAGTGTTTCGTGGGACAATCCACCCGCCATCTGTCTGAGTCCTCTGACGAGGACGGGGAAGGCGACTGGTGATGGCGCTTCCGTGAATGTCTCGAAGAGGCCGAGGAATGGCGGGACCCACTGCTAGAACAAGACCCCCATGGACTTAAGCCGACGCGGAGAGTCACCCCTCGAATCGTTGGTCGAAAGTCCAGCGGATTTCGACTTACAGGGCTTGGAAACCCTACCTACTGACAGCTTCTTCCGCTCCCGCAAGGCCTTCGATGTCAGAGACTGACATTCGTCGCAGTCATCGGTGGCGTGGCTCTCGCCGAGGCACCGTGGCAGACATTGTGCGGGTCCGTAAGTGACATCTTGGAACCGCAGTCCCGACACTTCTTGAAGCTCGACTTCGGGGTAGCAGAAGACAAAGACATACTCCAACAACAACAGAAGAACAGATTCAACAGGAGAACCGAGGTGCGCAGAGATTTCAAAGCGAACACGTTAGCGGAAAAAACGGAACAGAGGCTACGGGCGTCGTGCGTCCTACATATAACATCCGGTGACGTCGACCGTCGGAGGAGGTCCACGAGGGAGCCTATCAACGTCATTGACGCAGGACGGCTGCGCCAAAAGTTTTTTGAAGTGCACAGCTGTGGTAATCACTGCCAAAAGATGTGGAATACGTCGGAGGACACAATCCCCTCGAAACTGGGCCTACAAAACGTTGCAACCCTGCTAAATGAGTTCATGTTCGTGTCTGGTGTCCAAGCAAAGTTTCGAAACAATCGTTTTGAATTACAAAAGTTCCGAAACAAAAGTTTCAACAAAAAAAAAAGTGATTAATGTATTTTTGTCTGGAGCAAAAACCATGTTTTTCAGCTAATCTGCAGATCCACAATGCAATGCTCAGTGTCTCTCAAATGAAGGCTACTGGGTGGTGCTTCTACATGTTTGGCTTAGATGAAAAGTCATTTTTACCCTCATCCTAAAATATGAATGGCCTCCATGACAATAGAAATTAAAATTATACTATATAGTAACAAGGTGCTAGGAATCAACAACGTACTAGACTGCTAGAGTACTAATTTAACAGATTCAATATAGTGGCATTTAATACCTGCTATGTTGGTAGGAGTATTGGCTAATTCCATCACGAATGAAGGCGTATAATAGGACAATCATTACTGAAAACCTACCCGTCGATATCATGGAGAAACTGTGCGTGGAAATAAAAAATAAATATAGACAAAATCTTGCCATGTTGGCACATCTGGATTGCGCCAAAGAGTTTCTTTTATTCAATAACAGATTCTAAGCAACCCCCAATGTGAACAGCAAATATGTAATCATGAATGATGCACTGATTTGCTCCAAGTGATGCGCACGTGGAGAAAGGAAAGCCTCAAGGAGTGAGACCTGATGCTATGAAGGGTACTTGATTGAAGGGTTCGAAAAACAGAGAAGGAAAGAGGACGTGTAAGATTATCTGACCTGTGAAGAAGACCGAGTAAAGCAGATATAGTGACAAACGCACAGGCAGGCTACCACAGTCTGGCCATTCACAGGGTTAATGGACCCGTCTAAGTGCCCTACAATAGGAACCGATTTGCACACACGAAGCATGCAATGTTAATGTACCCGTCTGCTTGAAATAAAGTATGTCCATAGATTTGAATACAATAAGAGTCCTCTGGGAAGGATAAAGATGGATGTTAAGTGAAATTGCATGACAGCCATATTATGGAAGCCCACATTAAGGATTAAATGTGCGCTGAGACGCAGACCGCAATGTAGTTAACCAGAACCAGCCTTAAAACTGAACATTACAAATGTGCTGAATTCGTCCAAAATCGCCTTAAGTAGTTTAAAATACGGTTACCTACAAACCTTTGTCATGCACCAGAACTATAGCTTGTGAAGTCCTTTATCTGATGGAAGGTGATCATATTTCTAAAAACGAACATTGTGAAGCCAGTGTCAGGAAAAAGAATACATGGCTGCATGGAGATAGGTTGTCAAGGAGCGAGCTTGTCAATCACCAGACAAGAAAGTCATTCCATTAACACAGGACCCAAGCACACCAGTATTCATCACCTCCATTGCTAAGAAGTACCTTACATATCTTGAAACATATCTTTAGCTGTTACCAGATAAAATGCTACTCTGTACAGTGGGATAAAGAAGGTGCACAAGATCTTTTGACACAACTTGAGGCTTGGATGGAAAATCTGAACTGTAACTTGTGACCTATATGCATGGTCTCAGTAACCATTTGCTTGCATGGGTTCACCTGGAAGAAGTTATGAAGTGGGACAGTCTCTGTCCAATTGAGGCATTGTGGCTATTGATCAAAATGAGGGATTTACTTGAAACGTAAGAGTTGGATTAAGTTACTCCTATGCAAAACAAAAGGTGATGGCTGGAAAGTTTAGGATTAATGTTATCCTCTAGCATTGCTCTGGGCAACCCTCACGCCTATCGTTCTTTGCCTGCCAAGCCATTACAAAAGGGGAAAGACCATATGCAAATCAGGCGTAGACCCACCCCAAAAGGGGCTGGCCAGCCCCACTTGCTTGGTCACATCCCTTCTGCACCAGACCAGAAGCATCCCCAGACATGTTTCGGAGGAGTATCTTGGGTCTCTAGGCCTAGCAGGCACAGGACCCACATCTGGCCATACCTGTCCCACTTGGGGTGACTAAGCAAAACAAAAGAAGTGATGGTTGGTCGTATCGCCTACAACTGTCCATCTGGTTAGTTAATATGCCTCTCTTTGACCTCTGGACGCTCATCTGAATATTCACAGTATAAGTAACTGTCACTTGGGTGGCGTCATCTCAGCTTGCATTAGCTCAGTATCTTGTCTGTCTGGATGCTCACACTCATTCCCTTAAATAACAATGAGAGCTACACATTGACAGCTCTTTGGTAGGTTGCTTTTTGGCCAACACGGGGTACATAAATGCTTGCAGACTTTTTCAAAAGACCTACACAAACCTTGAGGTAGATGTAATCACATTTTTAGCAGTTGCTTCCACGTGAAATAACATCTGGAAGGAGATGTGCAAACCATGTTCACCTCCAAATGATCAAAAGAAAGGAAGTACACTTAATTATTAACCTGCAGCTTCCCATGTTTTGGACTGAGAGACTCCAATGATCCTTCACCATTGAATATGCTGGCTAGTAGTGAATACAGTACAAAAACTTATGGAGAGCCAAATGTTGCAGACCCCGTAGAGAGAGGAAAAGGCGGTTCATCATCGGATGGCTTGCCAAACCTATTTGACCTTTATTCGAGGGAATTGATGGTCTTGAGTCATTCGATTTTTAGCCTTCAGGCTTGCTTGTGCCATGCCCAAGAGGCACACAATCATGCATCCATCATGAGACAAAAACCTTTTTTGTGAGCTCAGGCTCTGCAAATAATTTACTTGCGCACTAAATCCATCGAGTTGCCAGCATTCTACCAACCATATTCATCTTATGGGGGTCTCATACTAGAGAAGTGTATTGTACAATGTATCTTAACTAGTGCAAAGTCAGCAAGTTAGAGCTGGAAACCCAATTTATGGAAACAAATCTAGTTCTGGCAAATGCCACTGAATAATCCTGCAATGAGAACTGGGATCAACAAGGCACCAGGTAAGTACTTGAAAAGAAGAAGTGTGCCAATGTAACTGCTACAATATATGCTTGTGATTTACCACGTCTTCCAGTCAGAATCACTGTAAAATGGCACAGATAGTCCTATCAATTTTTCAACACATAATAAAACTGTTAGTTTCCATCCCTAATGAAAGGTAGTGTGGCCTACACCTTTTTTAATGAGAAGTTTCTCTTTCAATAAGTAGAACAGTGCAGTGAACGTATTCCTGTGTCATTGCTTCAGCACTCTCACCAGATAGCATCCGTCAGGTACAGCATTTATTGCAATTCTTTCACTGTCACAACGGATTGATCCCACCAGATCAAAGTTAAGGATCCTGCAGAGCTTATACTCTTTAGGCACAGAGGAATCCAGAAGGGGCGGCAGCTTAGCATAAACACCACATAGTAAACAGGGGGAACAGGAGCATATGTCTATTTTTAACAACTGAACTAATGCACTGGATCCACTACTGCATAAGGGGAGCCATGGCTGTACCTTTTAATTATCACTTAGAACTACTCATATCTCTGCACCAGATGTGTCCGATAGGCTTAGATGTTTTGAAGTGATACGCGTCCTTTTCAAAAAGTCGACTTTGCCGCTTTTTCTTCATTCACAATTGATTCATTTAGCACAACATATCTATCACAAAGTGGTACTTAAACAGAAAAACATCAAATATAATGCACTTTTCTGTGCAATGAGCGAAAAAATTCATTTGACCAATGTAAATTAAACGCAATAACTTATATTTAGCGGCTTAAGTTTCAAAATGTTTTATCAAATGCAAACTCTCTACCTGTCTAGCAAATATTTTTATTTTATGTAGTATATGCTTTATTAGCCGTGTACTATAAGCAACAGTTTCTCACCAATTTTGTTGGGCTTCTTTCAAAATCAAATGTGCACCAACCGCCACGCCAATGCCTGACATTGGATCAGCTTGCTGTTGTACCACTGGTTCTTGACATTACCGCCTTGCTCAGCCCTCCAACCCCCTCAAGTTGCACCCTTGCCCATTTCTCTACTAGTCTTATTCTCCAACATGGAATTATTTGCATTACACTTCTAACCTTTAGGACCCCTGCACTGACTTAACACTCGGCACTGTCGAAGCAGGGATGCACGTGATTGACGAAAAGGTAGAATACGAAAATCACGAATTCGAAATACCAGTCACAAAATTTTCACGTACATGATCCCAGCCTGCTATCCCCCCAACCTGCAAGCCCCTTACCCTTAAAATGCACCTCCTGCTCCTCACCTGCTGTTCCTCTGCACGGCCCCTTGCCCGAGATGAGAGTTCCCCCTCCCCTTTGAGGGGCAGAACCTCCGCCATGGGGTCAATTTCTTTTTTAAAAATTCTTTCTTTGTCCCCCGCTTTCATTTGTCTCAAAGCGGGAGACACCCCTGCCATCCCCATATTCCCTTAATGTGAATCAAGGGGAGCTGGGATCAGCCCTGCAACCCCCTTTTCCCCTGTTCGATTTTTTTAATTTCAACATTTTCTGCGGAAACCTCAAAGCAGCAAAGCCAGCATTGGTTGAGTCAGTTGGTGAACTGCCAGTATCTTGTGGGAGGGCCATCACAAATAGACCAAAACAAAACAAAAAAGACCTAAATTTAAGCATTAGTGGACTAGTTCACAATGCTTTTTCCACTGCAGGTCTCGACTTTCTCCAACAAAGAGAAGATAGATATATCTGTGCGCGTATAAGGCAAGCATTACTTACCAGTAATAGTGTTTATGGGGCTTGGCATCTGTCTAGGGTTGCATTCTTTGCACATGCTACAATCTAGGACTGGCCTGGAATATTAGATCTTTACTTCCATACCCCAAACAAGCACTTTTTCCTTATTTTTTCCTCTTTCTCACTCTTGCTCTCTCTCAAAAAGAACATGGACAGAGAAGAACAAGTTACTTTCTTACCTGGTAACGTTCTTTCGATGGGATGGTACGATGACGTATTCCATATCTATGATATGTAATCACCACAGCTGTGCTGCTTCGGAATCTTTTTTCGGCGTCTGCGTCCTGCGTCGATGACGTCGATGCGCCGTCGTCGAGGACCTCCTCCGACGTCATCCGATGTGATAAGTAGGACGCACGACGCCCGTAGCCTCAGTTGTAGTTTTTTCCCCCAAAACGTGTGACATCAGTCAACTGCCAGTCAGATACAAAGCCTTGCGGAACGTAAGCTGCAATCGCAAAAGAAATTCTGCAGCGAGGAAGGCAGGGAGGGAGCGATATGGAATACGTCGTCGGACCATCCCATCGAAAGAACGTTACCAGATAAGAAAGTAACTTGTTCTTCGAGGGGATTGGGTCCTCCGACGTATTCCATATCTATGACAGACTCCCAAAGCAGTACCAGAGCAAGGAGGAGGGAAAGAATTTAGAATCAAAATTTAGAATTGCCAATCAAATAGCAGAGCAAAGGACCGCCTTGCCAAAGGCCAGATCCTGTCCTCGGATGGAATCGAGGGAATAGTGACGTACAAATGTATGCACTGAAGCCCAGGTGGCTGCATCACAGATGTTGCGAATAGGAACACCCCTCTGCAGGGCAGTAGATGCAGCCATACCCCTGGTAGAATGGGCCCGCAAGCCAGCCGGTGGGTCCTTACCCGCCAAGCGGTAACACTCCGAGATGGCCAAAATAATCCAGCGAGACAAAGTCTGTTTCGTCACAGCTTGCCCCAAACGCTTTCCAGCGTAACCAATAAAGAGTTGATCGTCCACTCTGACCCAGGACATGCGTGAAACATAAAAGCTTAAAGCTCTCCTAGGATCAAGCCTATGGAGCCTCTCCTCTTCCTTACCAGGATGCGGAGGAGGATAGAATGCCGGAAGAACAACCTTCTGGGCCAAATGAAATTCCGTCACTACCTTCGGAAGAAAAGAAGGACGAACTCTAAGGACAACCTTGTCGTTGTGAAATACAGTAAAGGGTGGCTTAACTGAAAGTGCCTGTCACTCACTCTGCGAGCGGAAGTAACCGCAACTAAAAACACAGTTTTCAGAGTTAACAGCCTCAAAGGGCAAGAATGTAAAGGCTCAAATGGAGCACCTGTTAGAAACCTGAGAACAAGGTTTAAATCCCAACCGGGCACCAGGAAAGGTGACGGAGGGAACACATTAGTGAGCCCTTTCAGAAACTGTGAAATTAAAGGGATTTTAAAGTAAGAACACTCTTCAGACGAGCGCTTAAAGATGGACAGCGCCGCCAGGTAACCTTTAATGGTATCCACTTGCAAGCCCCTGTGGGCCAAAGAAAGTAAAAAGGACAGAACCATGGGGATGTCACATGCAAAAGGATCCACATTCTGAACTCTGCACCAGTCGCAGAACTTACGGCAACGGTACAGAGACTTTGTTGCTGGCCTTCGGGCCGAAAGCAACACCTCCATCACGTCTTCAGGGAGGTCCCAATCCTTATGCCTCAACCTTTCAGAAGCCAAGCGTGAAGGTTGAGGGATCTGACCTCTGGATGGAGAACCTGAACCCCTCCTGTGAGAGCAGATCGTCTCGGTAGGGAAGACTACGTGGAGGGCAGATGGACAAGTCGAGAAGGTCCGGGTACCACGTCCTCCGAGCCCACGCCGGAGCAATGAGGATCATCCGGGAACCAAACTTCCGTAACCTCCGCAGCACTTGCGGGATGACGGGGACTGGAGGAAACGCGTACAGCAGCGGGAATGACCACTCCACCACAAACGCGTCTCCTAAGGCTCCTTTTGGAGAAAATTCCCGCGAGCAAAACCTTTCGCACTTCCGGTTGACACTGGAGGCGAAGAGATCCACTTGAGGGGTCCCCCAAAGGGCGAAGATCTCCAGGAGAATCTCCTGAGCCAACTCCCACTCTTGAGAGATTGTGCTCTGCCTGCTCAGAGCGTCCGCCGTCACGTTTTCATCTCCGGCCAGATGAACCGCCGAGATCGAAACTTCCTGCTGGATGGCCCAGAACACGAGCTGTATCGCCTCCTTGCACAGAGGAAGTGACCCTGCCCCCCCTTTTTGTTGAGGTAGTGCATGGCCACTGTGTTGTCCGTCAGGATCAGGACACTCTTTCCTCGCACAGTCGGCAGAAAAGCCTTCAGGGCTAGCCTGACGGCCCTCAGCTCCAACAGATTGATATGGAGTCTGGACTCCGACGGAGACCAACGACCGCTGACTGTCAGCCCGTTGGCATGAGCTCCCCATCCCGTGAGGGATGCATCCGTCACGATCGTCACCTCCGGCCAGGGAAGCCAAAATGGAGCCCCCTTCATCAAGTTGCCTTCGACGGCCCACCACAAAAGGTCCCGGGCGACCGAGGACGGCACCTGAACCGGGTCCGACATCCTGCCGGCGGACTGCGACCATTGCATCATGAGTGCCCACTGCAAAGATCGCAGGCGAGCCTCTGGCACCAGAAGAATGCAGGATGCCATGAGGCCGAGCAACCTCAAGAACTCGAACGCTGGGAGCGGCTGGGCATGCTGAAACTTGTGCACCATCTGCTGGATGTGAAGAGCCCTCACCTGGGGAGGAAAACACTGCCCCAGGGAAGTGTTGAGCACTGCTCCGATGTACTGGAGCCG
The DNA here is from genome assembly GCF_040938575.1 of Ambystoma mexicanum. NCBI lineage: Eukaryota > Metazoa > Chordata > Amphibia > Caudata > Ambystomatidae > Ambystoma > Ambystoma mexicanum. The sequence goes on along the minus strand of NC_090936.1, from coordinate 1,073,544,053 downwards.
CTGTGTTGGCGTCAATTGGGACTTCTTTAAATTGAGGGAGAAGCCCAGCCTGTGAAGGGAGTGGCAGGTGACGGACAGATGATCCAGGACCTGCTCTGGAGAGCTCCCCCTGATCAACCAATTGTCCAGGTAGGGGTAGACGTGAATCCCCCTTTGCCTGAGATGCGCTGCCACCACCACCATGAGCTTGGTGAAAACCCTCGGGCGGAGGTCAATCCGAACGGCAGGACCCGAAAATGAAAGTGCGAGTCGCCAACCGCGAACCTCAGGTACTTCTTGTGCTTGGGATGGATCGGCACATGGAAGTAAGCATCCTTGAGGTCGAGAGACACTAACCAGTCCTGAAGCTGAAGGGCCTGGAGGACTTGAGAGAGAGTAACCATCTTGAACTTGTCCTTCCTTAGGAGTTTGTTCAAACCGCGCAAGTCCATGATGGGTCTCAATCCCCCGTTTTTCTTCGAAATCAAAAAATAAGGGGAATACCATCCCTTGTTCCTCTCCGCTACAGGCACCAGTTCTATCCCGCCTTTCTCCAGCAGGGCTTGAATTTCCTGCGCAAGGAGCGGATCCGGACTCTGCAAAGAGGTTCCCCGGTGGATTGTCGCGAGGCCTGTGCCGAAAGGGAAGACAGTAGCCGTGGGTTATGATCTCCAGAAGCCACACATCTGAAGTAATGGCATGCCACTCTACAAGATGCTGCGCCAGCCTTCCCCCAACCGGCGAACCATGGGGCATGGCCTCATGACTGAGTGGTAGCAGCTGCGGCGTTACCTGAGGGAAAAGAGGCAACTGCCCGAGCGGCCTTGGCACCGTCGTCCACCTCTGGTACTACCTGCATAGGCCCCTTTGACTGCCAGCACCTCTCGCTTTACTGAAGGACGAGTAATAGCGAAAGGAACCACCCCTCCATTGCTGTCCCCTAGGAGGAAAAGGCAGAGGTTGGTGAACTGCAGCGCCCAACGACTTCGCTGCAGCTTTTGAGGTCTGCAACCTCTCAAGGCTCTCGTCAGCCTTGCTGCCAAAAAGGTGTTCACCGTCAAAGGGCATGTTGAGGAGCCGGGACTGCACATCAGGAGCAAACCCCGACTTCCGCAACCACGCAAACCTGCGTATCACAGTGCTCCCCGCCATGGACCTGCTGACGCATTCAGCCAAGTCCAAACCCGACTGAACGGACTCACACATGGCATCCTTACCATCCTGGACCATAGCAAGGAAACCATCCCGTTCGTCCCCTTCGGGAATATGTTCAGCCGCTAACGCAACACAGTTCCACAGAGTGTGTGTGAAACGAGACAAGGCACAAATGGAGTTGGTCGCCTGAAGCGCCATACCACCAGAAGAAAACACTTTCTTCGCCCAGCCATCAAAACGTTTGTCGTCCCTATCAGGAGGGATGGTAGGGTACGACGCCTGCTTTGCCGGGGCCGGGGCCGCCTGCACCACCAAACTCTGGTCAAGTAGCAGGGGTCGCTACTGGCTGGACGGTATTTTTGCGACAAGGACCTGCCCACCGCCGGGAGACTCTCCGGAGCAGTCCAAGCCGCTGCCACCCTTCTCCGTAAAGCCATATGGAACGGCAGTACCGGGTCAGTTGGGGGACCAACATCAAGGATGTCCGTGAGATCATCCTGCACAAACTCCCCTGGGGGAGCAGACCAACCCAAGTACTCAGAAACCCTAGCCATAAGGCGTCGGTACGAGGAATAGGCATGAGAGCCAGGCTCAGGCCTACAAAACTCCACCTCCGGAGAGGTTTCCAGTCCACTGGCATCATGCAGTGACTGCCTCAAATCGTCAAAATGACTATGGCCCGAGACAATTTCATCTGGAACCCGACTAGGAACCAGGCCATCAGAATCCTCATCTGCCTCTGAAATATATTCCAGGTGGCAAAAAGAAGGCACCCGAGAGTGCTTGCTCTTAACCAGAGCCTTCCTAGGGGGTTCCCCCGTGCCACGGGGTACCTCCGACACGAAAGGCGTCGAGTGAATCGGCGCCGGCGTCGAGAGAACAGGCATCAGCGTCGCGTCAACGTCAGATGCAGCGCCGCCAGCACCGGCGGCGTCGACACAGTCCTCGAAGCCGGAGTTCCGAGCGTGTCCTTCGACGACCTGAGCGTCGACGGCTTCGACGACTTCCTCGGAGCCGGAGCCTCGAGAAAGCCTGTCGACGTCTTCCTCGAAGACATCACAGGTGCACATGGTCTCGAACGCGTCGAGGACCGGGACCTGGAACGGGTACGTCGAGAACGAGTCTCCTTGTCCGAACGGGACCTCTCCCGTGACTCGTGCCGACCACTCTTGCGAGCGGTGTCTCTCGACCTCTCACGACCGACCCCACTCGGGGGCGCGGACGGCTTAGTAACCTGCGACTCGAGAATCGCCAGCATTTTCTTCCCGAAGGAAGCCCATTCCTCCGGCGTCGCACGGCTGGTGGGGAAAGCGGCGTGCCGGGCAGAGTCCTCCAAAGAGGACCTGGAAGACGACCGGTGTCGGCGCTTCCGAGAATGCCTCGAAGAGGCTGAGGAGTGGCGAGACCGACTCCTAGAAGGAGACCCACAAGACTTCCGACCATGACGCGGCGAGCCTCCTCTCGAATCATCCGTCGAAAGCCCTGCAGACTTTGACTTCCGGGGCTTGGACACCCGACCTACCAACAACTTCTTCTTACGTTCACGTAAGGCTTTGGACGTGAGCGACTGTCAGTCGATAGTCATCCGTGTCGTGGGCCTCCCCGAGGCACCAGAGGCAGGCGTTGTGCGAGTCCGTCACCGACATCTTGGACCCACACTCCCCGCACTTCTTGAAGCCCGGACGCGGGGTCAAAGACGAAGTAGAAGACATCTTCACACGAAGGATTTTCACCAAAACGAACAGGTTTGAAGAACCGAGAAGAACAGATCTCCAAAGAGTCGAGGCGTTAACCGAGATTCACAAAGCAACACGTTCTCGGAAAAAACGGAACTGAGGCTATGGGCGTCGTGCGTCCTACTTATCACATCGGATGACGTCGGAGGAGGTCCTCGACGACGGTGCATCGACGCAGGACGCAGACGCCAAAAAAAGTTTCCGAAGCAGCACAGCTGTAGTGATTACATGTCATAGATATGGAATACGTCGGAGGACCCAATCCCCTCGAAATGTAGTTAGGTGCACATTTGCTAGATCCACTCCAGCTACTGCTGACAGCCATGCGTCCAGAAGAGAAAGGATCTTGCTATTAAAAAGCAGTTATTTAAAAGGGAAATGATTTAATAATACTAACATTGTAAACGGTCTCTTTTTAAATGTTACATAATTTCAAATGATTACATCCAATATATATTGAATTCATAAGGTTACACTTGACTGTGTCCCACGTCACTTCTGCACTCTCCCATAATGTGCTTTGCGCAAAGTTGGCATTCTTGTTGGAACAAACTTATTTACCAGTAAATAAAGGAGAACCCTACCTGCCCCTACAAATAAGAGGGATTGCCCTGCCTCAAAACTAAGGATGGCGTCAGAATGTCCGTCAAAAACAAATAGCCCTTGTCCTATGTCACAAACCTACTGCGGTCCCTTAAAGTTCAAAAGAAAACTATAATGTAGGCTGCACGCCGACTCCAAAAGGATGGCTCCCTCCTTCGGGATGATTTTTAGGCAGTTTGTGAATGATGGGGGAATGTCCTCCTTCCCCTAGCCGTCACTAGGCTTTTCTATATTGTTCCACACATATGGAGAGGAGGTCTCTCTTCCATAGACCTTCTCAGGCGATTTGCTTATAGTTCCAAAAACGAGACTGGGAGGTTGTCACCTTTCCCCCATGCCTTTCTTAGGCTCTCTTTCAACAGCATCAATAGTGTCTTTATTTCTACCAAACAATATATCTTCCCTCCTCTGGCCTTCTCATAACTTGTGCCAAAGGATCTCTTTCTCTTCCCTTGGTTTTCTTGCGACTTTGGTTGGCGAATCTTTCTCTCTTCATTTGTTCTTCTTCTGTCTTTTTCCAAAGGCTACCTTTCTGAAAAGACGAAGAACACCAGCTGCGTTCTAGTTGTTTTGAGCGCATACCCGTGGCACGGAAATTTAAACAGCAGAAGCAGCTGACTGAGGTGCACTGCTGGAGGGAGAAAGCTGCTTCTCTCGGTACAGGCCGAGAGACTGTTGGGCTGCAAAGAGTTCCGTGGAGCCATCTAGCTCAAGGAAGAAGAAAAGGAAAGCTGATCACAAGAGAGAACATGCTGTGGGAACACAAGAAGCCAAAGCAGGGCTTCTGGGCGTTTGCCTGTGTTCAGCGTTTGCCTCACCGAAGCCTGGCATGAAGCAGAATGGCTCAGCAGGAATCGCGAGTGGCAGAGAAGCCAAGAAACAAAGCGGTGAGAGGTGAACAAACACCGAACGACCGCCAACGGCTTGCCGCGGGAGGAGCAAAGTAAGCCAATACTAGGGCGTATTGGCAGCCATGCCAAATGCAAGTAACTGTTAAGGAGGCAGATGAAGTACATGAAAGAAGGAGCCAATGAGCATTTCTTTTAAAGGGAAAACAGACGAAAAGTAAGACTTTAAAGTTTGTGAGTGTATGCAATACACATAAGAAAAGCTGTGCCAGTACAGTAGAACAGGCAGATGCAGTATCAGAAAAAGCAAACATAAGAAGATATCCGGTTTGAAAGTGTGTGCAGAACCCACATGAGGAAAGCCCTGGAAGAAGAGTATACTAGGCAAATTAAAGCTGCAAGTGTGTGCATTTTTACGAAAGTTCTGACAGCAAAGTATACCAGGCAGTTGCACACGTGTGCATATGAGGAAGTCCTGGCAGGTTAGTATACCAGGCAACTGCAAGAGTTCATATAAGAAAGCCCTGGTAGGGAAGTATATCAGGCAAGGACAAACTAAACAGTGTTTAAGAAATGCATCACTCAATAGGGTCCTGGGAAGGATACATCTGGACTAGCAAAAGGCTGTCTGAAACCAAAGAGAAGAGGAGTGAAAACCTGGCAGGAGAGTACACCAGGTATCCTAACAAAATAAAGACAAAGCGCTAAATTGTTTTGTGTACCAGTGGTGCTATGGATCAAGAGAACCTTGAGGAACTGATATCTTTAAATATACAACAGAGGGAAGAGACATTTAGGGGAAGGGAACCACTCTGGAGCAAGGATATCTATCCTTCTGGAACTTTTGTGTTGGAGTTACGCATTTTCCTTTCAGAATATTTATAAACCACTCAAGGGAAAAGACATTACCCGTTTCTAATTAGGAGTGTATTTTGTTAGAATGTGAGGGCCAGAATTTATTTTTTACATTTGTAGAGCGCACTACAGCCCAAAGGCATTGAGGCGCTTTAATGGAGAAGGGACGGGTTTGCTTTGGAAATTCTGACATTGACAGATCCTTAATTTTGGTTTTAGGTAGGGAAACACCTCTTCGAGCAGGGACAGAGAGGCATTTCCCCACCCTCTTTCATTTTAATAAAAGTCTTTGACCAAAACTATGACTCTGTTGTGTCAGAGTCTCATTCCTGGCTCCTCACACCGCCTTGCTAGGTTGATAGTGTCCATCGGTCAGGCTTGGATCACTATCCTGCCAGGCATTCCCTTGCATATACAAACCTACAAGTTTCTCAATTATTAGGTCCAAGACCCCCTTCGTAGGTTTTTAATGTATTTTAATCAGGCACAGTTCATTTTCCTGCCAGACCTCTCTGTCTGGGGCGTTCTCTCACCCATGTTCTTAATCAATCTCTCTACTCAGTCCCACTGGGATGAGGAATATGGCTCTGCATTTCCTCCCAACTGCAGCTTCTAGGGTCTCCCAGTGTCTTCCCGGTCCACCTCTGCATATTTTCCAACTTGGTCCACAAGGGTTCTGGTCCTCGGCAACACCAGTTGAACACCCACTGATCGGGTCTCACCTGGACCACTAACATGGCTACCTACCTGCCACCAGACAATGGGTTCCCCAGCCTTTGATAAGTCTTGGCTCTTCTCCGCCTTCACGGTCCTCGCCATCTCACTCCAGGCATTCCGGTCTGCAGTGTGTCCGCTGTGCGTGGCTTCGCCCCCCCAGCTCAATGCTCCTCTGGGGCAGGATTGACATGGAAGAGTTCTTTGTCAGTTTTTATGGTAGATTGACTCTCGAATTCAAGGACAACCAGCATGTTTGTCTTGGATCCGCATAGGGCTCTTCATTGCCTGGCTTTTTCTCGTGTCAGTACTTTCTGAGTCAACCCTCATTCTTCCTCATCACATCATCACCTACCTGATAGACAGGGCTGCTATGTGTGAGGTAACAAGCAGACGAAAGAGGAGACATTGAGGGTGCAGGTGCTTGGGCTCTATACATCTTGGATGAGCAATGCTTGGTGGCATGGCGGTTGACATACTGCGCTCTCCCATTCGCTAGTCTTCACCTCCCCCACAAAGGGGGGCCCCTCCCATGGGATCCTCAGGTTGAGTACCACCCCTAAGGGGACTATCAGCCTCACCTCCCTGGCCCCAAAGGAAGAGTCCCCCTCCGTGGGAGAAGTTGACATTTAGGGATTTGTCGCAATGAACCAAATCTAGAATAATCTTATAAATCACCCTTTGATAGAAGGTTAGCATTCCAAGATGGACAGTCTGGTGCACCTGTACAGGTCCTGTCCTGCACTCTTTTGGGAAAAACGCTATGAAAAAGGAAAAGAGGACAAGCAGCACCAGTGAGGGCGTCGGCATGCTGTGCATAAGTTCAAAGAACATTGTGGGAACATGATAATTAAAACAAGTTGATGGGAGGTCATCTTGAATTTTAGACGACAAACTTACTTGTTGAGAGCCCGTAGATCTAGTATCGGGCGCCATTGGCTGTTTTTCTTCTTTACTAGAAAAAAAGAGCAGAATCCTTTTCCACATTGTAGAGGTGGTACCCCGCTCTATGGCGGCCTTTGGTAAAAGCTTTGGCGGCGTCTGCCCTTCGTTGTTTCAGCTAGAGAATTCCTTTTCTTGGCGGTGGGTGAGGTGGTGGTCGCTGAATAAAGTCTATGGTATGCCCCCCTTTTATTACCTGAAGCACCCATTTGTTCGATGTTATGGTGTACCAATGATTCAGGTACAGTGAAACGCTCCTCCCACTGGGTTGGGATGTGGAAGGCGCGTTGAGTAGGAGTCAGTTCTTTGCCAGGCTCCTGTTTTGACTTGAGACCCTCTTGCTACTTTGGTAGGAGGTTGAAGAGGAGCCTTGACCTAAGGAAGACCTGCCGTATGACCTGCACTTGGAACTGGCGCCTCAAAAAGGGCAAAAAGGACAGCGGCCCTTGTCCTCTAAAGAGCTAACTGCCCTAGCAGTGTCGGCTTTGATGGCATTCAAGTAGTCATCTGTTTTCTTTCCAAATAGGTCTCGTCCACCATAGGGCATGTCTAGGATCTGAGCATGTACCTCTGGCCTGAAGCTTGTGGCCTTCATCCATGCTTGGCGTCTTAAGACTGTGCTGTGTGTCATTTGCTTGAAACCGCAGTGAGCGGTGTCCACAGAGGTGTTGATCATGTGGTCTGAGACTGCTTCGCCGTCTGCAATAATGGCTTTGGCCTCTTCTTGAAACTCCTCTGGGAGGTGTTTTATGAGACAAGACATACAGAGCCATTACTCTCTATCCAGCCTTGCCATCATGGCCATTGCATTGCTGGCCCGTACCGTCAACGATGCTGCTGCTGAGACCTTACGCCCCATCACCTCTAGTTTACGTCCCTCCTTATCGGGTGGGAGCTGTGAGGGGAGAGGCCGGGTTTTGCAGTCTTTTCCTAGCTGCCACCGTGATAACCGAGCCTGGTTTAGGATGGCCTCTGAGACACAAGGGAGCCGAGTTGGGGATTTACACATTCTCCAGTCTAGCCATCAATGCCGGAATGAAAAGAGGAGCAAGGATGTTTTCACCTGCTTCCCAAATTGTCTTTAGTATTGGTATTGTGGTGATGTTGCAGCGTCTCTGGCCTCTGTGCTCAGAGGACTGGTGCTTTCTCCTCTGTGGCGACTTGTATCTTGAAGATTTCTTCCGACTTGGCCAGGATAGAGTGAAAAGAGAATATCGTCCAGAGGAGAGGACCCCCTGGTGAGTTAGGTTTCTTCTGCTTTTCGATAATAGAATCCCAATCGTCTGGGTTTGTGTCTGGAGCGTCCTGAGGCAGTTCACCTTCCGACTCGAAGTCGTGTGTCTTGGTCAGAAAACTCCCCGAAAGGGTCATCAGGTTCCTTGGCGCCGTATGCGAGGTCGTCACACCATTCAGAAGCTGTGGTTATTGAGGGCGCATTGTGCGAAACCATGGAGAGAGTCTCCTTATTTGAGCCTTGGATGACCCACCGTAGTGTGAACGTTGTCCTTAGCTGCTAACCGATTATGACAGATGAGGTGGCAGTGAGTGGTGTGGGGGTACGATCCCTAGGAGAACTGCTTCCAGTGCGGTGCACTGGTCATGTGCTTTGCGAGTGCCAGCTTACTGGGACTGTCAGGGTGACAAATAGCCTTGCCCTTTGTCTCCGCTGGAACTCATCCATAATTCTGTGCATCAACTGCATTGGAGTAGGGTCAAAAGGGTCTACCAAGCCTTCCATTATTTGTTGCCAGTGTAAACTGTTCTCTTTAGGATGTACTGGCAGTTGCTCCGCCCCCTCTGAAAACTCCTCCTGCAAGATGGTGTCAGGTAGTTAATTAATTTCAGTTATAGGGGAAGAGGGATAGTGCCTTCTAACCCCTCTAGTTGTGGTGTATGGCTACTTAAAGCTTCGTCTGGCTGTGCAAAAGGCTTGTCAATGACTTCTGGTGGAGTTGAGTCAATTAACAGTATTGTTTTGCTCTGTTTTTGGGAGCTAGTTGACGGTTCCTCTGTCAACGAGGACTTCTCTTTCATCGATTACTGTTTAGACGGTGAGTGCTTTGTGGATGAGGTCTTAGTAGACGTGTGCTTTTCGGTAGCATCCCTCATGGACGAGCGCTTAGCTGACTTTTCTTTTGTTGACAATGTCTTTGTCGATGAAGTGGATGGTTTGGCAGTGGACAGCAGTTTATTCGGCGATGACGGGACAGTTTTAGTGGACGGCGACTAGTTTAGTCGTGGACGGTGTCCCTGTGGATGGCCTTTTTGCCGACGAAGGAGAATAGATAAACCTTTACATTTGTGTAATGCTCCCTCCAGCAGACCATTAGGGACTCGTACAGGTTCAGTTGAGGATTTCCCACTCCTCTTCTTGCCCTTGAGTGGCAGAGAGTCGGCTCTGTCCACTGAAGCTCTCCTGTTTGGAGCTTGCTTCTAAAAGTGCCTGGAGGAAGTTGAGGGTGTAGTTTTGCTTTATTCCTCATCAGATGACATCTTTCTGCTCTCTAAGTGAAGTAATAGCCTCCTATGGCTGTCCCTCAGAGTCTTTGTGGAAAAAGTCTGACATATTTTGCATGAATGGATGTCATGTGGATAAAGGAAATAAATGCAGAGTTTGCGCGGTTCTCTGATGAAGATGACCATTTTGCTACACCTGAAGCAGTCCCTGAAATGGGAGGTCTTCTCCTTGACAGTTTGTACTGGAGTCTCAGCTTTGAGATGAAAGTAGGCAATCGGAAAAACACGTTAAGTGGAAAAGGGTGGAAACCTGAGCTCAAAATGATTAGACCAGGAAGCCCCAGTGATAAGGAATGGTCGGATGTCACCTCCCCTTCTTGGAAGAGGGCCTTGGTTTTCTTGTCGTCGGGAAGGAATTCCAGGATAGGGCCCAGCTTGTACCAAAGCTCCCAGTCATATTGGGAAAGTATGAAAATATGTAGCTCAGAGAGCTGAAGAGGATGCCCCGGTTCAGTAAGACAATGAAAAATTTGAAGATGGTTGACTTTTGTAGCAATAAATAAGAACCCAGTTTAATGTATTTTTTGTAGCCATCTTACCAACAGGAACAATGGCTCTTTTTGAATATTACATTATTAATAGCAGAGTCCCTGCCACACTGTTCGCCAGGAGAGTGTGGGTACTGTATTCTGCCTAAAATGGGCTAAATCCACATCCTTCAACAGATCAGAAGCATTGTTGTGGGCGAGGTGTGGATCACACAAGAAAGACATTGAGTGCCCAGAAACAGTAAGGAGAACAAATCTTCTGACATTAACACTTACTATGTCCTGACCAGGGCAGCCTGCTGGTAAATGGCCATTGTTGGGTGTAGTAAAAAACAAAAAGTGGGTAACTAATATGGGATGTTTTAACCCGCTAGGCTCTGCCCTGCGACATCCCTGTGTGCTAGTGGCACCAGAATCAGCAAAATGGCCGCAAAAGCCCTATGCGCGCCAAAACCTATGAAACATTGCGCTTTGAAACCGGAAAAGATGGCTGCCAAATCTACTTTGCCTGTTGTCAGTAGTGGAAAGGAGACCTCACTGCTGAAACATGCCACTGGGCTGCCTACACCAAGGAAAAATGGAAACTGCATGAAAGGCAGTGCTTTATTGCAAGAAACCCAGAAATTGCTCTTAAAACCCTTTTTCTTGGTTGGTGAAAATACAGAATGCCAGTCCAAAACATCATAAAACCCCCAATATCTTTGCTGGGTGTTACCCGCCACTTCATTTAAGGAATCAATATGAACCCACAATGTCAGGAAAAGTGGAATCTATCATCAAAATAGCCACAGTAAAACGTGTGCTTGGCTGTGAAAATGTGTCAAAATATGGACGCAGTACCAGCGGTCGCCTGTGACTGTTTCAAAAGCCTGCATTTAAACTGCAAAGTTGCACCATTAAGATCTAATGTCTTAAATCTAAGTGACCTGTCATTAAGAGGAACATAGGTTGTAACTATTTAATCTCCATGATTTAGAGACTGGAATCAGAGTTCTAGCTGCTTGTTTAAAAATTGCACGTTTTATTTTAAATTAAGAACATTTTTATAAATTGACAGTGGATTAACTAGTTTTCCCCAGCTTTCCCCTAACAAAAGCCATCTCCCCTGCTTCCCAGCAAAGGCCAGGGACTCACATTCAGGTGTTCATGAAGAGGGGAGGAGATTTTGGGCTGCTGCTCCTGGGAGAGACAATGAACCTTCCTTGGCTGAAAGGATATGCAGATTGTAAGTGTCAACAGTGGCCTCTGCCAGAGGAAGAAGGCAGAGATTGCTCTTGACCTACAAGATAGGAATGGAGGCGGGGATAGACATTTTTGTTGATTCTCAATGGACAGAAAGCATATTTTTGGAAAAGACTGATAAATGACTGTGCGAATTTGTAAAAATTAGAGAACAGCATTGTGAATGTGATTTTTTTGTGCACATTTTAAAAGGAGCCAGAACACTCTGCAATGTTCTGAGAAGGTGCAGTGAAAATTCTGGTTTTGTAGTAATTGTATCCATGTCATAAGCATGAAACTTCGATATCATGCACACAGATGTACACAATTGTGGGCAAATCCGATGTGTCCCGGACAAAGTGCGAAAATGTGTCAAATCCAGACCCAAGATCCCACCGCAACGAGGATCAGAAGAGGGTGTGCTCCACAAAATATGTGATCTATGTATGTCATTGGTATAAAGAATGTACACATGTAAAGATGTACTATATCAAAAATAGATTTTATGTGAAAAAGGCAAAGGGGAGGTTTTCCCCGTCCCCATCATGATGACACTCTGTTTTCCCCTCCAATCAAGGGAGAGCAGACTTTAGCCAATAGACTACCTAGGGGGTGCGCCTAGGATATTTCAGCATACCCACACCTTTAGCAAAAACAAATAGAGACAGCTGAGGACCTAAAAAAACACACTGATCCACCAACCATCCCAAAGTTGGCGAAGCACTTCGAAGGAGATTCATCCATACTCCTTGTTCTAGACTACAGCGACTTTGCACGTATAAAGGCCCATTTCCAGAGCATAGCTGAACCACTTTCAGCTGGGCCTAACTTCCAGAACCCATCCCTCAACTTAAAGGGGAAACCAAAGAGCAGCTAGGCTGTGCTGTAACTGCTTGCCTGTCAAAGAATCATCTTCATAACCAGAAAGCAGATTAAACCCCATCTGGTGCCGTGCTGTGCAGACCAGAGAGCCATTGCAGATCCAGTCCAATCATGCTGTGCAGTGTAGACCAGAGCACCTTGCTGTCCAGTCCTGCCGTGCGGTGTCTAGACGGCCTTGCTGATCGCTGACCCGTCCAGTTCGGTGTGCCCAGCAGTCTGCCCAGAAAAATCCTTGACCAGAATCCCTGACTGTTCCATTCAAAACATTGGTAGTGAGTATCCATAGTATAGGATTCTCATTAGCCTATGTACTGTCCATAGTCATCCCTATCCAGATCAAATGTCTTATATCCAGAACTGTATTGTTCGAAATCCTTTTTGTCTTGCCTGAACTTTCTCGAAATGTAAGTGTCTACTTGAAGTTAACATCCTAAGATTTCCAATGAACCCAAAACCGCATCTCAACTCCTTATAGTTATTCCGCAATTACGCTTAGCGCTCGTGGAAAAGTTTGCCGCAAATGTTTAGTTTAGCTCAAATCTATAATGTGTGAAATAGCTTTTCATTGCACCCAACCTCAAAATTAAGTTTTCAACTTGCTTATTGCTCTAAAATCATTGCTAGTGTTTGTCCGATACCATACAAAGCGGCTCCCATGAGAATTTCAATAATTTCATTGAATTGATCAATTTTTCATGTTTTACCCCATTCATTCAAAGCCAACTTTAAAACCATTTTTGACAAATTTGCCAATCAATTCTGTTTTTCTCGGGGGGGGAGGGGGAATTGGGATTGATATATTGTATTGAATTCTGCATTCCTGAAACCTGTACTCTCTCTCCTTCTATTTCATTATATTGCATATTGGGGGGATTGAGGGGTGTACAGGGGGAAATAGTAATCACATTGCCATTTGATTGAACATACCTCAAGTATTATATTCCGTACTGCATTGTTTTTTTCCCATCATTGCTCCTTGTGATTAAAGAGATTGCTTAGTGTGACATCACCCCCTTGGTGATCATTGTATACCTATTAAAAATAGTGTGATATATATTGTGAAATCCATAAATAAATATTTTTCACTTTGCAAACCAACCCAATTCCTGGTTCAGTGTGACCAGGGGGGTTAAGAGAGAGGGGCGTGATATAAGTGGTACAGCGTTCAGAATAAAAGAACATAGACACAAATAATTAAGGGTTTCAGCTGTGCATCACACGCTAGGCATTGACTTCGATGAAGTGCCTGGTTGAAATCACTTACACTAATACCAGTTTGTTTTTTGCTCGGTCTCTAAAGCAGGGGGACATCAACAGCTAAAAGATGTCTCTGCTAATGCCCATGGTTGCTATAGTATCAGAACCTATTACCAACCTCAATCTTTCAGATCCTCAGCCCGTAAAAACTCAAGCAGACAAATTACCATAAAAAACAACATTGTCACCTAAAAGCATGTCAGAGGCGAGATTGTCAAACTTGTACAGACATCGGCGCGGAGGCCATGCAAGCAAACATTTCTCCACTGCAGCCTGTGGTGCCCTAGTTCCCCCACCAGATGCGATACTAGCAGTGTTGGACTGTGGCATAACATTGGCCCGGGCTGTCAATCTGAAAAAGTGAATACCATTCATTTGAATGACAGACGTAACTTGATGGCCGTAGGTCAACCGTCTTATGCACCGAATTATAGAAATATAGACTGCTATGCTTGACCAACAAGCGGCCATTTTAAACGTAGCAAGAATCGCCATTTTGCTTGTTAACCATTGCTCATTGCTTTGGGTCTAAAACTGCTTTGCAGCTTGCAATTCTTGTGGATTCTGCTTACTCTGCTCAACTGTTAACATTGTTGTCTGAATATGAAAGGGCAAGGTCGCGGGACTGAGGAGTTTGTTGAAAACTCCTCATGAGTAGCCCAGAAAGGAATGCCCACGCTCCCTCTCTGTAGCCTTGAGGGAGAGCTGCAGGGCATTTAATCACTTCACAGCTGCCAGCCAGTCTCGTACGATGGTAGAATATGTTAGAATAAAACAGCTAAAGGCTTGAATTATGCTCTTCCTACGGCCCCCCTTCACAAAACCCTGTAGAGCGTGTCGGCTCCCAGGCCACGAATAGCACCTCATAGATAGCAAAGCATGGAATGTGGCTCTTCCCGCGTGTGCAGCTTGCTTCCAAGAACAGAACCACTGTGTTCTGTTCAACAACAGAAAGATGCCTCCGCACTTTCTAAATTGCACATTGTTACTAGAATAGACATCGAAAGTGTCATAATTGTCATACCCGTCGGAAATGTCCATCGTCATCCAGAGTTCAAAGAAACGTAATAAAGGAGGGTGTTAAACATGAGATAACTGATTGTATGATATGCATTTTGTACATATGTAACTGATGTACGTAATGTGCTCTCTTGCGTCCCTCGAGGTCTAGGAAACTCACGTCGCGGGGCGTGAGACCACAGCTGGCCAATTGGGACTATTTTTGTTTGCAATAAACCCTAGCATTGGGAATTTGAACCTCGTCTCTGGCGCATCTTTTTGTGTATGGTTATTGCCTTGTTTCCATATCGCGAGGGACCCCTAGCGGCCCCTTTCAGGGCACCAAAGAAAAGGTGACGTACAGTTGCACACCAAAGGGACAGTTTTGGGGTCAAATGTAAATAATATTCTGCATTTTAAGGGATATGTGTTCAGTAACACTATTCAAAATGACTAACTGCATAGTGAAATAACGAATGAAAGTGGCCCACTTTTGCCAAAAAAACGAGTACATTTTGACCAAACATACAGGCTCACACTGACAGTGGCATGCAATTTGGGCATTGCCCTACTGCCCTATGGGCCAGTCCGAAGCCTGGGTATATCAGTGACCCCAGAGAAAGGGAAACCAAGAGGCGATGACCAGGAAAAAGGAAGATGATCCCTCTGACACCAGAAGGTGCAGAGGATGAAGAATGAGCAGTATTTGCAGGGACATATGTGGAAACAAGATTTTAAAATAGTGCTTAAACAGCTACTCCACCACCTGAAAAGAAACACTTCAGGCAGTTCAAAGACATTCCAGCCTCATCCTTTCCTTTGCAAAAAGACATGGAAAATGTACTGACAAAGGAACGAAAGGATGCCAAAGGCAGATCATTCCCAGGGTATCCATTTAATACATACCCCTTGACGGAATTGGATTTGAAGTATACAGGGAAGGTTGAAATAGAATCACCAATAGGGAGATCGTATAGGTAAAAGCAATTTCGATCTGGAGAAGGCTACCCTGGGAGAGACAGTGGTTGGAAAAATTGATGGCACCTTCTAAAGCACATACTCTGCCATTCATTTAATCATTCCAGCCTACTGTGGCTTATGCAGCTAAATACTTCTTCCTGTATTTCTAGGCACTGTATGCCAGCTATGAAAGGGCAGACTAGTGAACCTCAGCTAGAGGTAATGGAACGACAGGTGCACTAGATAACAGGCATCAAGTAGGGTATGTGGGGGGAGCATAGACTGGCAGCTCAACCATTTCCATTATGAGGCACCTGCGTTTACATAAATTGAAACGAGAAGACTCGCATAAAGCCACTCCCATCAAACTACCATTCTTTTTCCCCGATCTTTTCAGTCACCAGTTGGGATAGGTTTTTGTGAAAAGCTTTGAACAACTGACAGCATGCCCCTACAATAAATGCAGAGGCTGGTTACATCACAGCAAATAGCAAGAGTAATTCTGCTCCTCCAGGTTTCTTCTGCACAGAAATTACCCTACAGGCCTTCCTATCGCAAGTGCAACCCCTTCTAAAGTATGATTATGAGAAACACTTGGCTATTCCAATAAGGCACATCTACTTCAGTTTGCATGGGCCTGGACCCACGTACCAGTTAGTTGGGTCCAGGAAGCTGTTCAGAAAGGAAAGTGTATGAAACAGAATTCAGCAAACTGCCCCCGAAGGTGTTGGGATCATTGTTCCACTCCCAAATAACAAACCATTATTACAGTTATAGATGGAACAGACAGGTTTCCTCTACTGAATGTTCCTCATCAAAAAGCCCTATGGAGAATATGGACCGGTATTATAATTAAAGAGGCTGCACAAATATCACATACGGCCCATTTTCGATGGAAACTCCCTAAGAGGTGATCGCAGCCATTTTGACCACAGACTGGCTGACGTCAATCGATTTGGAGCACGCATACCTGCATATTCCAATTTGACTCTTCCACCAGAGACATTTATTTATTTTATTTGTTGGGTATTTATAATGTGCCTATACAGCAAATGGTGCTTCAAGCCGCAATATACGGTTCAAGGTGTCATGGTGGTATACCATTCTCTTGTACTCCACTTCGGGCTGGCGCATGCTCCCAAAGCCTTGAGCAAATTGTTGGCCCCAATTGTATATTTGCAACATGCAAAAGGCATTTCCATCTTTCCTTATTTTAACATCTGGTTGATTAGGGCTCAATCAAAAGAGGACTGTTAACATTATACACACACACAAATGTTTACATTATACACACAGTCTGTGCAGTCCTCAAGCAGGATAGCTTCCAGATCAACAGGAACAAATACTCACTGATCCAAACCGTGCACCTTGGCTTAATTGTAGAGAGGTTCGAAACAGAAATGGACAGAACCTTCCTGCTATGGGGGAGAATGATGTTCCAACATGGGGGAAAGTGATGTTCCAACGCAACCTGAAGATCAATCAGAGCCTACCATTCCAGTCTCACAAGGCCTAAGGGAAAGGCTTTCCTGGTAGACAGACAGGCCCGATCTGCAGAAGGAGGATCACCAGTTATAAACTCCCCACTCTAATAGACGCCAGGAGCCATGGCTGGGGTGCAACTTCATTTTCAGGATCATTTGAAAAGATGATGTGTCCTAGTAAGAGAAGACAACCAGGTGGCAAATACATTTAAAGACAAGGAGCAGATTGTCAAGCTGGCAGACAGGATTGCAAGATCTGAAAACATTCTAATTGGCCCATAGAATAAATCAGAAAGCAAACTGATTTTGTATGATCTTTCCTTACCCATGGATTTCTGTCTGAGAACATTTCGGAGCAAGGTCAGTGAATGGGCTCTGCCATCAATGGATCGATTTGTCTCAGATGAACAATCACTAGTCCACTGTTCTACAACACTACAATCAGGACTGAGGGTCCTCATGGTGAACGACCTCACCCTGACATGCCCCAAGGAACTGCTGTAAACTTTCCCCCCAATTCCACTCTATCAGGTGCTCACGAAGGCCAACAAGGCATCATCAAGGGTGGTCGTAATTGCTCCCAACTCTACATAACTGACTTGGCTTCAGAAATCCATGTCATCAGCAGATCCGATCAGCCTCCTGCTGCCTCCATCAACTATCTCCTAACGTCCCCTTCCATTAGCAACCATTGAGATGCTACAGTTGATGGACTGGGGATTAAACTAAATGAATTACTTAAAGAAGGCATTTAAATGTAAGTAGCCATGGAAACCCAGAGGGACTGCTTGCAGCGAGGTATATCTGCATCGCTGGATGACGTTTAAAAAGTGGTGCGATGCAAGGAACGGTCTCCTCTGCCCCTCACGTAAATCAGCAACTGGAAAACAACTTCCTCACAGAAGGTTTTACATTTGGGCTTGTAGTTTACATGCTACAAACACAGTGGCCTGGCATGATGCAATAGAATGTCAATGCATATTTAAAAATATTGCGTTTTACAACTTCCCGTTCAAATGAGGTCAAATGGCTGTGAAAGACAGACAGATTAGGCCATCAGGAAGGCTGGAAGTTTCGGGTGGGACTTGGCTGGGCCAAGGTCTGTCGCATGTTAACCGCCTGACGTGCACTGCTGAAGCCCTCTAGTTCTTTCAGAATAAGTGACCCGTCTGGAAATTTCAGAAATTACTTGCAGGCCTGCTTCATCATTGACGAAAGATGTGTATAAAAGCGGTTCAATGAACAGCATATAAAGCGAGGCGAATGTTGATATTTTCTCACAGGTTTCCAATAGAACAAGACACTGAACAAACAATTGGTCTCGCTTTATTTCGTGCTATGTGCAATCATATGGACACAACAGCCAGTATGTGGCTGGCTAAAGCCACTTATGACAAGGTCCTGCCATGTCAGGCTATTGATTAATGACACTTGTAAAGCCCATCAGTAACCTGAAAGGGTGTTACAATCTGGCCAAGCAAAACCCCATATGGCAAGCTTTAACCCTGGAAATGACAGCCTGATGGGACCAGACAAAGGCTAAACAATTGTATTTATATGAAGAACGGTATGCCAATTTCCAACAGAAATTACTTACAATAGCACACTTACAAATGGGGGAGGCATCCCCCCCTCAACTGAAGAATGGCTGTACAAGGATTAGAACAAGGGGTGAGCCAGTTTATGAGGATGTTAAAAAGTTGGGCATATTCCAGGGACAGCACAAATGAAACGGAATAAATATATGGAACAGGTGACTTGCAAAGGTAACATTAACCGAAGGGGTCAAGTGTTTTCATCTAAGGAGAAGTACTATATAGCATACAAAATTGTATTACTAATGATCACTGGAGAGAGTGGTAGGATCAGGCAGGGAGGATGTGGGAGAGGGCAGGGGAAGCTCCCTCTTTAGCAAGTGAGTGAGTGAAGTTTAAGCCCAGCTTTGAAGAGAGCTGCCTTTGATTGTGATGGGCAGCAGGTTCCAGTGGAGGACGACGAGTACAGAGAAAGAGCAGAACTAAGGAGCAGCACAGGTCGTCATGGGTAAGTGAGGTTGAGTGCAGATGAGGAGCAGGGGGAACACAATGGTGAGTAGCTAGAGATACAATCAGACAGGTACTAAGGACAATTGGGGTAGTAAATGAGTGGAAAGGAGCACAAGATTGGTTGACGCTGTGAAAGATGGGTGCTAATTCGACAGGATAGGTAGGGAAGAATCAGTTGAGTACAAGCGGTAGGGAAGAGGCGGTTGACAGAAGGAGAAATGGGGGGGAAGACAGAGGGCTGTAGAGTCGCACTGAAGAGATTTGGGAGGAAAGGTAGTGGGCTAAGTCATTAGCAGAAAGGAAGGAGGTGATGGATATTGGCTTGGGAGGTTTAAGCAAAGCTTGGAGGGTAGATTAACATTTGAGGGGGTAACTGAAGAAGGGAGAATAAGTTTGTGAAGTCTAAGGTCTTGGCGCAGTCCAGTGCAGAGGTGAGAGTAGCAAGGGCATTTTTGTAGGCCAGGAGTAGAATAGGGGTCTGTGATCTGCGACAGATTCACACTGGTCTAAGCAAGTCATTAGTGCATAGTGAAAGTCTGAAAAAGCTCAGCCAATGGAAAAGGCATGAAGAGGCGAGATGTCAAATTATCTAGGAAAGGGGCAAGAGAGTCTTGCCTGAATTTCCTTCTAGTCATTGAAGATGGGAGAGTATAGGGCTGAGGGATGAAATATTAAAGTGAAAAATGGCATGATCAGAATTAGAGGGGTCAATGCAATGCAGAGGTCAGAGGAGAGAATTAGAGATAAAGAGAAGGTCAAGAGTTCCCACCAGACTAGCTAGGCTGGTTGTGGAAGAAGTAGGAGTGGTCAGATAGGAGGGAGTTAAGTTCAAGGCGGGTGGCTGAAGAGGGCCTGGGAAGTTTAAAGTTCCCCACGATAACAACGGGAATGTCAGTAGGAAGTGAGTCAAGGAGAGGGTTCAGATCAGGAAAGGAGTTGAAAAGACAAGGGCGTCGATTCAAATGAGGTGGAGGCAGGTGGGGTACTGGGGCTCTGTCAATGGCCTTATTGATGAGGAATCCCATACTGCCACCCTTCTCCACAGGTCGGGGAAAGTGGGAGAAGGTAGCAGATTGTGGAGAGCTGCTAGTGTAGCCGAGTCATGAGGGGAGATCCAGGTTTCTTTGATAACAAGTGTCATGAACCGTCGGACACGCCCCTTTTGGAACTCCTGGTCCTTGACACATTGGGGCTTACGCTCTGCTGTACTTCCAACATGGCCATTAAACACAGAACGCTGCCTACCAGCTTTCACATACGACGTAGCACGCTCTAAAGAAGCCACGCCCCTGCGGCCCCGCGCGTCTCAACGCTACGGATTGCTGTGGCTAGAGGTGTGCTCCGTAGTTCGCCTTCGCTGAACTCTGTTTCCTGGTTCCCGGACCCCCCGCTTCCTCCTACTATCCTCCTTCCTCCTTATCCTGTCTTGCTTCCCGGACTCTGTGTACCCGCCTCCGAGTACACCTCCTACGAATCCTGGACTTCCTAGAGTTTCCAATTGACCCTGGACGTAGAAGCAGAATGAACGCTGGAACCCGAAGACGGCCGCACGGGGTTGTACAAAACCCAAACCGTATGCAAGATGACTCCTCCCAAGAATTCCAGCAAGCAGCGAACTCATGTGAGAAAGGGTGAAACCTGTGACAACAAGATGTAAAAGTTGAGGGTGATTAGATTCGAAGTGGCCAGTGATTTAGAAAGACTTGTTGCATAGGGATTGTGCATTCCAGAGGCCGGCTGAAAGAGTGATATAAAAGGAGGTAAGAGGGCCAGATGATGTGCAGCAGGTAACAGGGCTAGATGAGGCGCTGAGGGACAGGCATCTCATATGCCCACTTGCTGCCATCTTTTGTCAGATGTAGTTTCCAGTGCCAAGATGCTTCCATAAGATGCCCAGCCTCTGCCATTTTATGTCAGGTGAATCCTCAATTGCTTGTTACAGCATTCATATACCAAGTACAGTACATTTGCCTAGGTAATACAATCTCAAGCCATGTAAAACAATTGAATGCACATGTAGATCCTGAGATGCCCAGATACAAGCTCACATTCTCTGAAAGACCCATGCACAGCAATGACATGCCAAGGCACAGCCATGTGATAATCGGCAAGCAGAGAGGCAAGTGCTTGGCGAGATTTTCACACGCTGGTCCCTATCCCATCCCTCCGGCTGCACTCTTTTCAGAGGGTTGGGCAACAGGGAGCGATGTGTTAGAGTAAGCCTCCACTCCCCACTTTGCAGCTTCCCGGGCATCCCCCATGCTTTTAAAAACACAGGGACAGTGCAGGATTGCGCTGGGGGTGTCCTATCACTACATTATAAATATCAGCAAACAGAAGATTTCCCACTCATCGACTTTACTCAAATCTCACAGTATTTAAAAGGCGGTTGCTGGTTGGGACAATAACAGCGGATTCCCATCCCGTAACCTTACCTTCATACCCTCCCCATCTGTCTTGGTCAGCTGAGAGTCTGTACTAGGACTGGAGAGGAGTTGGGGTATTGATTAAGTAACAGGTAAAAGTACCTTCTTGCACTTGTGGCTTCACGAGACCCATTTATTTGTGGAAACACACATGCAATGCAGCCAAGTTTACTGCCAGTCAATGATCAGTTACACCCTGGTCTATTCTTCTTGCCCTTTAGGCTCGGTTACCAGAACACAGGCAGAGTTTTCATTGCCCAGATTTATAAATGGCTTTTTAATGCTTCTTTGAAAATGCATAAGTATCTAATCTTGGAACCTTAAAAAAACTCTTTTTTCCAATTGCCGTGATTTTCAGAAAGACCGACGTTAGACAGAGCTGATCTTGATAGATATTTTTCTCCAGAAATCACGAGCAAGAAACCGCTTGCACTGCAAAGCTCAGGTGCCAGCACCGGAATCGATTGGGGCTCTTCCAGACTTATTAAGCACAGATGCAGCACGTCAAAAAATTATAAAGATTGCAAGCATCAAAATACACGGGTAAACTGGTTTAACAAGCATGTTTCGAGAGCGTGTATATCTTTCACATTAACAACTTCAGAGATTTTAGAAATATAAAAAAAAACATGCTTAATGTTGCTTCGGAGGCTGTTCCTTGAAATCTCTGTATCACGCCTGTTTTGCGCTCTGGCTGCGAAGGATACAAAAAGGGATTTAACTCACCCACCCCATGCTCTCTTCATCGGGGACTCGACGCAGCCAGACACCTAATCTTTATGTCTACCATATTGTGTGTAGCAAGCAGACATCTATATACATGACTCGTGCATTAAACATGCATTTCTGTGTAAAGGAATCTATGGTGCACTGAAATACCGACTCCTCTCCAGTCCTTTGTGATAATAAATCCGCATTTACCCAGCTAAAACCCGCACAGTTAATAATTGATGCACCCGTGTTTGGCAGTAGCAATCCTAATGGGTTGTGCCGCTCAAGCGAACACAGCTAAATGTCTCCAATGGTGCAGGGAAAAGTGAAAACCAACCGATTGCGGGAGAAATAGTCACAGATTTGTGCCTTTCTCCTCCCGGAAAAGCAATGGCAACGAGCATATTGCACCACTTGCACAACGTTAAGTTAAACTAGACATCTTTGATGAAATCTCCAAGTGGATGCAAAGTGGTCATAAACAATATAGCAAATAATTATAAGACAAAGAAAAGATTGGTGGGTGCTGGAGGTAGACGTGTGGAGAACGGCTGATGATGCAGAATCCCAGGAATGTGTTTTTTTCAGTACCTTTTGACCACTCTATTAATGCCCCCTTAATTGAATGTTCAAGTTATTGGTTACACCTGTCTCTGCGCTTGGAATCGTAGGTCTTGGGGTGCTGAGAACAACTGATCATTGCAGGGGCATCGTTATGCGGCAGCTCAACATGCTCCTTTGGTTTTGAGGAAACGAGAAAGCAGATTTTGAATCCAGGGAAATCCAGCCCTGTTCCAGCAGTGAATACACAGAATGCTATTGCTTTAAGTGCATGAGGTGGAGGATTCCAAGGTTGGGATCGAGACAAAGGACTTTTATGCACAGAAGTCTCCAAGACTTCACAGCTTGTTTCGTAAAGGGATAAATGAAGAAAGGAGCCTAAACTAATTCCTTAAATTATAAATGTTTGTCGGTTACATATTGTTAAATGGGTAAATTGCAGAATACATAAACTTCCATGTTTGAATTAAATGAAAACATGCAATTAGTAGTTTTGAAATCAGACTTGTCACTCCATGATGGCAGTGGCATACTGAAGTGTTCAATCTAAATTTCTTGGTGTACTTTTCAACCTTTCATGAGATATTAAAATATTTCAGTTTTTTGTGTGTGTTCCTTGGATCTTTATACTTTATGCAGTTACGATTGACCTGCAATCAAATAGCATGTTTTGCTGAGTAGGAAATGGTTATGGATCTAAAGATACATAACAAAATTACAAGCAATACTTGTGATGAATATCTGGCAAGGGTGCGATGTGGAAAATTCCAGCTCAGAAAGGGTAATCTGCTGATCAGATTACCCTTACATAAACTCCATCCCAAAAGCATAGTGTGCATCTGTGTCCTGCTACATCAATATCCTGATTTGCAGCACCTGCTCTACCGGTGGCACAGCAGGTTCAGAGGTCACAATTGACCGCTACAGTGAAAGCCAAGTCTCTGAAGCAACGGGGCTAGATTTAAGATATGCCCCCTTGTACTAAACTATAATGACGGTGGCAGGTGAAACTCTAACATAACCCTATGCCGAAGTTAAGGCATGTTGTATGGCAATACGTATGATCATTGCAGCAACAATGTCACACGTGTTAGCCCAGTGGGCCTAGTTCAGCTGTCTAAGGGTTATGTGCATTCATTCCAAACAAGGCTCCACTGAAGGACTGTACCCTTGGTGGATTGCCTCTTTGTTCCTTTGTAAGAGCAGGTAGCACGCTCTCCCCAGAGGCAGCCATAGGAAGCTGGCATGGGAACAGGAATCAACAGGCACACCCATTCACAAAGGGCTAGACCAAGGTGATGCATATCTAAAGGACTTTAATTCTATTTAGACGAGGAAGGCAGGGTTGGTGTAGCCCGATAGGGTTCTACACATCTTTGGGAAGATTCTGTCATCTTGGTTCTCTCTGCCTCTTTCCATTTCCTGCACCCTCCCCTTCCTGTAGCACAAAGCACTGTAGGTGTGATGTCAGAAGGGCAAGGTCCACTCCTATCAAGAGCAGGGATTCGACCTCTGAAACAGGCTAGCATTAGTCTAATTATCTGTGAGCCTTTATCTTTAAAAGAAGGGGTCTTGCACCACTTCTTTGAAGCTTCCTTTGCACTCCAATCAAGAAGATTTTGTTGGACCCTGCTGGGAGAGCAGTCCTTTCCAGAGTCCTCCAGTTGTGAGGTGAAAGCAGATGTTCCAAGCCAGAGGCAAGCTCTGTCCCCTAACCATCCCCAAGCACCATTGGGGGTGAACTCTGTTGCTGGACAAAGACCATATCTGTCAGCCACCCTGCTGCCTCGGACATCACCAACCACAAAACTGCAAAAGGTACTATTGACTAGTAACTGCCCCCCTTGGTCCATCTTTGGATCCTAGAGACTGGCTAGATCATTTTAATCCTTTTGAAACCTCAAGAAATATCCTTTTTGTACATTGTGGCCTTTTAATCGCCTTTTCTCCCCCTGCCTCATTACCCAGAGTGCTGCATCTTTTCTATCTTTGCATTATTGCATATTCTCTTTTCTTTCTACAGTGGTGGGTTTTTTCTAGTTGGGTAACCTTGATTGGACAGTCCTTTATTTTGGACCGTTATATTTCGCTCTTTGAGTTGCGACAACCACATTCACACACCCATTGAGAATATGGCCTTCCCTGAGCCCACGTCACCACAAAAGGTAGAGGATGTTTATCTCTTAACTGTGCCTGTTTTACATTTATTACTGTGTTGACTCTTGGTTTGTAGAAGAGTGAGGAATGAGTGGGTGCTTTAGCCTCTCCTCATCCTTGTACTCCTTCAATGAAGAAGTCACTTCATCACAATACCAAAACAAAAGAAATATCTAATCAAGGCTCTATGATATTAAGACATGTATTCAGCTAAAAGGATAAACTACTAAACACTAACAACCATCAGAGAAAAAAGTACTGTGGGTATTGAAGAACATGGGTCTGTAGGTAAACAGTCATAGAAATGCCAAACAAGTTCAGGAAAATGACTAAGGCATAAAGCAGGATCATAAATGTCAGTTGAACCTATACAACAAGATCAGGGGGACGGGACAGAACCATTTATGTACACCTTATATTATTTCAGGGCCTCAGCAGCATTGAGCTGGTATTCTAAGCACACACTCTGGTGCGTCGAGACTGGTTCGATTTGGCGAGTTTGCTCATTAGCATTCAACACAGCGATGTGATTTAACAAGCTGAAATGGCTCAACGAAACTTGGGACGGACAGGCATGCAATGTTGAGTCAGCATAGCTGCAAGGATCGATTGAGTCTCGCGAAGTAAGAGGAGATTCACCTTAAACAGCAAATTGGCTGGACTAAATCTGATAACTTGGTGCAGTTTGACATGCAGCAATGGCGCATGGCTTGAAATAGCTTGGAACAGACTAGATGTTTAGGTTGGCGTGGCTTGAATTTGAGAGTACATCAAAAGGTAGCTCTGTTTGGTCTTTGCAGCAGCTTGCTTGAAGCTAATCAAAATTACAGAGTGGCAAAGGCAGCTGCTTTTCGTCTTTGGGGTGCTCTGTGACCCTTCACTGGGTTTCTGGGGACACATGAGTCCATTTTCTGGCCCTCCCAGCCAGAAAGGTTTCCAAGGACATGTGCACGGCTTGCCACCGTAGCAGGCAGAGCCCTTGGTACCAGTGTTCCAGCAGCAGTTAGCCTTCCAAAAGCCAGTCTCTTCAAATGTTCCCTGCAAGGGTTAGGGAGTGGGTCTGGGCCATCCTTGGAAATCCCAATCTCTTCCACCAGCCCCCCCTACACCAATGGATGTGAACTTTGGGCAGCCTTCACTCTCAACAAGTCTCCAGTGAAATCTTCAAGACTGGTCTAAGATGACTTTTCAAGATGGATCTTCCAGATGATACTCTAAGAGGAGTCTCAAAAGATGCTTCGATTAAGGGGTTTAGGGGGCGGGAGGGAGGTCCTCACCCACTTTATACATTCACTTTGCCAGAGAGGATTGGCCCATTTTAAGCTTTCTGAAAGGGGGCAATCCTTGCTGTTGTAACAAGGTTTATTCATGCCTGCTCCCAGAGTGTCTTGTATGCAGTAACAAATCTAAAGAGGACGGCCTCTCCCTCTAGCCACACTGTCCTTTCCCTTACCCCCAGTCTTCCTCAAATCAAAGGTACTCCAGTAGTTATCTGTCAGACTCAGATAATCCCTCCCAGGTCTCCTCACCTGGTTCATCCACTGAACTGTCCTGAGCCTCAGATTCCTTCTTCTTACGTGGTTTCCTGGGTTCCTTTGTCTTCTTTTTTGATGAAGATGGGGGTGAGCTCCCTCGGAGGCCACCGTGGCCTGTGGGTTCCCCCAGGTCCAGGGGGAAATCCGAGGAGCAAGCCCCCAAAGCTCATGGAAAAAGCCTTCCTTGGCACAAATAACCCTGGATGATGGAGAGATAGAACATCTGTAATAGGATGAGTAGCACGAAGATAACTGCAGTCTAACTCCTCTTTGTCGTTCGCTCTGCGTAGAGCTCTGGACTGCTGGCACCCAGAAGAATACCGGATAACAGACGGATGCAAGGACAGGCGTCTGAAGATAGGAAGAAACAATTGTCCAATGTTATCCTGGAACTGGAGAGTGCCGGTAGGAGATTCTCACAAGCAGAAGAGCTACGTTTAAGCTAAGTTTAAGGGAAGAGAAGGCGAAGCAGGATCTAATGACAGATGGAGCTATAATGGTAAGTTAAAAGAGAGCAGGAGTCGCCACAGAAGCAGTATAGAGTAACGCCGGTGGTGCTTTGCAAGTATAGTAGGAAAACAGCACAAGATCTGCCTAGTGAAAACAGAGTGAAGACGCTGAAAAAAAGCGGCCTGAAATAGGAACAGAGTTCCCAAGAGAGACCGAAAACGGCAAGGAAAAGGATAGTCAGAATCCACACAAACAGTTTATATGCAGGAATACTCACAGTTAGGAAACAGGAAGCAGGATCCGGCAAACAAAAAACGAGTCGGAAGGTAGAAAGACGTAGACAAGTGAAAGAAACGGCAGAGAACCAGACAAGAAGGAGAAGGCACGAAACACAGGAGAAAACGCTAGCACTTGCGGGGCAAGGTACTCGCAGGCAAAAACCTAAACGGATACAACGCAGCGAGCGGAGGGCTAAACCCACTGATAAAGGTGCAGCGGTCATATTGGGAGAGCGCTAGACCGCACAAGGAGCTGGGAAAAGGATCACAGTTACCACTGATGCCAGCTCTTCCATGGCAGGCGCATGACATTATCTCCCTACTGTAACTTGCCCATTGTGTTGCACAAGTCCTTTGAAGCCCAAAGCCCTAGCCCTACCTTATAGGAGGCATGTCCTTTTCTCATGGGAAAGGTGTCTCAGCTTCCCAGCAGAGAATAATGAGCATCCTGGGCAACGCCCACCAGCTGTCATATTTGAAACTCCCAGGCTAGACATATAAATGGCTCTGCCCTGCAGGTCCAATGGAAAAGTGGAAATGAGTCATGTATTTTAGCAGTTTTAACTGTCTTTCCCCCACCTGCCAAAGGTTAGAAATTATTTGATTTAATGTAATGCTTTTAATTATACAATGTGCGTTTTGAATGCCTTTGCATTGAAATATTGTGAAAGCTAATGTTATACATAAGGACAAATGTTTTAAAAGGCAATGTGTGATTTATATTCTAGTATTCTGCAAGGAAATCGTAGAGGAGTGTTTATTGCAGATCACATGAGCGGGCTAGCATACTAAGGAATAGGACAAATATTTTTAAGTGTTATGGTAAATAAAGACACAGTAAATTTAGTTACACCTGACACATGCAGTTTTTAGTACTATGAACCTAAAGCTCTGAACTTTGTTTCACCTAAATTGTATGTTTATGCAGAGCTCAGCTTCTCGATACCAGGAATGCACAGGCCCATCAAATGCACTTGGAACTGCAACCAGAACAATGACCTGTAAGCACAATACATAAAAATAAGCCAAAATGAATTCCAAATGCATGGTTTTCATCATTCTGTTTTTAAGCAGATTGGAAGGTCAACAGGTTTGGTGTCTGGTGCATCAGTAAAGTGACTTCTAACAGCAAAAGCCTCAAACAGGCCCAGATATCAGACATTGGCAGAGCAATAAGGTCACAGGCAGAATGCATCGGCCCCCTTTGAAGCAGCCTATTAAAATTATGCCTTTGTTTCACAGAAGATCTGTTTCAGCAGAAAAAAATGGGTCAAGACACACAGAGAATTTAAGCCTTATTGTCCAATAAAACTTGCACCAAAAAATGTATTTGAAGTTGAAAAGTGGGGAATACATTATCAGGCTTTAGTTTTAGAACTGTTAGTCAGATTTGAAAAATACAAATATATGTGAATGAAGGTTGAAAAGAGAACACCATACATAAAAATATATAAAGAATACATGTGCAGATTTTTTAAAACACTTATGCGCACAGCCACAGAAACAAAGGTTATCTTTGGATTCAGAATATTTGTGTCAATACGAATATAGTATTGTTATCAATTGCATAGGTCCATACCAACAGTTCTAAGTGTGATGATCCTTCAGGTGGCGTCACTTCTCCCCAGGGGAGAACCCCTCTCCATTAGGCTAAGAAGTTGAGGACGCGAATCAATAGTTCCCCCATGGGTGGTAACATGCAGGAGGATCTCATGGAGTTAAGAATGTGATTGGGAGGTACAGCTCCTTTAAACCCCAACCCGATGGGCTGATGATAGTATTGTAGTAATCATTTATATAGCGCCTTTTCCCATTTGTATGGGCTCAAATCGCTTTGTGGTAGGAACGCCATCAGGGACCGAAGTACAGCTATGGGAAAGTTCTCAGAGGAGTGTTAAGATGAGAGTGTGCATTTGGCCATGATTAGGATTTAGGAGGGCTGGCTTCCTCCAATGGTGGTTGTGCTTCAATAATCATTTTAAGGTGAATTTTACTTAAGAGTTTATGTAGATTAATTTTCTCCTCAAATAGAGTGATATGAAATGTTGGCACAAAAGAAAGTCCTCTAGTGAGAACTTCTAATTCACCCTCGGTCAGAGTTTTACTTGAAATGCTCACTACAATATTCTCTTTAGGTACCACTTTAACACACGCCTTCTACAGAGGAAAACGTTCTGGATACACTTTTTGGACACAGTTCACTCAAGAGGCATGAATGAAGAATGTTGTTTTGAATTGTTTCATTTGAAATGATAACCACATGGTTGAGATACTTCTTGTTTCACCAGTATGAACTACTACCTACCCCATTGCATAGGTGATACAATTGTGAGCATATGTAACGTGTGTACACTATCCTTTTGGTGCTAACTAGACACTGTATGTGGGAAGGGTAGCATACTATTTACTTGCAACACATCACTGGTTTACCAAAGTTAAAATATGCCACAATGTGAAGTGTACACAATTTGAAATATCCACATATGACTGTCCATCATGCATACTTTAAGATCTGTGCATTTACATGTGGTGTCATTTGGAAATGTTTGCTGTACAATATGTTTTTAAAGTTCCCAGAGGGGAATTAGTCTTCGAGACATAGGCTACCTACTTTCTGTAATCCCTACCATGTGACCCTTGGCCCTTATTTTTCAATTATGTATCCAGAGCTAAACTAACGTCATAAGAGACAGAGTGTCTTCTAGTGACCTATCTAACCTTTCAACACTCACCTTAGTTACAGTGTGTTATCTATATATATCATGACACCTACTGGTGGTTAGAACTTAAATGCGGTAGCACCACATTATGTCCCTTGAATAGACATATGTTGGGTGCCACAAATATGTAAGCCTTTCACCAGAATTTGATTTACAACTGAGCCAGGTTATTAATTTGCCATTAAATATATAAGCAGGTCTGGGGACTCTATTATGTATTGTATGCAATGGTCTTTTTATTTTATGCTACTGGTATATTAGTTGGCTCGTGTTGATGTACTTTTTTTTTTGGGTACATAGACCGTTGGAAACTTGCTAACTAGCCATATTGTGAGTTGGCCATATGATATAGAAGTAGGTCCGGTGCATCCAATATACATTTTATTTTATAAGGATTATTTTCCTGTAGGTTACCTATATAATAGTGTGTTTATGTGAATTCATTTGTTATATTTTGGAACGCAGCCATTTAACTACTACACATAACATAGGGGTTGGACAGATCCAACGTTGCCTTTGCAGCTTAAGCACATCACTTTATGATGAACGCCATGGGCACTACAGAGTTATACCTATGTGAGTGAAAACTCTGGGACATCACGTAGATCCCATGTAATAGTAAGAACCTTATGGGTATAAACTCGGGTCCAAAACTAAGTGTTATTGTTAAACATTGAACCATCCTGATGTTTTAGTACTGAGGCGATGCAAACGACCGAGAAAAATACCAGAACCACTGTAGTCAATGCAATGGATGTTACATCAGGGCGGAACCTACTATATGAGGGTGTCAGAAACAAACGAAGAGGGAAGGTTCCAGAGGAGAGCCAGAGAGAATATCGGAATCTGAGAGAGAAAACGAGAGACAACAATTGAGACAGATTAAGAAATCAACAATCGGAGAAAGATCAAAGGCGAGAGAAGGAACAAGTTACTTACCTGTAACTGTTGTTCTCCAGCATGGGTCTGGCATGGATTCACATGCTCTTGAATATTCCCCATCATCAGGCCGGGAATCCTCGGTAAAGAAAAAATCAGTATCAGTTTCTTTTCTGATCTGTCTTTCTTAGTAGTAATCAATCACTGATCTCTGGGTCATACTGTCCCCAGCCAATGACTGCCCTCTCCCTAAGCCCCTCCCCTGGCAGCCATCTTCAGATTTGGTAGCACGTAAAGTGGCAGTATGACCAAGTGAAGAGCCGCAGAGGGGTAGGAGGGAGGGTTCGCATGTGAATCCATATCAGACCCATGCTGAAGAACAACAGTTACAGCTAAGTAACTTGTTCCTTCTCCAGCATGGGGTCTGGCATGGATTAACATGCTCATGAATATAAGAATATATAGCAGTACACACATGCACAACCAACGGGAGGTGGCAAAGGCTTAACATTAAGCATTACATAAACTCAACATTAAGCACTCTTACCTCCTCACCAGGCCCACCTTCAGGCGAACAGGTTGCGCAGCACTGCTTGGCCGACCCTGGACTCCTCCCTGGAATCCCGGTCGACGCAGTAGAATCTCGTGAAGGTGTGCGTCGACCTCCACGTAGCAGCCCTGCAGACGTCCAGCAGGGGCACACCAGACAAGAATGCCGTGGTAGCAGCGATCGCTCTGGTCGAATGGGCTCTCAGACGGCCGGGCAACCGTCGGTTTGCCAACCGTTGACAGTGCATGATGCAGCCGGAGAGCCATCTGGAAATGGAAGCCTTCGAGAGAGCCTTCCCTTGGTTCACAAGTCCAAAGTTCACAAATAGCTGTGACGTCTTCCGAAAACTCTGCGTGCGGTCCACGTAGAACTTCAGCGCTCTAGCCACATCCAGCGAGTGCAAAGTCCTCTCGGCCGGCGATGAAGGCGACAGGAAGAAAACTGGTAACACCAAGGGCTCGTTGAGGTGGAAGTCCGACGGCAACTTGGGCATAACGGAAGGGTGCGTCCTCAGCACCACCCTTGTGTCGTGAAAAGTCAAGTATGGAGGCTTGCAGGATAGGGCCTGGATCTCTCCCACTCGTCGTGCGGAGGTGATGTCTTCCACGACAGGAACTTCAAAGGCGCCGAATGCAGGGGCTCGAATTGCGCCCCCATGAGCCTGGACAGCACCACGTTGAGTTCCCACGCCGGGGCAGGAGCCTTCACCGGCAGGAACGATCGGAGCAGTCCCTTCATAAATTCCTTCACCAGGCGATGAGACCACAAGGACGCCCGTCCCGTAGTTCTGCTGTACTGGGAGATCGCAGCCAGATGTATCTTGATGGAAGCGTGAGCTAGTCCAGCCTTGGCCAGAGAAAGTAGGAACGGCAGTACTTGAGGGGACGTAATCCGCAGAGGGTTAATCTTCTGTGCACGGCACCAGACAGAGAACCTCTTCCACTTATGTCCGTAGCACTTGAGAGTTCAGGACGCCCTGGCCTTTGCAAGAACCTCTCTGCAGTCAGCCGGGATACCGTACCCTCCAAACTCTAGTGCTGCAAGAGCCAGGCCTGCAAGTTCAGCGACTCCAGGTCGTGATGAAGGATGGCGCCTCCTTCTCTGGAAAGAAGATCAAGCTGCCGACGGACTGGTAGGGACGCCAACAAGTCCAGAAGGTCCGGGAACCAGATCTGCCTCGGCTACGCAGGTGCAATGAGGATCATCCTGCACCGGGACCTCTTGAGCTGGTTGATGAGTCGGATTGGGGAAACCTGCTGGCGAACCCTCTGGCACTTTGAGTTCGCCACCGTCGCGAACAGGTCGACCTGGGGTTTGCCCCATCGCTGAAAGAGTCGGTCCACTTGATCCTGGCGTAGTTCCCACTCGTGGCACGAGCGCAGCTCTGTGCTGAGTGAGTCGGCGATGGTGTTTTTATCCCTGTCAGATGAAACGGCACCAGAAACATCACTTGAGCAACGGCCCAATGCCACAGATCCTGGGCTTCCTTGGATAGGGCCGGGGATCTGGTTCCGCCCTTTTTCTGGATGTAGAACATCGTGGTGGTGTTGTCGGTGAAGATCCTCACCACCTTGCCCTTGAGGGACGGGAGAAAGGACCTGAGGGCCCAGAACACTGCCCAGAGCTCCAGGATGTTGATGTGGAGCGGCTTCTCTTCTGGGAGCCAAAGGCCTCTCACGTGAAGATCTCCGGTGTGCGCTCCCCACCCCTCCAGGGAGGCATCCGTCGTCACCGTCGCCTGGTGGGCCGGGGTCTGAAAGTCTGTCCCCACCGCTATATGAGCGCGGGTGCCCCACCACCGGATCGCTCATCAGAAGGTCTCGTCGAGAGGGATCCTGTCCTCGAAGCTGCCCGTCGCTTGAATCCAGCGGGCGTCGAGGAACCAGAGGGTGCATCCGAAGCCTGCACAGGCGCAAAAGATAAATGCAAGAGGACATCATCCCGAGGAGGGACTTGATGGACCTCACCCTGGCCACGTCCTTGGCCAGCAGATGCTGCACCTTGCCTAGGATGGCCTTTGTCCTTTCCTCCGACGGCGAGGCCAGACGCGCCACTGTCTCAAGATTAGCTCCCAGAAACAGTGCAACCTGAGAGGGGGCCAGGTGGGACTTGGGGAAGTTGATGGAGAACCCCAGGTCCGTGAGCAGCTGGACGTGTTCTACGGCGAGCTCCCTTGTCCTTTCGCGAATGAGCCAATCGTCTAGGTAGGGGTAGACCTGGATCCCCGTAGGCGCAGCCATGCTGCCACTGGAGCGAGGCACTTGGTGAAAACCATGGGTGCCGACTTCAATCCGAACGGGAGGGCCTTGAACTGGTAGTGCCGCCCGTGGACCACGAACCTGAGGAACTTCTGGTGTCCTTTTAGGATGGGAATGTGTAAGTATGCATCCTCCAAATCCAACGACGACAGGAATTAGCCCTCCTCCAGCTGTCCTAGCACGTGCTGGAGGGTGACCATCCAGAACTTCTGTGCCTTGATGTACTTGTTCAGTCATTGCAGGTCTAGGATTGCTCGCCACCCTCCTGTCTTCTTTCTCACGTGGAAGTACCTAGAGTATACTCCGGAGCCCCGGAGCTTCTTTGGGATGAGCTCGATGGCACCTTTCTTGAGCATCGCCCTTACCTCCAACAGTAGTTGAGGGATGTGGTTTTCTTGCCTGGCCACGGGCGGAATGCAGGGGCACTTTTTTAGAAATTAGAGGGCGTGCCCCTGGGCTAGGGCATCCAGCACCCAACGGTCGGTGGAGATGGACTCCCACACGCTGACGAACTTCGCCAGCCGGCCTCCCACCGGGGTGCTTCGGTGGGGGCACGAGGCCATGGTCGGTTCAATCTTGCTTGGAGGACACCTTGCCGCCTTGGCCTCCCTGGCGACGATGGCGGGATCCACCTGGCTTGCCTCGTCCTCTATAGGATTCCTGTGACGAGGAGCGGGCCGCTTGGCGGTACGTAGAGGAGTCACCGCCGAATCCCTTGGAGGCACCCTGCTTGCCTCCGGAGCTCTGAAAGGACGGCCTTTGTTGCTGGAGAACTCCTAGGGCCTTAGCGGTCTGTGTCCGCCTTGATGGCTTGGAGGGACTCATCCACTTTTTTCCCAGACAGGTTGTTCCCGTCGAACGGCATGTCCAAAACCTTGGCTTGTACGTCCTGGCGGAAATCCGTCGCCATGCGCCATCCTCGTCGTCTGAGGCAAACGCCGCTGCCTAGCTGGCGGAAACCGGTGTCGGCAATGTCCGTTGCCACCGTTATGGCGTGGTCCGACGCCACCTCACCTTCCTGCAAGATCTCCAGGGCCTCAGCCCTCTTGTCATCCGGGAGGAAGTCCAACAGGGGGGCGATCTTGTACCATAACTCCCTGTCATAGCGGGCCACGATCGCGAGGGCGTTGACCGCCTTAATCGTTGTTGCCGCCAACGAGATAACTCGTCGTCCCATTGCATCCAGCTTCTTTCCTTCGCCGTCCGGCGGGGAAGTTGACATTGAGGACGATGCCCCCCCGCGCTTTCTTCTTGGCTGCTGCTGAGATGACCGAGTCAGGGGTCGGTTGCGCCCTAAGGCACAAAGGTGCCGCGTCGGGGACCTGGTACTTCTTCTCGTACCAATCCCTCTTGTCAGGCGTCGTAGACGGGTTCTTGACATGGGTGAGACCCTCGGCCCAGATGTCATCCAGCAGAGGCACGGCGAGGACTGTCTTCCTCTTGGCCTCGCGCCGTTGGTGAAGGAAACTTTCCTTCTCTTCGGGGAAGAGCTGAAAGCTCAGATGCCCTGGCGATCATAGCGTGGAAAGACCCAATCTTGTCGGGCGGGGATGCCCAGGCTGGAGGCGATGGGAGCTCCGTCCAGTCGTCACCGCCATTGTCATCCGTACCCGTCGTGGCCGTGTCCGTTCCCGTGTCATCCCCAGGTCCGGGGGGACGTGGGCAAAGGCAGAGCAGGATGGGTCCGTCTTCTCTTGTTTGGGGGACTTCCCGACAGGCCTGGCTCTGGCTCCTCCGTCGGTGGTAGGGGCAATCTCATCCTTATCTCTGAACATGAGGATTGTATTGCCAACAAAATGGCCGCTGAGTTGTCCTGCGGCTCCGGAAGCGACGGGCGCGACGGTTGACTAGGAACCCGCCGGCGCCGTTGTCCTCTTCGTCGGGATCCCTCCCGTGGGACCGGGCCTATTCGATGCCCTCGTCGAGGCCCTCCAAGACTGCAACCAGTTCCTCCTCAGAGGCTGAGTCTGTGTCCACAATGGCCACCGGCTCCCCTCCCCTCTTTTTCAGTCAGGGTCTTCACAGGGGTCTTCTCGATGGGCCTGAAAGAGGCTTCCCTCAGCAGTGGCAGGGAAACTCTGGGCCCCGAGGTCGCTTCCACTGGTGTAGCCTCCTCAGGCTGCGCCGGGGCCGCAGCGACTTCCTCGATAGAGGCCTTAGCCAGGTGAATCAAGGCCTTCACCACCTTCTGCGGGCCTGTGGCCTTCACCTTGGGGGGAGGGTCACTGCCTCGGTCCGCCTCGGTCCCCCTCGGCTGGATCCTTCGAGACAGACCGGGGCCTCTCCAGAAGCTTCACCTGGTTCTCGGATTTCCTCTTCCCTGTACCAGAGTGATGGCTCGTGGCTGATGGTGCTGGAGAGGATGCGCCCTGCCTGGCAGCCGAGGAGCCCGACCATTCGGCGCTCCCGGTGCCCGCTGACTCTCGGTGCTTTGCCTTCTGTTCGTCCCCCGTTGCCGGGGCACCCTCACAGGACTTAGAAGACCGCTCAAACGACAACTTCTCACCTGACGGGCTCTTTCCTTCCAGCCAGTTGGAGAGACGAAGATGTCGATCCATTCCGACATGTTCCCGCAAAACGCACAGTCCTTCTCCACGTGCGTTTTGTCCTCATGAAGACAGTAGAGGCACTTCGAATGTTCATCCTCTTTGAACACATTCTGCAGCTGGCATCCAGGGCAAACCCTGAACAGCTTTCCGCGCGTCAAGCTTCCTTTCTCCCGGGCCATGTGCGGGGTAGGCCACAGAAACTTCTGGACTCCTCCAAGAAGCGTAACTCAACGCAAACTTCACCCTTGAGGTGCGTAGAAAAATCCGAAACGGGTCCCCGTTGATCGGATGTAGACACGGTGGAGTTTGAGGCTCTATTTGACTGAAAAATTACTGATACTGATTTTTTCTTTACCGAGGATTCCCGGCCTGACGACAGGGAATATTCATGAGCATGTGAATCCATGCCAGACCCCATGCTGGAGAAAATACATAGGCAGGCTAGAGAAGTGGAGGGTGTGGTTCAAGGGAACGCACAAGGACATCTCGCAGGCCGACAGAGTGTTGGTCATGGAGAGAGCAGAAACGAAGAAGGGAATTGG
Source organism: Ambystoma mexicanum (assembly GCF_040938575.1). Taxonomy (NCBI): domain Eukaryota; kingdom Metazoa; phylum Chordata; class Amphibia; order Caudata; family Ambystomatidae; genus Ambystoma; species Ambystoma mexicanum. Next base: position 1,073,507,752 of record NC_090936.1, on the reverse strand, counting down.
CGTCACACATGGAGTCAGAACGCCAAACATTTTAAGATGAAAACTTGGTGGCCGTTGATTGAGAGTCAAGCCGAGCAAGAGGAGAAATGGCAGAAAAACCTGGTTAACCAGAAGTATGTATACTGTCGGTAAGACGCCTGGAAAGAGTCATACAAGTCTGCCCGAGAGTCAGCCCTATCGAGGGACAGAGATTGGGTCAGGGTGGCGTAACCTGTAGTGGGTGGACAGGGCGGTCCGAGAGTGGAAAAGGCGATTGACCATCATGAGAACCCAGTTAAATTCCACAAAAGAGGGATGCTGGGAAGTCAAGAGGGACTCCAGGAACTGCTTCATCGCCCCATTGGGGGGCAGGCCAAGAGATGGGAAAAAACCCAGAGACTGAAAACCGCCATAAGGTAACAAACCTTATTAAGACCTGTGAAACACATTGGGGACCCAGCTAGGAGAAGGGAGTCATTCTCCTAGCCCCAGAAGAACCTTATGTGACTATTTGATTTTTCTGTTCAGTTATGAAGAACCGAAACCTTTATGGAACTTTTGCTTTGAACAACTCTAGAGGCGTTTGGATGCTTTACATCCAGGAGAAGGGAGGCATTCTTCTGGATTACAAACAGTAGTTGGACCGTATGGTATGGAATGGGGAGAGGGAGAGTAAGAGCATTTGCGACTAGGATGATCCCTTCTTGTTTCGACTCACAGACTTCCTGACAAGCAGCCGAGTTTCTTTAACTTAGGTAGGGAAATCCCCTTAGAGTTAGAAATAGATAGGTTTGTTTTTTTCATTTAATAAAAAAAGTCTATAGCAATCACTATAGCACCAATTGGTCAGTCTTCATTCCTTGTCGCCACATAAGAGAGACATATTTCAGTCCAACTTTGATTGGCTACCTCTTAGACAATACGTCCTACTACACCCAGAGTTCAAAGGGCCGGTTAAACAAAAAGGAGGATCCTAGTGGGTCTGAGTTAAGAGAAAACCCATCACAGGCTCTGTCCAATCCAACATTACTGGGTATTTAGGAAGAAAGGACTTTTTAGAAACCAAAAGGAAGAGTGCCTGTGTGATAAGAGAATCGCTGATGTGGACTTCACCAGGATGTAGCTGGTGGGTTGGAAATTCTGCTTAAGAATGCGCTTTTCAGATGGGGATGAATACAAAGGCCTTTCCCAAGACAGAACAAGATTACTTGAGAGGGATTTTGACAGAAGTTGGACGGACTGAAATGAACAGTATGTCTGGAGGAGATACTGGAAGTTGGTTGATGTCCATACCTGTCCGAGCCTTTGAAAGACTAGTTCAGTTATCCCAGAGCATTTAAACACATGTTCAAAGTGTTAAATCTTAGATAGTATTTTCACATTAATAAGACTTTTTTCTAGCAAATTGTGATCTATAGAGGCCTTTGTCAAAACAAACCTCTGTAACTGGCGTCTGCCCTAATCAAAGTAATTGAAATCTATTACTTAATGAACATATTAAACTGAGGTGTTGAGAAAGAAAACTAGAAGGATAGGTGGGGATAGGTGTAGAGGGGCATTAGAATGCGTGTACGGTAGAAGGGCTTGGAGAGAGTGAAAGGTAATAGTAGGAGCAAAGGTGTGGGCAAAGTGAAGCAGAAAGGGGGTAGTTGGAAGAGATAAGCGGAGAGTGTGTGGTAAGATGCGGGCATAAAGGTGTGCATAGTGGACTCACTTCCTATAGAATATTGAGAAAGTTAGGCGTCTCAGCATTCTGAAATGAAAATTCACAAACCCAAGCCTATGGAATAATTGTAATCATGTGAATCCCACAAAAACGCTCTTAGATCGCACGCAGGCTAGATGCAAATAATCTGCTACGGATAGTGAATCAATCCAAAAACAGGAAAGTCAATGAAATATTTTTCTCTACTGCCAACACTTGTTGATGGTTTCATTTCAGAGAAAACTAAGTTAATTGTTTTGTTTCAAACTTTATTCTAAGAACGGTTTTGTCTTTTTGAAACAAACAACCAATGTCAATGTGTAGGTTTCTTTTGGAGAGGAGTTTATTCTTCTGACTACCAAAGTCAATCATATTTGCTTTCATTTGTATGGATGCATGTTGTTAACAAGTCCATGTGTCATTTCATGTATGTTGCTGAGAATCGTTTGTCTTCCCACTGCGGGTGAATGACATTGTGTAGCTCGGCTGCAACATGTGGTTGATGACCACGAAATCAAGCTTTTCTGGTCTGCAATTTATGAGGATTTATTCAATTCTTCTGCAGATGGCCCCTTGTCGTTTTAGGTCTAGAATGTGTTGCTTGTCTCTGAACTTGGCTGCGAGCCCTGGTCTTCCTGTTCTGTGCAGCCTGTTTCTGCTTTCCCTCAGGTCTCGTCCTGCGGCTTGTGGCCTTATGTGATCCTTGTTATACTTATACTATGATTTCTACATATTCATACCATACTATGTTTCCCAAAGGTTAGTCGTATTTGGTCCTTCCAGGCTATGTAATCCTGTAGTTCCATGGGGTTAGTTGCCAAAAGCATCTCCAAGCTTGGTCTGCATCTCTTCGGTGCCTTGCTTTCGCATTTCTGCACTTAGCTAATGAGAAAAATAAAAGTTTTTGACAGTATGTATATGTATGTGTCCACTAACTACAGAACTGTGTAAGCATGTTCTTCTTGTGTTCACGTGTGTGTAACTTTGTGCATGGCTGCAAGTGTACTTCGTGACTAACGTTGCTATGTTGTGGTGTCACTAATTACATCAGCACAGTAATGCAGTTCTCTGCACTAGTCAACGTCATCCATCAAGGCATTTGGGTCCATAAACAATGCTGAAGCACTTGTATCCATAAAAACATTGATTGTATAAGGTACCTAGCGTTCCACCCGTGCCCTGTGAACAACCCACAAAGCCTGTAATACCTACACCTACCAAATCCCTAGCAACCACACAGGAGTGTTATACCATGCAAGCAGCTGCATTATATACTAACCCAGAGTATGTGCCCCATGCAGCCCCGTCACAGCAAGCACAGGCAATTAGGAAAATGTTCCAAAGCCCTCAACAGCGAGTGCCTTGTGCAACCCATTAGTGATGGAACAGAAAAAAGGGCACACAGATTTAGAATCTGTGCTTGAAGGACAGAAGCAGAGTTTGCACGAGTAACGCAGGAGAGGGGAGAAGGGCAAAGTGCGCCGATAAGTACCGACAAATGGAGAGCGGGCGATTTTCTATTTAGAATTGACAGTACTGTGATTAGAGATGTACATGTTGAAACGAAGGATGATGGTCGTAATGATAAAGCTATAGCGGAGGGTGAACGCAAGCATGTAGTTTAGATTATGAATCCATTCGATCAAAAGTAGATGCAGGAATAACGGAAGAGGAAGAGTGAGACAACAGATGAGGAGCAAGAAGACGAAGTGCCACCTAGAGTGACGGCAAGAGTAGAGAGTTTGTGGGGCTAAAGATTAAGAGGGCAACCAGGTCATATGTCAGTGGTAAAAGGGAAATGAAGGGAGAAGATGTTACCAACGAAGCAGGTGGGAACACAGTTTCTGTGGTTACATAAAGGTGTCATGCGACGCATTCCTACCTGGCATCTGTGGCCCCGATTCCGATTACGCACTTCCTAATTCCTGTCACGTGTTTCCTGTCACGTGTTTCGCATCACGTCCACTTAGCGGTCTAGTCTTTTTCCGCTTAAGCGAACGTGGCGTTATTTAAGCCACACCCTATCTTCCTTCTGTGCGTTGCAACCCTTTCCGATCAGCTGTGCTTTCTTTTGCTGCCGCGGTTTGCTATACGCTGTATTTCTGGCTCCGCTGAGCTTTCCTCTCTCTGCTCCTCCTCGTCCTTTCGGGTCCCGTTTCCCGGGACCTCCTTCTCTCTCTATTTTTCTTCTTTTTCTTTTGTATATTTACCGTCCTGTTTGCCTGCAGTTTTCCGTTTGCCTGTAGTAGGAGCTATTGAATTTCCTACACTTCCTGTTTCTTGGTTATTCTTTCCTCGCTTTCCATTTCTGAGATTTGCTGATTTCCACTGAGTTCTGCTGCTTCTACTTCCATCAGGATACCCACCTGCCGTTGTGATTCCCCGGGGTTTTTGCCTACACTTGGCTTTTTTCCCCCTTTCCGGTCCCTCCCGGGAGGCGGTCACGGTCAGGGCGTTTCTATCGCTCTCACTGTGGCTTCTTCTCGTGGGAGATATCCGCAACAAAGAAAAAAAGAAAAGGACTACAGAGCACATCGAACTCTCAGCCCTATTGAAGAAGGCTCTGATTCAACAGGTGAGGAGGTGGAAGAGGGAAGCAGGGATATTGACGTCCTATCAGTGGAGACTGCTGACAAAAGGCCTTAGCAGAGCACAGTATGTGCCCTGGCCAAACATGGATAGAAACAATTTGATTAAGCGGCTGACCTCGCTTATCTGAGTGGGCACGTGGATTTATATGCTCGAGTAACATTGGCAGTAGGAGATATGAAAATCTTGTTTGCCGAAGTGTTGGGGGACCAAGCAGATGACATTTGGAAGAAGGCAGGATATGCAGGGGTACAGACGGGTGATGACAATCATGTTGGGGCACAGTTTAATAATCGTTGGGCTAGAGTGTGGGCTGTATTAAGAATAGCATACCCTGACACACTAGATATACATTCATTAATGGCGTGCACTATGAAGGAAGATGAAGATCCAGCGCAGAACATATTGCAGATTCAGGAGATATTGAGGACTTGGACAGGGGAACCTTGGGACAAAACAATAGCAATACTTTACCACATGCTGAAGATGGGACTCCGCAATGAGGTGCAGATGGACTTGGATAAGGAGCGAGTTCAAGGGATGGGTGGAGATTTAGGCCATTATAGTGCATCATTGTAAAACGTGACAAGAGAAGGAAAAGGAATTAGCAGATAATGCACAGAAAGCAGAGGAGAAGTTAGGACAAAGGAAATTATCAAAATGGAGTATAGAAGGAGTGGTGATTAAGGCGTCACCCATACAGCAGGTGGAAGAGTGAGCAGTTCTAGTAGAAGCAAGAATGGCATTGTAGTGGACCGAAGGAGGATACCAAGAGTATCTGCATAACCGAGGTTACCAGGGTAGATATCAGTGTGGTCAAGGGAGGTTACCCGGGAGGTTATCCGTGGGGATGAGGGGGGCTTCAAGGAGGCATGGACGGTAAGTGGATTTGGCGGGATGGGGCTGAGATTTGGTGGGTCAGCACCATGTTGGTTGGGTGGGAAGATGGGTCACTTTGCACAAGAATGCAGGAGCATATTCTAGTAGACCGGCAGCGCCAGTTACATAGGAGCAGTAGGGGAAGATGCCCCCAAGCATGCCATATGGAGGGATGCGCACGCAAGCACCCCAGCAGGTACAACAGTCCCAGTATCAATATCAAGCACCCACACCTCAGCATATGTGACCTCCAGTGCCCAATAATGCACCAGTGTATGCGCAGCAAGAGATACAACAGCCAGCCCCACAAGCTTGGGACAAAGATGCTTTACCTCACGGCAGTGACATCATAAACATGGCAAGTGTGGGGTGTGGTAACCATTTTGTAGTCTCAGGATCAAACACCTATCTCGATTAGGTCAGCCCACAGAGTCCGGACGTGCCCAGTCGGTCAGTCACTGGCAAGCCAGAAGAGGAGCACTGGGTAGGCATAGAGATGGGCAACAAATCATTCATTTTTATGGTTAACACAGGTGCAATTAAATCATGCATGAAGGAAGGGCACTTCCCCTTATCAGGTAAAGTAATGGCCACAAAGGGATTTTCTGGCCGAATACATTTGGTTTCATTCACAGAAGATTTACCCACCAAGGTAGGCAACCAAGAGGTCTTCGCACCACTTTTGCTCTCGAAGGCGACTCTGGTAAGCTTGTTGGGAAGGGATTTGTTAATCAAATTGAACATGACCATTTCATTTTCAGAAGGAGGGGTAGTATGTTCCACACTGTTAAGCGGCTTCACTTCAACACTACAGCTAAGTCAATGCCTAGTCTGGGATGCTGAGGGAAACCCTTATTGATATATTTTTAGGTCCAGTTCATGTACTCTGGATGACAACCCTTATATAACACCCCTCTCTTAGAATCCCCCCTGACCCCACTGAGCCAAGAAGTAGGTCTGTTTTGCAAATTTAAAAGGTTTATTTGAAAAATTAAACAATATATATATCACACTTTTATAATAAATTAATATCTGATAGTACACTTAGACATATGATGTGGATCCACAATGGGTAATGTTACAGTGGTACACTTGATTACTTAGGAGTAGTATAGAGGATGAGGTAGCTGAAAATGCTTGATGGTTTCAAGGAAATGCAAGGTGGAATAAAATGCAGTACAGCAAATAAACTTGATATGATTTCAACCAACAACAATGCAATCACCTTTCTCTGGCAACTCACTCCCCCCCTTTATACAATATAAGGAGATGGAAAGGAGAGCAGTCTTCAAGAATCCCAACAAATCACACTTGATAATGCAATACACAGTTCCAGTTCCCCCAGCAAGCTTAGAGAAAACAGGTATGAGTTTTAAACACAGGCGAATTACTTTGAAATGTGGTGGCAATGAAGTGAAAAGATGCTAAAATTGATTTTAATTCCCTGCAGGAGGTTCAGGGTGAGGGAGAGATACTTTATATTAGTTCAGGCTCACTTTAACAATGCTCTATGAGTTATTACCAGGTTGCAAACGGATTTCAACAAAGGAAAGAATGGAGCTGCTATTTTGACAAGTGGAGAAATTGAGCCAAATCGCGATTGCGGAAGTAGTGTAGGAAGTCGGTTCTAGGTTCGTTGGAAAGCCTAGAATCCCAGCCCAAACGGTTCAAGAGATACAGACTATTAAATAAAGGTAGATTTTCAGATTTAAAGTAAAACTCAAAATGACAGGCGACAGCTTGCAGCTGCAGAATTGACAGGTGACAGTTGTGCAGCTTTAGAATGACAGATGACACGATTTCTAGGAGGCAGTTCTACATAGGTTAAAATAGCTTGAATTAGATTATTTTAACTAAGAGATTGGTTCTGCACAGTTCTGCTAGGTACTCACAATATAAATTTGAAATAGGCCTCGTCACGGATCTGGTCAACACGTCCGGCGGCGGTTCTGTCTGCTCGGCGGGTCAATCAGGCACCGGTTCTGCTCACAGCGACCCGGATCTATTGTTCTGCTCACAGCGGTCTGGGTCAGCTCTGCTCTGCTGGTTTAGCATCTCTGGATACAGCGGCCTCTGGTTCTGGATATTGCTCTGCTTTCCGGTCCGGATGAAGTGGATTCTGGATGTAACACTACTTTCTGGGTACTGGCAAAGGTTCTTGGCACAGAATTCAAACAGCTCGCCCGGCTGTGGAATAGTTTGCAGATGATTTTAAGGATGCTGAGAAGAGTTCTCAGTTTGTGGGTTTAGGCCCTTACTTTAATTTCTGAAGTAAAGTTCTGGTCTTTGGAGATTGATGGATGTGAAGTCTGGAGTCTCCCGGCAGAGCGTCCAAAGAAAATGGAATTGAATGTCTCTACCTGTCCTAGCAGTCTCTTTTTATGTGTTTTGAAAATGGGTGTGTGCCTGGGCCTAGCTAAGCCTGCCCCTCTCTACTTGTCATTGGCCCAATTCTCCCCTCTCCCATAATTGGGGGAAGGAAATGTGAGTCAGAGTGATGAGGTCTGTTTATGGGTCAGAGGATCCTCCCCTGGTCAATTTGCCCACAAATCTATATTTGATTCAAATACATATTTCCCAGATACACAATTTGTTGAAATTACATGTACACATTATATATTCCTTATGGTCCATGCTTGTCCGCCTCTGATCTTCCTGGGGGCTTGCATTCAAAAATGACAACATTTTGCGCTTTTTGACTGGTTTACCAATATCGAACATTTATCAAAAATTACACACATGTGCGCAAGGAGTATGGACATTAATTGATGAAGTATCAGATTTTTAACATGCAGACATTTGGAGTAAGACCCTATTTTCCGCTAGCAACCCCCCAGCATACACCACAGGGTCCTAACACCTCTTAAAACGTGCACAGAAAAATCACAAGAATAATGATATTACTTATATAATTCTGACAAGTCTGCACTATGTGTTATCTATCTTTTTAAAATTATGCTCTGGCCCAGATGGGTGTGGTTTAGGTTCCAAAGCACATGGGGGAAGCTTCTGTCTGCCCCCGCCTCCAGCTCGGGTGGCTCCCAGAGGCACTTCTCCCAAGAGGAAGCCACTTTACGTCCCCCCGTAATATAACATTTGCCTGAGTCCAGGACAAGGCTTTGTTCAACCTCCTGTGGTGCCCCTCCCCTAATCTAATCACAGAGGTGTCAACTCCCTTTGGTGGGGAAGCAGGATGCAGCAAGGCCTAGGAAAAGTGCCTGAGCAGGTTTCTCCTGTCGGGGGTAGTTGTCAGGCAGAATTCAGCTAAATGTCACTTTAGTTCCCAGTTTAAATCAAACTTACACTTTTTACATATACATTAAATAATTACTTCCTTCAAGTCATTTCAGAATATAGTTTTACATTGTATCCACCTCTTAGCAAGTCTTTCCTTGGCCTGGTTTGGGTTCCTCTGTTCAGTTTTACACAAAGGTCTGGTGGTTTTAAAACGCCGGCTTTCTGATAGTGGTGAGTACCGGTATTGGAACCATTTTTGGGATTAAGAAAATTAATTTCCCACAGTTCTGAGTTGCTTTTTGGCAATCAGCATTGCCATTCCCAATGGCTTCAGGCTACTGTGTGTGTAGCCCAATGGTGGTTTTAGGCAGTGCCCTCCTGTGCTCACAACATAGGCAATAATGGGTGGCAGCCTATTCTTCATGTTTTCCCTGTGCACTCTCTGGGGAGTTCTGGCCATCATGATGTTTTCCATGCCAGTACTGCACAGTTTTATGGTACGGCATGGGTAAAAACATCCCACCACACCAGGAATTTGTTACGCCAGGGTTTTGGTGATAACAAGAGCATTGTTCAGTAATTGCATTACTGGGGCGGGGGTGGCAGCCGCGTAGCCAGATGTGTATCTATGCAGTAACAATGTTGTTGAGTTGGGTGCCAGGCGGTTATCAAGGCAAGCAATGGAGGGTTTTGTCAGAATTCTTTATTTATTTAGGCCCGCAGCAAGTCACAGGTACTATTATCACATTAGATTTAGAGGAGGTGCTGATTAAAAAATAGAGCTCATAGGGACTGAGGAAGAGGGAGGTGAGTGGTAAACAGTTTTGTGCACTGACCCTTTGAGTGGGGTGTCGGACCGAGAGTTGTTTGAAGATATTGGCAATGATGGCAAGATGATACTAGAGGTGTGTGTTTCCTGACAAATAATATTTCAGCATAGGAATGTCCCATGTCCTGTACTTATTGCTATGAGCAGGCCTGCACATTTAGACGATGACCTGCTACAGGTCCCAAGCACTTTATGGACGGACAATCCTCATGACGTAGGGCTCTTGAAGAGCACAGGAGCAGTGCGTATTAAGTTGAAGCAGGGTGCAAAGTGCAACAGTACCCATTGTCAAGAGAAGCAGATTAAGGAATACATGGGATAAGGCATCATAGTACCCCCAGTTTACCCGTTGACTATAGCGATATATCCATCAAGGGGTCAAGTTGGAGGTTCATACAAGATTTAAACCCACTGAATAGCATAGTGGAGGCAGAACTCCCATGTGTACCAAATCCCACCACAATTCTTTGTAACATCCCTAAAGAGGCCACACATTTTACTGTTATTGATTTGAAAAATGCATTATTTTCTATCCCATTACACCCAGAATCCCAATATCTTAGCTCAATCAGCGATTTCAACACACCAGATTTCCCTGGGGGTACTGTGAGACCTCGAGCATTTTTAACAGAGTACCACACATGGATTTGGGCAACATGCATGTAACCAAGCATAAACATTAAGTACGTAGATCTTCTAGTATGCAGCACCACAAAAGAGATGTGCAGAGAAGATTCTATCACATTATTGACATTGCTCGCAGACAAAAGGACACAAGGAGAGTGCAATATTGTCAGAAGGAGGTTGTGTATTTGGGACAAATGTCACCAGGGAAAAGAGTAACCCCAGGAAGAGCTGCTGCTGTATAGAATACACCACAGACCACTACAGTTAAAGAAATGCAACAATTTCTGGGTTTGTGTAACTACTGTAGAGCTTGGATTTTTGACAATTCTAGTTTCACAAAACCTATCTTGCAAGGACCCAAAGAAGCACAGAAAAGGGAAGGGTCAGTGACATGGACAGGTGAAATGGTGACGTTTTTCAGAATTGAAAAATGCCATAGGCAATGCTCCAGTAGTGGCAACCCCCGATTACACCATTTCTTTTGATTTATTCTGACATTCTTACCGACAAGTAATGACTGCCGTGTTGGCCCAACATCCATCCCTGGGTGACAAGCCCTTAGCAAAAATAACATTGGTAGTTTAGATTCAGTTATGCAGGGACAATTTCCCTGTGAACATGCTTCGGCTGCTGCTGCTTTTGTTACTGAGAAAGGCTCAACCATCAATATCGCTCTGTTACATTATATGTAGAGCACGCCGTGTTCTCAATACTGGAACCAATAAAATCCACATTAACTACAGAGGACCTAGGTGTATGAAGTAATTTTGTTTAGCCCATCCATTCACATTGTAAGATGCCACACAGTGAACTCTGCCACGTTCATTGCTATATATGCTGAGAAAGGAGAGAAGGTGCATGACTGTGTCACTTATGAAGGTCTCTAAAATGATTTGGTGCGGGCATGGGAAAACGCATTACAGGAGGGAGAGGTCCTTTTTTGATGATGACTCAATGACCGTAGATCAGGAGACTGGCCAGAGAGATACAGGGGCAGCAGTAGTGCACCTTATAGATGCGGAATATGAGGAGGTGGTTCAAAAAATACATTATTCAACAGATTGCCTGAGCAGAACACTTTCTGCTCAGGCTGTGGAACTCATCGACTTAATTGAAGTATTGGAGGCATCTCAAGGATGCTTGGTGAACATTTATTCCGATTCGGCGTACATCATCATCACTGACCATTCATGGTTGTCCAGATGGAAAATTGGTGTGGGGGGGTTACTGGTCTGATGGCAAGGCTGTGCAGCATGAGGCTTTATTGGAAAAATGGATTCATGCATTGTCCCGGCCCCTCCTTAGTATTGGTGGTTAAATATGCCATCCGCACCCAAAATAGAGGCCCTATTTCACTTGGACCCAGATGTCACTGTGTATCCTGAGGTAGCAAATCAACAGTTACAATTAACCATTTCATACACTCCAGTAGGAGTTAAACAAGTAATTCAGATGCAGGGGCAGGCACCTCAACAGAAGAATCTGCGGAGGAAGGTGGGCTGCTCGAAGTCCCCAACTGACCCGTTTTCGAGACCACATTTTACAGTTAAGGTGGTAATGCTACAGGAGTCGCTAAAGATTGCTTTTGAGCAGCTGCACTACTCGGCGCATGTTTCAAAATAGCACATTGCTGCCGATATTTCAGAGGACTGGTTTGTCATGAATCTGCAGGAATGTCTCAAAAACACCTCTACAATGTTGGCCAGATGCTTGGGACGTTGCGTGGCGCAGTGCCCCCTCTCACTGGGCTGTTCCGGGAACTTCACATTGCCTATGCGGATATGTCTAACAGGTGTAGTCATTGCGGTTACTTTATTTTTGTGGTATCTTCATTCTCCCATTGGGTTGAGGCTGGCCCCTGTGCACACCCACATGAAAAATCTGCGGCAAGGCAATACACAAGGTATTCTCTCGTTGGAGGGTGCCACACACACACACACACACACACACACACAATTCCCCCCCCCCCCCCCGATGCTCATATGGCAGCAGGAGTTTTGGGGAGGAATTTCATGGGTACTTGTGTGAATTAACCAAATAAAATAAAGTGCTCTCTTGATAGATTGCTCCTAGAAGAGTAGAAGTAACTAACATCTTCGACCAATGAACTGAATATGCATTCTTCCAGGAGACAAGGTCTATGGGTGCAACTTCATCCATCACTGGAACCAACAGAGGTTCCAGGGACCCTTCACTGTGGTGTTTGCCATGCATTTTGCGATTAAGGTGAAGGGGGTGCTGTACTGGTTTCACCTATCCAACATTCGGAAGGCAACCAACACCACTCCATCTTCCTATGAAGTGGAGTACTGACCCAGAAAAAGCTGCATATTACATTACAGACCCATTGTCTTATTAAAGTTTGAACTGACCGAGTTATTGACCCACTATTAGTTGTATAGTGTAGAAAGTTCCCCATTTATTTATGGTTGGCCACCACGTTCCCTTTCTGACCCAGTCGTTAATTGACATAGTGCATTACCTACCACGGTCCCTTTTGTAATTTGAAGGTCATTCTGGTAGCTCTTCTATAATGATGGATTTGCAGGTGTGCGCATGGATGTGTTTTGTCGCTCCCTCTGCAGGTGCAACACCAATGACGTGTAATATATATGTTATGTTGTCTACATTTAGGTTTATTTTTCTTGTAGGTTGTATATTGTTTCTATGTGACTATTTTATATGGTGGGGATCTATGAAGGTGGGTATTATGGGATGGTTTTCAGAATGAAACCCACTTGGGGATAACACGTATTAGGAGGGAAACTGAGGAGGAGATATAGTATAATCAGTACAAGGGCTTTATATTTGACACTGTGGCCAATGTGCACCACCCTGAATCGGATAACATGTGGTATAATCACTTGGTTGATGTGGGGAGGGAGAGGTCAAATGAGAGCTGCTATGTATGCTCTTTGATACCTCATGCCACTCAGCCCACTGCCTGGTACGGAGCCTTTTGCAAGAGAACACTGTCCAAGCAGTAATCATGGACAGGGACGACAAAGAATGTGCTAAGAAGAAAGAGCAGGTGTGGTGCAAGATGCGGCCGCTGTTGAAGATGGAAGCAGCATTATTTTCCAACAATAGATGAGTGGCAGGAGTGGTGAGCTGTGCAGCTGGGGGCTTACTGGGGTTTCCTGAAGATGTGGTGGCACGTGTCAATAACTGTGGCAAAATACGGGTTAACTACTTGCCGAAACAGACATGAATTGAACTAAATGAAACATAAGCCAAAGTACAAAGGCCAACCAAGTACTCTTTTTGTTTGAGGCAATGGCACTGTACGCATATTATATGATAGTCTATATATATATAGCGCTTATACACAATGTGTTTCAAAGCGCTTCAAGGCAAGGGAGGGAACAAGGGAAAATACAACAACATTCTTACAGGCCATGAACAGTAAAGATTTTTTAGACACGATTGTGCAGTATATTCTGCAAATACATTGCCACTTGCGGTGGGTAACACTACTGGAACACTAGGCGGTGCAGTCCCTCAGGATTGGGCACTGCTACTTACTGTCTTGGCAATTACAGTTTCCATTAGGGTGCTTGGGTGGCTGGCTGGCTTTCAGCACGTTTCCCCTTTGACTTTTGGCACTCCAGATGTTTTAGACTGCAACTCCCATCAGACCTAGTTACGATAGTGCGGGATGAGGGATCATGGGGGTCGTAATTCAAAACATCTGGAGACCTGAATGTTGCAGATCCCTCGACTAGTGTATCTCGGTAAACAGATTGCTAAATATGCGTTGGTTTCTCATCAGGCATCATGTGATAGTTTTGACCAGACAATCAAATATGTTTATTTCTCCTGCTGACAATGTGCAAAACATTTCTGGATGCACGGCATGATGCGGAATTCAGGAGGGGCGTGGGGGTCGGGGGGGGCGATGTACTTATCTGCAGACCCCAATCGCTTCAGTTCTGCATGGCAGAAACAAGGACTCCCCGACTGACTCGCTTCCGCTCTTTTCCATAACTAGAAAGGAAGAAAGGTAATCACTGCGCAGAAGCCTGCATTCTCGCTCAAAGCCGTGAATATTATTTCGGCAATAGCCTTTTCTTCTCGTGTAAACTTTTCATTTGTGAGGGAGACCTCTTTCAATCGGATATGCACGTTTATAATGCAAGCGCTGGTAATAAGAACCCTTGCACCAGCAGAGTCAGCATGTTTTTCTAATGTCGTTGTAATACAATTTGCGTAGTGCAAGCAGCAAGTGAACTTGATCATTTAGAAAGTGATCAATGCGAATTAGTGCCTCCCAGAGATGGACCATTTGATCATTGGCAATGTGATCAATGGAGCCGGTGCCTCGGCAAAGATGAAACATTTATCTTGTACGTGGTACAGCGGCTCCGTGAAGCTGCGCGGCAGGAGGTAGCGCACATCAATCAGTCAGGGTTGCAGGCAAGATGAGGACGCAGAGCAACGACCAGTTGCCTAAATCTGGCATCCCGAGCGCAGTCTCTCTTCGTGGACGAGCATTTCAATGCACGAACTCATCTTGCGCTACACTGCCGGGTCTGAAGCCCTGGCCCCAAGGGGGTGGATATGTTCCTACTCTCCGGCAGATCTGTAGATTTCCCCATTGTTGTACTCTCTGTAGCACACATTTTTACCAACCATTGCTGAAGCTTCAATTCTCACCACACATGCCATCTACAGAATTCAAAAAGCCCACAATACATGTATTGATGACCAACGCTTTGCGCCCTTTTAATGTCGGTATCTCAGTTACTGCAATACACTCTACAGGAGGTCCTGCAACCTTTGGCTCTCCAGATGTTTTGTACTACAGCTCCCATCACCTGTGTCACCATAATCAATGAGAGATCACGGGGAATGCAGTCCAAAAAAGGTGGCGAGTCAAAGGTTGTAGACACCTGCATTTAGCAGGAGAAACCGGCAAGAACTAAATCCCACAGGAAGGTTTCACCTACCTCTTTACAAACGGATTAAGCTAAACCACATACGCATTTTTCATCAAGACAGTGTGAGCTCATAAGCAGGCTATTGATAGTCACAATCTAATCTTTGAAAAGAATTACATTTTCGGCCTAAAAAAATTAAAATGCAGGCAATTTACTCTTCAATCCAGGGCACACCGAGTTATTTAAATAATCCATAAAAGAGTTACAAGACCAGCTGCACTTCTCAATCTAGTGCATAGCCGCAATGTATATAATGAATTTACAAATAGTGCATATAAGAAGTGATTTAATACACAATAGCATCAACTCTTATTATTTGTATAAATGAACTCACATCACATCTGTAAACCATTGTCAAGAACAAGAAATGAGCAACACACTTTTTAGAGAGCCTGTCATTCCAGGTTTTCAACCAATTAGTCAAAGATACCATGGGAACAGTTAGTCACACATGTAGGCTTACTTTAAGTAGTCCCATCGATAGAACACACCTAGAAATGCAGCCCTACCTAGGTTTCGATCTTTTTTTTCGTTTTTTTAATCTGTTTATTATGATTTTTAAAACTGCTACAGGCTTCCATTCAACACGCATCAATATCCCAATGGCTATAAACGTCGGTGAAGATACCATGTGAATACACATGTCGATTTTCACTTTTTTCTTTCACACATCTCGTGAAAGTGGTGGCATGTTCTCATGAGCCTCTTCACACCTTAAAAAATTCAAAGAGGATTTCCTTGGCACTTTGAGTTAACGTAAAGGAAGCGTTTTTCATTCTTGAAGCAGTATTGCTGAATGTAGACTTCTCAGGACCCTTGCTGCTCTCTACGCCGTCATCTTTGTCATGGATTTCAGAAGTGGCGCTGGGAGAGGATACTGACCACCTTGCACTATCCAGATCTAGCTTTTGTACACATCCATGCTCCGTTTTCTGCATGGATTGTTGGATGGGTTCACATCGAACTTTTCTATGAAATTCAGCATGGGACGTTGGTATGACACCTGCCTGTCTTCCATCTGACTCTTGACTAGTCATAATACATGCAGGAGCTTGAAACTCCATACTTTGCAAGAATTGCCCACGAACGTCCAAAAAGCAATGCGTTAAATTCTATGGCAGGCCACATGCTCTTTCTCATCCTGCTGCATAAAACGTTCTAATTTTGCAGTCATCCTCAGGAAGTCAAGTTGACACATGTACCACACCCATCTTCAAAGGACTCCACACATCTGTGGGATACTCGGGGCAATAGTGGCCTCCAAATCTTTCCATGCTCTGACAATTGAAGGAAAATCAGTCCATGAAGATTTAGGGCAGGGTCCATGTTTGTCCTCACTTGCACACATTCACCCATTCTGTGACCCTACACACTTCACACAACACGTAGTAGCACCAGTGGAAGCAGCAGTTAAAGCGCTCGCTGCGAGCATGCATTGGGATATTGTGGCCACTACCACAACACAGATTGCCACAACTGTTCATCTGATGACTGTTTTTGTTGCATATACGCCCCTTGGTGCCGGCGGGTGTCTTGCAGAAATCTGTTGACTTCTCGAAGTACACAATCTCTTTGCCCAGCCGCTTCTTATTGAGGCGGCAAGGATGAACGATACCTGTGTTTTTGTTGTGGGAGTTGATAAATGAGGCTCGCTGGAACTTCTCCCTCAGCATGGAACTCACTGAGCGAAATTATCGGTTAACGTGCCAGCAGGTCGTGAACTGGCAGCAGTACTGTGACATTTACACCTCGGCTTCATATTACACATTACCGCCAGTGGCACAGTGAAAGCATATCAGTATATGCATTTACCTATGCTGCAAGTGAGGAGCACACAACTATTTCCCCACCTGGAGATCGGAGCACTTCTGAGCTGGCATAACCACCTTAAACTTCTCGACCAGAATAAATATGTTGAGGTTGTTCCACAGATTTGACTTGTTCTTCTTTGCCACTGCAAAGTAGTGATTGTAGAATCCTAACAGAATCTCAAAGAGTGACCACCTCCATCATATTCATTTGGAACATTTGGAAATCAGTGATTTTAGATTTGATAAACATTTATGGGGGAAAGAGGAAGGGAATTTCTAGGAGCTGTAATCTATATTCTTTTCTCACCACCTTAAGGATTGAGGGATATTGTGTATTGGTTCTAAGCTTGACGGAAAAAGGGCAATGCTCATTCTCACTGGAGAAGAGGATTTCCTGGCTGTGGGACCCTTATTTCCGGCTCATGGCTGTAGGTGATGTTACAGTGGGGAAAACACAGGGTATGGTAAAGGCTTCTTGGTTTGGAAACTGATAATGTAGTCCTGTCGTTTCTGAGCCTTTGTTTCAAAGGCAAAAAAAGAGCTTGGTGGAAACAGTCGCTCTTTCTCTCCCAATCTCTTGATATGAAAACAGGTGTTTTTCTAAGCCCGATTGATAATAGATGAAGAAAGTGGTTTCAATGTTAGGATATTCTTTTTTTATTTGATTTAATTGCTTTGTAATTTTTACAAAAAGATAGAAGCTTCGATTTCCCTACAGTTCATATCCTCCGGTACACTTAAAAACAATTCATGAAATATTCCTATTAAAGTTCGACATCCTCCAATTCCAAGTCCTTAATTCATGTTCAAACTGTCTCCAGATTATACCTTGCTTTTTTCCAACGGTTATGATCTTTCACGTGGTAATATCGTATTCAGAAATGCAACCACGACAATCACTATTGAAGGCTTTTCTCCATTTAGCAAGGCTGACCACCATTCCTATCTGGCGAACGATTAAAATTTCAACCAGAGGGGTTCCCGTAAATATTTTCAAGTCTCTATAATAGTAGATGTTTCAGATTTTCTACTTTATTTGCATCCTCGCAAAAACTGCAATAATTATGTCCTACGCAGCCTCTTGTCCAAAATCTCGTTTGTAGGGAGTAGCTTTAATCTTATTCTTAGAAAGGTTTCTCGATATGGTCTACTTGGAAACTTGACCAGATGGGCTGCAGGTTGATTTCGTTTTTTACTCACCCAGGGAAGGTTTGCCATCAATTTGTAGGGCGGCACAGTTTCTTGTGTCCTGATCCAATCAAGCTCACCAAATTTCGTTTTTACTCTTACTGGGTTTCCAAATAGTTCTTCTGAGCAACCAATTTTCGTTTGTTTTGCTCTGTTTATTTAGGCCCAATCATTCAGGGCCTTGCTGGTCCCTCCCTTTAGTTCTTCCTTTATGATTTAAAAAATGTGAGCCTTTTGATAGAGTCATTTTCCTAAACAGAGCTAAACTGTTCCAATCTATCACTTCATGTAGTGACGGTAGACCCAGTTCCCTACGTAATGTGGCAATGGGTGTTGAGTTAGGCAGGCCCAACACTCTTCTCCAAAATAAACCTTCTAGTGTTGGCCAGAGCATTAATGGTATCTCTGGCATTGTCTCTGCTCCGTAAGTCACTGATGGTACTATTTTCCATTTATAAAAGTTTAGAACTGGGAGTATGGAGAAACAACCATATTTCCTGTTCATGACACTTGCCTGAATTGCAAGAGACTTTGTTTTTTCTAGTAGAGATCTGCACCGCCATCTCCACTTTGCTGTTACTCAGCGTCATGCCTATGTATTAACATTTTAACCTGCTTAATCTTTGAGCCCTCCAAGTGCCATCTTAGATTTTCTTTCAGCTTTTTTACTTTCTCAAAGCATCGCATTTTCGTTTTTTCCTCATTTATTTCCAAGTTGTTTTTTGGATGTATTGTTGCAGCGCTTGGAGATGACACTGCAGCCCCACCGCTGTCTTATCTATAAGGATTAAATCATCCGCGTACAATAGATGCGTCAAATGCACTCCTCCAATAGTCGGTGGGAATGATCTCACTGATAGTTCGGCGTCCTTTAGGTCTGTAAGGAAATCAAAAAGGCAGGTGCTAGAGGGCATCCTTGCTTTACACCTCTACCTGTAAGTATTTCTGATGACAAAGTATTGGCCCTGCTCAACCTCACCCTGATCGAGGTATCAGAATGGAGGGCAATTATCGGATCTAAGACTGACCTCGGGCAATCATGATGGCATCATTTTTCCTGGTCAATCTGATCAAATGCCTGAACGAGGTCTATGAAGGCCATAAAAGTTCTCGGTTTGCCTTCCACAACTCTCCCCTTCAGGATACTAAAAAGTAATAAATTCACTGTTGTTTCCCATCCCTTTGAAGAACCCGGTTTGGAAAAGGTCGTTGCAGTCCACTTTCTGGGTCCACTCCTGGAATCACTGCAGTAGTAGGAAAGCAAATACTTTCCCGATCACATCAAGAAGTGTGATCGGTCTGTCGTTTCTCCTGTTTTCGTTCTTTCCCTTTCTAAAGATGAGGACGACCGTAGCAGTTTTCCAAGAGCTCGGAATTATATGATTTTTGGTGATGTTTTTAATTACTTTGTGAATAAAAAGAGCCTATTCCTCCAGATTTTCCTTTAAGATTGTGTTAGTGAGCCCGTCCAGCCTGGGGCTCTTGATGTACTTAGCCTCTGTAATTTTCGTCTTTTGGTATATCCCATTGGTATATCCCATGGGATAGGACTAAGCCCCATCCTTTGAGCTAGTGAAAACGAAGTATTTGGATAGAGTGATTAAAAGTGCTCTATCCAAGTCTTTTCAGAGACATTATTTTGTTGAAGATCGATCTTATTAGATCTGGTTTCCTCAACTAAAGACTAAAGACCAAAATTCTTTAAATTTTCTCCCAGCAAGAGCCCTCAACATATTTTCAGAATCGTTCTGATACAGTTTCAGTCGATAATTAATAAGCCATGATCTGCATTTCCTTACAGCTGTTTTTCCTTTTTCCACTTCCTCAGGGAGTTTTGTCTTTACAGCTAATCTTTTAAGTCTTCTCATTTCTCTTCTCCTTACTACCACCAATACGTCAAGGTATGGATGGTCAATTGATGGTCTATGTTGCTTCCTTTATTAAAAATCCAATAGCATTCCAAAAGGGTAGTATAGTCGATTACAGGATAGTCTGATGTTCTGATAATACTTCCTGCATTATCCTCCTAAATTTGTGCAAGTTGTTCCAAATTACTCCTAGTTATTCTCAATCTAGTACCTCCGTGCCATTCTTCCACCGGAAGGGGCATTTGATATTTTTTTTTCCTCTGTTGCCACTAGCCAAATAGTGAATAGTAAATTGTGATTGCTGTTTGTGGTACGAATCACTGTGTATGATGTTATTAACATAAAAAGGATTCTCGACACATAGAGGTAGTCGATGTCTGCACATTGAGTTCCCTTTTCCCACCTAGGTATCCATTTTTCAGAATCTTCTGCCAGAAAGGTCAAATTATGTAGATCCGAAGAGTTCATAAGGGAATCCCATAATTTGGCTCGCTCATTTTTTTGCCATGTAGATTTTGCTTCAGACTCAAGTTCAAGACTCAAGGTCTCCACATACTATGATGTAACTTGCGCATTGGATGGCATAAGCTTCCTCAATGAGATGTGAAACCATTTTTAGGAAATCCTTATTTGTGACAACCTGCGGTTCCACTATAGATTTATTACAACTAAGAGTGTGGTTTCTACTTGAGTTGCATCCTTCAGGAAGTGGTTCCAAGACATGAAGTGTTCCTCTGCAAATAGATTTAAGAAAATGGATTGTAACATCGTTAGTCCACTTCCCGATCTTATCACGGTCAAAAGGCCTGAAGTCAGACGTCCTTTTGCCTCTTTCTTTGGTGGTGAGAGAATAATTTCAAAACCGTCCAAACCTGGGCTCTCTCAAAACCAGGTTTCTTGGAGGCAAATCAGATAAAATTCTCACAGATTGACGTTGCTTAATGCTGTCAAATGTTTGAAGCCAGGCGTGTTCCATAAGGCAATTTTTAACTCAGTTTGCCCGCTAGATAGCATCGCAAAGCTCTCCAGGTGTTTCGATCATTTGCGAATCAC
Source organism: Ambystoma mexicanum (assembly GCF_040938575.1). Classification (NCBI taxonomy): domain Eukaryota; kingdom Metazoa; phylum Chordata; class Amphibia; order Caudata; family Ambystomatidae; genus Ambystoma; species Ambystoma mexicanum. The sequence goes on along the minus strand of NC_090936.1, from coordinate 1,073,487,047 downwards.
TTTCCATCTCAAAAACAGAAAATATTGTCGCAACCCTTTGATAAACTCTAGGCTGTTGCATTCAGATGCCAATAAAGTAAATCGTAACCTGCTGCAAAACATTTCCAACACAATTCAAGAAAGAACAAAACATGTTGCCAAGAGAAAGATTTAATTTTATTATAAACCATACTAATTTCAACAAAGATCCCACCAAAAAACAAAGTAATCAAACTAGGACATACAGAACTAAGAAATGGTACAACTTGCAACATGCCAACCTGGAATAGGTAGCCAAAACGTGTATGCCAATGATGTTGGTCCAATACTGATCAAGACAAGACACAGCAGAGGTTACATTGCAGTAGACACAGCATACCAGTTATGAGGGGAAAAATAGGTTAATCTTGCTACCAATATCAATGAAGATTCCAATCAACTGAAATAAATATTCTACATATTGCCCGAATTGACTAATCAACATGCCCAGAAAATCATCTTGCGCAATTCATCCCTGCAAAGATCTACTGGCATTCACACACACCAACAATCCTACAGAAAATAGCAAAAGAGTACACACCATTCCACCAAGTCATCTTTATCTACATTCAAACCCGTGTGAGTTGACAAGATGGTGAAGCTAGAATGTAAGACTAAAGTCTCTAAATCGAGATGTGCCCAACATAATGCATATCACAGAACTCGTGAAAGCCTACCTCAAACACGTAGGCCCCAACACATGGACGCATATCCAATATCTGCAGATACCAAGGTGTTGAACTCTTGGCCTATCTCAAAGCACCCAAACCCAAGGTTCCCAAAAAGAAGGCAAGCAGGTAAATTAGTCTATTTGGAACATCCCAGTTTACATCATGATGGCTAGTCATCCTTCCGCTCTACAAGGAGAGAAATGGTAGTAGCAGTTAGCCGATGCAATTTGGGGCAGTAGTGTCCTCAAAGTTAAGGGTTTCATGTTTATACTTTAAAAACTTTGCTATTTAGCATCTTCTACGCAGAAACCAAGAGAGGTAAATTGCACAAACAGAACCTAGATACACCGCTGCTTGGGCCAGGAAACCGAGGGGAAGCCCCATCACAAATTGCCCGGACTAGGCACACTAGAAGATGGAGAACTATTTCTGCAAGAGCTTCTGGCATTGAGTGACATTAGACTAGGCATGTTGATTCCTATTGCCCACAACCCTGATTACAGGACTAGCTCCAACAAAAAGTAAATAAGTTAGCATAATGTTAGGTTCTGACTTGAGTTACTCCGAAACAAATACAGTGATCAGTGCCACCAAATTTGAATTATCCATGCTCCGAAACATGCCATCACTCTTACGAATGACCTACCAAGTGGATCTTAACAGAGCCCCAAGTCATGGCATCTCTTTACTACAATAGGATTTACACAGGATTTGAAAACGAAAGCACACAAAGCTTAGTTAAAATACACTACATCGGTTACATTTCAAAGTAGGTTTAAGTTCAAAGCCATCTACCCCATTCACAAGCCCTTCACAAACTAAGGATCATGGGGTACAGGCATAGCCCCAGGTTCTGCCCCCTTCGTTTTTCTGCAGTTCTGTGATGACCACGTTCTAACTTTCAGGATTTTCTGTATCATGGATCTTAGACCAGTGTCTGCCGAAAACAGTTACATTCCAGTGCTCTTCAATTTTCAAAAGCCTTAACAGTTCTGTAGCAGCACCCTGTACTATCGGTTTCTCTTGGTCTCGAAATCAGTTTGCTGACTTTCTGATACTGACATCGGTTTGTGTCGGGATTGTTTCTCGTCAGACCCTCTGGTACAGTTTGTTGACTGCCAGTTAATGACTCCGGGCCTGTCTCTGGCCGGTTTCTCGCTTGATCCTGTGGTGCAATTATTGCCACATTTTATGACCTCTGAGCCATATCCGGTTTGTGTTGCCTAGGCCACCAATCATTAGTATCCTGCATAGTTGCCTTGTTTTACATGCTTGTCGCTTCCTTGTATATTCACTTGCTGCTGCCTCCTCTCCTGTTGGGCTCCAGTTAGGGTTTCATCCTTGCGTCATCGGTGTTATGGATTTCATGGTTCAAATCCTCCAGTCAACAGGATTTGTAATGCTGTTCTAGGTCTGCATTCTGTCAGGCCCCAGAGAACCTGTTGGCACTCTCTGATAGAGTTAGTCTACCTGTGAGGGGACTCTCTCAGTATGGGTCAGACTTACCAGGAAATGCGGTCCATCTATCCTTTCTGCATTCTTACGTCAGTTCTTTTCCTGCTCTCATACTAACTTGTTTTGTTTCTTTCACAGCTCTGGCTTTTAACTGATTCTTTTATTTTCTACCATTTTCTCTACCTCCTGCACACAAGTGTTTTTACTTCCGGCAGGAGTATGTTGTAGAAGGTCCCTTGGGGCTGTCTTCATGAACGTCTGAAGTGACCATGATGTGCACCAGCACATTTCTCTCCCCTTGCCCCCCGACCCCCAACTTTGTGGAAAAATAGCCCATTCATCAAACACTTTACATTCTTCCCTGAGAACAGTGAAAAAAACAGATGTTCCATCAAGAATTTGGCAGCTCCTTAGTACTACAGGATAAGGGAGGATCCCCCTGAATAGCCTGCTTAGTAATCAGTCAAATCTAATGTACTCAACAGGCATTTCAATGCAAAGCCATAAAACTATAAGAACAAAAAATTAAGTGTGCAAAAAACACTTGCCTCATTTTAAACTACTGCTCGGACAGGAGGTGCACTCTTCTCCCTACAGGTTCGGGCTAGAGCAGAGTGAGACGCAGGTCAAGATCTGTCACATTCAACACCTACCACAATACCCTCCCAAGGCCATGGCCTATGCCCAACCTGGATTCCCCCGCAAGGACCAAGTCACAGTAGGAAAACCTCTGCGTAACTTTGAATGATATCAACGAGCAGAAATATGAAATTATCCTGAAACATGAAGCACATGGTTCAGTTCAGATGGGCATGCAGTTGGGTGCAAGGAATGCCGAATAGCAGGAGACACGAATCACCCGAAGGACCCCCAAATTCCACCCGACAGCTAATGACTGAAACAGCAGAAGATCTTCTTGGCAATCCGGCTTGTTGCACTGTAATTGTATGGGAAGGGCTGTGCTAATGGAATCCTCCTCAAGTTAAATTTAATAAAAGCACATGCAGAGAGAATGGCGGAAGGATGCCACACCAGGGAGCAAATGCATCCACCACGGTCGAAGGTCAGCCACTTTGGTTCATCAATTCTCGTCTACTCATTGAACCGTCCGCGCCCCACAGGAATTCGGGACAATTCCATGAAGGTACGTGATAATGCAGCACGACCTCCATTCTCAAGGACAGAGTGCAATTACAGATGTTAGCCAAAGGAATGGAATAAAAACCGGCTGAAGAAAAGTATTCCCGATTATTAAGTTAAACTAATGCATTGTCTTAATACCTTGGTTTGAAGTGGGAAGTCGCTCACAATTTAAAACGGTGGTGCTGTTAATATCGGAAGCGGTCAAAGTGTACTCTAGAGTAATGCACTGGAGGTTAAGTGAATTGGCAGGGCATTTTTTAATGTGATATATATATATATATATATATATATATACAAACTCTGGCAATTTACTGTGTTTCAATACATAAACGCCTACAAATTCACCCGACTAAAATCAAAGCAGCAAATTGTAGTTAGGGGTCCTACTACTCACCTTTTTTGTAATACACTTATATAAGGAGACAGCATTGTTTGAACACACTTGTGCATACTTTTCAAACGTTGCAAAGTGCAATCACACTGCCCTTCGGCAAACTAATATCTGCTTCAAATGCACAATGAATGCCAGAGGAAGGGATCGATATGCCAACAACCAAAGACATGAGTTAGCCTAAAAAAAATACGATCTGCGATTGGATGTTTTTAAAAAACGGCCTATTCTATGTATATCCTTTTGGTTTGCAGTGGTTAATCCTATAAAATATCCTATTTTGCATATTGTGAATTTAATGGACTTCGTAATACAGGAGGATGATACCTAAACTACAGGCCCTATTCAGGGTCATAATGTTTTTTCTGTGCATAGTCAAGTACTGTTTTGTCACCTGAATACATGTCACAGTTAAACTTTAACATGTTTCCTGATTTCTGCTACTCTTATAGAAGGCACTTGAAGGTGTCCTATGTGGTCTGCTCAACAATTGAGCCGGGGAGTAACTGGCATTTTCTGCACACCACACCTTCTTTCAGCACAGGTTCTAGCCACTGCAGTCATTTTATGTTTTATTATAGGTATCATTCTCTACATTACCATTACAATGTCTAAATAGCGGAATTCATCTGTGTATCTTTATCAGCAACTATACTTCACGCGAATTTGGATCACTTTGCTCGACATACAGGAATCACCATCTTGCTTCTAGAGAGTTAAGATTAGGCTTGTTAATATGCTATTATAAAAAGTTAGGTTTACGCTCAAAACATTGCAGGTTAATTCAATTACGATTCACTTAGTTTAATCTTGTCTGTAAAATGACCAGATATGCAACACTTGTCAACCTATCTTTGAGAGGTCCATCTAAATGTAAGAGGAAGAGTCTGTCCTGTCTTCCTTGTAAGAAGAGTGAAGCCTAATGATGCTCCACGCATCCCATGAGGAGTGAATTGCACTCAAATGGCTGAAAAACGACTTAGGCTGTCCTGTTTGCAAATGAGTCAGGGGTGATACTGAACTCATTGGCACTGCCTCATTAGGGAGAGGCAGTACGGATGAGTGTTCGATCAGGTCCACAGAGCCGCTATCCTCTTCCTGAGCGATGTCTTAGACACAGAAGAGATCTCTATTGGTGCAAAGACTTCTGCAAGAGATATAGCCATGACACCCGAACTGTTATGGCAATCCCTTTTCGTCAATGCAGATTGCACTCTACTGTGGAGATTCATGATGCACAATGTGGGACAACCCCAGTGAACTTTACTTGCCCAGGTTACTGGGTGAGGCTCCCTCATTTAGTTTTGCTAGTAACAGGGACAGAGCGTCCTCCACAGGGATGACAGAATAAGATGCAATGTGCGATAGCCCACAGGTAGCTCCACAAATAGAGCTAATGCTGGTGAATAACACAGAAAGAGGACACAAATCATTCACATTGGCAAGTGCTGCACCACATAGGTCAGGTCTAGTCAGGAGGCGGGTTTTGGCAGAGTCCAAGCGGTGAGGTGAAGTGAAGAAGTGCCTGTGAATCCAACACACATCGAAAGGGCCAACAGATGAACAACCCAGAGTTTCGTGGATTAAAACGAGCAGGGTTCCCTTCCCATCCAGTATCCAGACTAACCACCAGATTAAAACGGCTTCCAAACACAGTTCCAGATAATATTGAGAATGTTTCCCTCTGCCCGGAAAACTAAGACGGATCCTCGCTCTGCAAATGTCAGAAATAAAAAGATGTCAAAGTGCTTCTGAAACTTGGTACGCATGCAGATGTGGGTTCAGACAACAGTGCAAGAAAATTATAAGGAGCATTTGGGAAGGAAATATCAGGCTGTCAAAATGTTGGCAGACTTTTACAACTTTCGCATAAAAGGAACAATTTAAATAGAAGGTGCACTGTGTGGTGCTTAAGGACTCTGTAAACTTCTTACCCCTCTTCAACAAAACCCTACAAAAAGGGTCTAGAAAAGTGAACGCTGGTAAAGTCCACCTTGACCACCCACAGTCTCATTGCAACTAAAGAAGGAAGCCAGCCTAATAAAGAAAAGACAGCACCATGATGGCAGAATACCAATATATACATGAAAAGAGGCACAGGAGAAGCAGGCATTAAAACGCACAGTATAAATGGGCTTCACGACGGCCACAGAGAATCAATAGACAACCAAACTCGAAAATAAATAGTACACAGGAGTTTATTTCGATTTGTGTACAGGTTGGGGCCAAAATAACAAATGGGGTTGATAAAAAGGTAACTCAAATGTCTCTTCCGGGTGCTTGAGATAAACCCTCCTGGAGTCCATTTTAGGACCCGTCTGATTCTGGCCATTCCCTTTTGGGTCTTCCAGGTGAGGGTTAAATGGGGTTTAATCAAGCACCTCTTTGTTGGCAAGGCCAAGGAAGCTGCTTCTGAGGTCTTTTCTAAGCAGTGGTGGGCGAAGCAGTTACTTCTCATGGGGGAGCAGGAGCGAGTTGGGTTGAGCCCTTCATGGGGACGCTGTTGTATCCACAAGTGGTTCCCCAGTCTTCCTTCCACCTGTCCTTACAAATGCCCATCTGCTCCAAATCTGCCTCCTAATTGCCTCAACCACCAGCTTGTTGTATCTCAGGCCCATAATGCTTGCCGAGGGCAAGCCTTCACTCACCCAAACCAGTTGTCTCGGTCAAGTTCCTTTCATGAGACCTTTTCCGTTGCCTGACTTTACCCCTCTTCAGCCCTTCTTTTAATCGCCTTACCTGTTTCGACTCTTTCTCCCAAATTCTTCCTTTCCGAGGACTGGCAGCACAGGATCAATATGCCAGCAACTCCAGTGCATCTCAGTTATGTTTCGCCTGCCCTCCAATCTTGTGGGGGCTCTGTAATGAGTCAGCCTCCACCTGCTTCACAACTGTCTTCATGAATCTCAACATATCTTCCTGATGGGTAAAAACCTCGCAATTAGGATTGTTACTGGTCCACTCAGTCTTTCCCATCTCCTCCAAAACTCCACTTGAAGTGTTGAACACGTAATCCTTGCACTCCTCCACAACTTCCTTGATGTCTTAAATCCCCTCATTAGTAGACTCCTCCCAACACCTCCTTGATGACCGTCAGCCACCTCCAGGAAGAGGTTCTCCTCACCCTCCTTTAGGTCATCACCTACCACCTTCAAATAACACGTCTACTGAAACGCCTGTCCGTCTCCTCCAACCACATCAATATTATGTTGCTCCTCAGCCTTCTGGACGTCATCTCATACTAGCGCCTAGTCACACTTCTCAACCTCCTTTATACTCAGGCTCCTCCAGTCCCCCAAGGCTGTCTCCCACTCTGGTGCCACGGCTTCTCTTCACAAGACTACTTCTCCCCAGCTTTCTCCAAAGTCCTTGCTTCTGCACCTACTCCAACCTCAGTCCTGATTGGGAATTTGGGTTTATATAGGGCCTTGACCCCTGCCTCCAAGCCGCTCTTTGGCGTAAGGTGGGCAAACATGGCATAGGTAGCTTGGGAGATGTATATCTCTTAGCCTCATTTAATCTGCAGTGTCGGATGGACCGCAGCCTCAGCTACTCCAAGGTGGCAGAGGAACTTCCCAACTCCCTTTTCCTGTTTAGGTTGCTGGTGAAGGCATCAGCTGGTTGGAAGGTCCCTCCCCTGGCAGTGGCTTCCAGTTCTGAGGTGGGGCTTGGTTCTGGGTGGCTGCATTCCAGATCCCTCTGCATAGGTCATGATCCTATCTTGGCAGGCTGAAGAGTGTTTCCTGCACCAGCATGAGGGGATCCTAGCATGCAGACGCAACCAGCTCTGCAGAACCATTGCTCCTTGATTCCCTTACAGGGGCCAAACTAATAGTCTGACTGTTTCGAAAGGGCACAGGAGAGGGTTGAAGTTAACCTAATGTTCGATGAGCCATTAAAGGACGTGTATCAAGCACTAGTTCCCTTTTAATAGGCCCCCACCCATTAAGGGATGTCAACCTAGGGGGTGTGCATAGTTGGGGAGATGAGACATTACAACTTGGACTTAACTCTCGGGCATTATGGAAGATGTAGTTTCCATGTACCAATCCCTGCAATGACGCTGCAGTGCGGACTCCTGGGACTACCATGTTGAAGGACAAGGTGTGCACTGACGGCCATCAGAGCGAAGTAGAATTACAATGCAGGATTACAAGTGTATCACAAATATGAATGACTCTGTGATTCTGCGTCAAGTCTTTCACAGTTGATTAGGTTTTATTATAGAACACATTTTTTGGGTTTTAGTTTGATCCAACTTGGTTCATTGTAATTATATTACAAGCCCTAGCGGGACACGTGTTTCGGCTTCAAAAAGCCTTTATCATATCTGGGCTTTTCTGAAATACAATAAATTGTCCACCAATTCATGGTTCCCCCAAACACATTGATAAGTAAATCAATATACATTAATCAACAAGATTCATAAAGATGCATACACAATTAAGACAGAGATTAGGGATGGGTAAATGGGAGGAATACATGGGTGGTGAAACAAAAAATGTAATTGCAATTATTCATACGCAAGTGTGGACCGGAAAGTAGATATAGGAAAAAGAACAATCCAAATCCATGATACAATGAAGTGGCCAAAAATAAAAAAGCAAATCAAAAAAACATGAAACAATGAAACAAAATGAATTAAAATAAAATATAGAGAAAAAATACATTCTATTAGTAATCTATGCCAAATAATTCCTTCTTAAATTATGATTGGGTATTTTTTAATAACGGGTGATTTACCCAGGTTGTATACAAAATATATGTATTCACTCAATGCGGTTGTTGCAAATTCTCTATTGGGTTATATCCCAAACTTTCTTCCTGCCAATTGTATAAAGAGAAATCGTCACTACCTCATGGTATCGGCAGAAAAGAATTTTCAATTGTATATATTGCATTATTAGCCTGCCGTGGATTCCATGGTCATTAGTTATATTATCTGGAATATGCGGTCTTATGTACGCGATCCACTCAATCGCGTGCACATTATATAAAGTTGATTGAAAAAACAACTTTGTAGTGATTTCAGCCTCATAATCGGTTATTGGTAATGTTGAGAGTGAAAAGACAGTACAATTCGCTTACCTCGAACAGCTCCTACTCTCCCGCGTTGGCCGATTTCTCTGAACTTGGGGGAAGTGGATAAACCAGTTATTCCACCATGTGATGTGGGAAGCCACATCCCTTTTTGACCAGGGCATAATTTTAAAAAGATAGATAACTCATGGTCAAAATTATATAAGTAATATCATTATTCTTGTGATTTTTCTGTGCACGTTTTAAGAGGTGTTAGGACCCTGTGGTGTATTCTGGGGGGTTGCTAGCAGAAAATAGGGTCTTACTCCAAATGTCTGCATGTTAAAAATCTGACACTTAATCAATTAATGTCCATACTCCTTGCGCACATTTGTGTAATTTTTGGTAAATGTCCGATATTGGTAAATCGACCAAAAAGCGCAAAATGTTGTCATTTCTGAATCCCAGCTCACAGGAACATGGGGCTTGAACAGAGACCTGTCTTAATTCATCTGTAATATGTACATGTAATGTCAACCACTTGTGTATCTGGGAAATGTGTATTTGAATCAAATATAGATTTGTGGGCAAATTGACCAGGGGAGGATCCTCTGACCCATAAACAGACCTCATCATGATGACAATCCATTTCCTTCCCCCAATCATGGGAGAGGGGAGAATTGGGCCAATGACAAGTAGAGAGGGGCAGGCTTAGTTATGCCACGCACACACCCACTTTCTAAACACACAAAAGCAGACAGTGCAGGACAGGTAGGGACATTCACTTTCCACTTTCCTGCGGGACGCTTTGCCGGGAGACTCCAGACTTCAAATCCATCAACCTCCAGAGATCCAGAGAGACCAGAGATCCAGAGAGACCAGAACCGGTGCTTGACAGACCCAGAGAGCAGAGCTGACCCAGATAGCCGGGACTTCAGAACCACCTGCCGGAAGTCCCGTCCAACCTGACCAGACCTTGACGGCTTATTTCAAAAATATAGTGTGAGTACTCACTGTGCCAAAACCAATCTCTTAGTCTAAAATAATCTAATCCAAACTATTTTAGCCTATTAGAACTGCCTCCTAGAATCGTGTCATACTGTCATTTTTAAAGCTGAAAACTGTCACCTGTCATTTTGAACTTTTCAATTTCAAATCAGAAAAACTACCTTCCCAAAATCGTCCGTATCTCCGGAACCATTTGTGCTAGGAGCGAGTTTTAACTATCATCTTAAAGCTAAGATTCTAGAACCGACTTGCTACTCCTTATAGGGCCTCCTTAATTACGCTCGACGCACGCGATTAAATTTGCCGCGATTTGACAATTTGCACAATTTCAGCCACGTGTAAAAATCGGCAGATCCTTGCTTTCCTTTGCTAAAATTCGTTTTAACCTGCTAGTTACTCATAGAGCATTGCTAAAGTGAGCCTGAACTAATATAAACTAGATATCACCCACCCTGAACCTCTAGGAGGTAATTAAAAGCATTTTTAGCACATTTCTCACTTCATTGTCATCACATTCAAAGCATTTTGGGCCTGTGTTTCAAACGTCTACCTGTTTTCCTCTAAGCTTGCTGGGGGGGGGGGGGACTGAATTTCGTATTGTATTTGATTGCATTCCTGAGAACTGTGTGCTCCTCTTTCCATCTCCTTATATTGCATAAGGGGGGGGGGGTGAATTGTCAAGGAAAAGTGATTACATTGTCTTTTGTTGAAGCCATATCAAGTTATTTTCTGTACTGCATTTCATTCATCATTGCATTGTCCTTGAAGCCATAAAGACATTCTCTACCACCTTACTTTTCTTTTCCTATTCATAAGTAACCAAGAACTGTGCTACTGTAGGATTACCTATTGCTGATTATTGCTCATATTCACAAGTGTGCTATCCATTATCAATTTATTCATAGAAGTGTGATATATATATATATATATTGTTTAATTTTTCAAATAAAGCTTTTAAATTTGCAAAACAAATCTACTTCTTGGCTCAGTGGGGTCAGGGGGATTCTAAGAGAGGGATGTTATACAAGGGTTCATCATCCAGATTATAACTTGCCATAAAAATATATAAATAAGGGCTTCCCTTGGGCATCCCAGACAAGGCACTGACTTAGTGGGATTGCTTGATTGGAGTTACTTACAAAGTATATTGATTTACTTATCAATGTGTTTGGGGGAACCATGAATTGGTGGTCAATTTGTTGTATTTCGGAAAAGCCCAGATATGATAAAGGCTTTTTTAAGCCGAAACACGTGTCCCGCTAGGGCTTGTAATATAATTACAATAAACCAAGTTGGATCAAACTAAAACCCCAAAAATGTGTTATATAATAAAACCTAATCAAATGTGAAAGACTTGGCGCAGAATCAGGGAGTCATTCTTATTTGTGATAAATGTTTAGCGGATTAGGGCTTTTTTTCCGCTGACCCTGTGGAATTGCGACAATTTTGAGGTAATTAAAATAAGGAAAATTTGATTTTGGAGTTGCTCATTGTAAAAGGACAAATAAGGAGTCGCCCATAGCACTAGTTGGACTGTAAAAAGCCAAACTTGAAGTCTAACCAGGATTACAAGTGGCTTCAGTGAAGAAACTGAAGCTACATTACCAGATATATTTTTATGAAAATTACAATTTAAGACTGTGAGAAGAGTTTGGGGTATTTGGGAGACTGCAAGGTAGACATCTTGGAGAAAGGAGAAGAGAATCTGGCCCTGTCGCTCTGACAATAGCCCCATTGTCCTGCCCTCTATGTGCCTTGGCCTAGATTGTGAAAGCCCCCAGCTGGCCACTGTTGGAGGGATGTCTAAGGCATCTCTACCCACGCGCTAACAAAAATACTAAAGAAGGTACAATGGCTGACTTCAGTCCTCAAACTTCAAGCAGCGCTTTCTCTAAACCAATGGTTCTTGCCTTCCAAAACTGTTTGCATATATCTCATTGTAATGAGGGGAGTTTGCGGACACCCCCTTTCCCTCAACTGGCATATGTTTGTTTTGTTGTACATTGGACGAAATCTATCTATTTGAGACACACAGAGAGAAAGCAAGTCATCTGCTTGTAAGAGGGCAGTGGAAGGAGTGAATCGTTGCAGGCTATTTCCACTTCTCCAGAGTATGTTTTTTGTTGTGTTTTTTTTTCTCTCGCTCTCTCGGCTGATGAGCATTCCTGAGTCACAGAGTTTTACCCGAGGACAGAGTGAACATATTTGTAAAGACCACTTGCACTTCAAGCGAACTGTGGCGTTTGTTTGCAAGGGTGTTTATAAAACTGTCAGTCTTAGAAATGGTGCTAGTGTGTTCCAGGAAGGATGGGTGTGGGAGTTGTAGAAGTAGAAAGTAGTTTGGGTATGTGTATTTTTGAAAACCTTTCTGCTCCCAACCAGTGTGGCCATTATGCTTTGCGTTTGCTAACGGCTACTTGTTCAGTTATTTTAGTTAGTTTTACTTTCATTCGGTTTACATAGAACATATTTACATAAAATATAACAAGTTGGCACTCATTTACCAACCTAAGAAGGATGAAAGACCTTGCCGACCGAGCGCTCAACCCACTGAGTTATCTTACCGGCTAAAGGAAGAAATGTCTCCAAAAATATCATCCGGCATATACGCTGCCATTCTCTTGTTATGGAAGTACCAACTGACCACCCACTTCCCAGATTCCATTTAAAATCTCTTCTCTATGCTTGACCACCCTAGACAAATCTGTCAGGCTCTGTACTAGTGTGAACTCCCACCACTATGCTTGTGGGGGTCTGGCTGGTTATTAGTCTTGCACGGTCATCTTTTTCAGCAAATGATTGCTTTTTCTATAGGTTTTCTATCAAGCAATGGAATCACTGTACTTTGAAGGGGATATTTTTAGTCCGCATATTCTTGTTGGAGATTTATAAAATGCGTGCGGCGATAGATGCTTTATCCCAACACATTTCTTACTGTAACTAAAGCTGAAGTGCTAAGACACTGGAAGCCAATACGAGGTCATTGGTAATATTGATCCAGGTCATCAATGAAGGGGGAATGAATCTGAAAGTAAGTATCCTGCCTGGATAAAATAAAGCCTGTCTTGACAATAAGAAATGTGAAAATAATCTCGTGTTTGCATTATGGTTATAATGGCGGTAATAAGACCGCAGGGAATTTCATTCACAAAAACACATTGTCAGAATTATCCATGACCGAAAGGGATATTTCATTCATTTACCATGTTTAAAATGCATGAATTTCCCTGTGGACCGACGCACGGGCTTTGGCATTTGTTTGTCCATTAACATTGGATCTGCCAACATAGATATATAATTCACTTAGGATGTCTGTGCATGCAGAACCGAGCCACCCTTACTCGCAGACCTGGCTCCAATTGTACACAGGGAAAGGAAACCACTGCAGATAGCCTTTGGGCCCCAAAGGAGTGGCTGATGTTGCAGCTATTCGATCCTCACATCCAATCTGAAGGCTGTCCACATCGATATATACACATTGTAATGTGAGAGGTAGTGTTTTGAAGAAACGAAAAGAGCGCCAGGCTCATTGTACACTATGTACTTAATGTTTCAAGCCCACAACCCCTTCATTACCGACACATTTGTCAAATATAAATTTCAGCAGTCACTGTTATGTTTGCAAAAAACTATTTGGTTTTATGCAAAGCCGGCTGCAACCTTCTGTAGTATTTGTCCCCTTGCAACAAAAGTGCACCCGACGTTCCCTCTTCGAACGATAACCCATCAGAAAATACTTTAAGTGGTTATTATAGAGATTACAATTATGCTCTGCTCAGTAAGAAAAGCATAACATTCTTATTACGACTACAATATATACTGGAAATTAACATTGTCAAATGTTTTAATTAGCCAGTTTACTATGGTAGTACAAATGAGTAATTTTTTTTTGAATATCTGCTTTTTCAGCTTTTGCAAAAAAAAAAAAAAAACAGCACTTCCCGTCAATATATTTTATTTCTCCAGTTCATGCAACTGTCAGCAACCGCTGGGTTGGCTTTACGAAACCCAACAGCAACTTTCTCCCATGTAGAAAGAGTGAGGCAGTGCATTGGGGGAAGAGAGAAAGAACGACAGAGAAAGAAAGAGGGGTGGGGGGGGCTAAGGGGCTAACTTGGCGTAAACTAGTCATGTATTCAAGATTCAAAATGTATTCTGGGTAAAGGGACTAGGAACAAGAATTTACAGGCGCAGAATTTCTCTTAAACGTGGACATTGTTAGAAATGAGCTATATAATCGATTTTCAACTAAAACACTTGGGCAATTCATTTATCCTAATCCCTACACTTGGGAATATTTATGTATGGAATGTTTCAAAAGGCGCAATCCAGATACAATAAAGCGGTTAAAAAAAAATAAAAAAAAACACATGCATATTTAAAAACAGACCTACATAATTCTGCCTCATATTCAAGCGCCTGAGCACAAACAAAAGAAAAGGTCTTACTTGAATCTGGCCTCGACTTCATTGGAAGCTTTCAGGTACTGCTCTGTGGTAACTTTGTAGAACTGAGCACTCTAAAATACAAAACATGGAAAGAAATAATGAATGAATGAACTTCCCAGGTTAAAAGAACTAAAGAGCCCAACCTCTCACGCTCTATCCAACCTGTACAAAGTGGACACATTTTTGTACATAATGACTAGAGCACTATATAAATACAGTTACTCACACATTGAAACCTTCATCCATGCATCCAATTAGACGTGCAAGAAAAGACATTACCCATGAATCTGTAAACCACAGCACCCAATTATCACGGGTTCCCACCCAGGATCAAGACACGTTTCAAAGATTCTAAGTATAAGGCTTCTCCATGTATCATCTTAACGCACAGACCTGTATTGTGCTTTACATACCACTTAACTTTGAAGCAACAGAGCACACTACAACACACAGGGGCTGCATACCAACAGGCTGCAATAACGTGTACATTTATAAGGTCGAATAATAAATAAAGAAACCGTTTGAAGGATAATAGGAGGAGGGATACAGGCATGGTATACAGATTGGAGAAGGAATGTCAGATGCAGTCTGGGAGTTTCCGCAGCTGTGTTCCTGTTGAGGCTATATTTTGAGAGCTTCCAATGGATCAACCTTACTAACTGCACTGTTAAATCCTTTGCTCTGCAACTGCCATTCCCTTACTTTCCTCCACTTAAATAGGACTATCAGTGAAAGGTAGATATCAAAAGTTAGAAGGTAGATGGCCCTGACTTAAAATGTGCATGCGGTATGGAAACGTTCCGCTCGTGTCTTGATTACGTGGGAATAGAAGTTTGGCAAGTGATGCAAGTTGGGAGGGGAGGCAGCCTTGGGCAAGGTGTCCTCTACTGGACTGTGCAGAGGAGTTCCCTCCTCACTGTGGTACTTTCCATAGCACTGAAGTTATGTGCGATGCTCAGAAGGCATCTATTCCCTACCACTGATCCTTTGCGGCTCTCTTCTCCAAGTCTCAAAATCATCTAATAAAGGAAAGTTCTCCCCCGCCCCTCATGGAATCTTCCCCTGGCTTCTTGTTCCTTCTGTTTCTCCTAGGTCTACATGGAGTTCCCTCCATGCATCCCTTTCATGGGCCTGCAGTACATTGTCCTCATCACTGCTGCCATTATCAGCTCTCTGGCATATTTAGTCTTGTTAGTCTTCACTGCATTCCAGTAGTTCAGTCTTCTCTCCCCTAGTTCTCATCACAGTGCATGTTTTATTGATTTGTAGCTTCCCCAGGGTTCGGATTAAGCAAACCTTTTATAGTCCAATGAATTTGCTCATGTATTACCTCTATGAACTAACATTGCATTACGATGGGCTGTGGAAAATCCTGTCAACATGGTTCATCACCTTCTTTCCAATGTTTCAATGGCATCAATGATGTGCTCTCATGTAACCTTAAGTGCCTGGTTCCTCTCAGTAACATTTAACTTTACGCCATCTCAAGTAATCCAAAAATACCACCAATTAGAATTAGCTTCAAATTGATCAAGGATTGATCACGAAGTAGGCAGCCTTATGGCGGGACGACAGACTGCTAACTTGTGATAAAACTAAGAAATTCAATGACCTAGTACATGCAACTAGATATTCTCTTTAACAGGCATTCCTTCAACATATTTACAAAACCTGAAAAGGAAACCACCAAGCATTAATTAACCAGCAGCAAAAAAACAAAAAAAAAAACAACAAAAGGAATTTAGGGGACAGAATGCACTGAAGACAAAATATGCAAGGGAAAGCATGGGAAGTGAACCTTGAAGTACGCTTAACAGACTAGAAGACAGAATCAGAAGGCTGGTCATGGCAGCCACTGTACTCCTGAAAAGGTCAGACCAGCAGAACAATGAGACCTCACCATTCCACTTGCTACTTGCATGAAAACCAGCAGGCAATCGCTTTGGGGACACCAAGAGGAGACCGAATATTGAGATGCAAGCTCAGCCTAGTCCGGATTACATTCACAAGACTTCTCACAGAATAACATTGTCTGGTACTTGGACACAATGGCTCTTTCAGGAGAACTCGTGATAATAACTATCACACATGGCTGCAGGTAGTTCATCTTTCCTAAATAAGCGTTGCTCAGAGCACAAATGAAAAGGGAATCACTTCACACGGCTGACCCCCCCCGTCCCCATCGAGCAGCCAGCTCCCGCCGGCCGTAGGGCACTCACGTCCCGGCTTGAGGGCTTCAAGTAAGATCAATAGGCACGTGATTAGGCAGCAGCCTGACCACCACGCTAAGAGCGCGCGGGTCACCATTTGAGATGATTAATGGCGCCCTCCCGGCTGATGGCCCAAGCCATGCTAACATTTGCAATAATCTCATTTGGACTGCAATTCATCTTTCTTTTGCCAGATCAATAAAGATGAACACAACAGTTGTATGGATCAATAGTCATTTTTTATCATTTTCAGGAACGGAAGATGCATCTTTGACAAAAAGACGATATTCTTAGTGTAATCATTTCAAATTTAATTGCACTTTGGGGTCATCAACCAAGGCATCGCGCCAGCTAGATATAGAGTATAGCTCTAAATGAAAGCGGTATGATGACACTGTCTTGTGATGGGAAGGTGCGGCTCATACGACTCAACTCGAGTGGAATAGACCTAAATTCTTCCCACACAGTAAATCAAATAACTATAGTTAATTCATATAGAACCTTCACCGAAAGTGCAGAACAGAAAACATTTCGATATACATTTACTACTACCATTTCCAACCTGCATGCTAAGGATGAATAGCTGGCTGGGACCAAGTTAAACCAGATCCCACACGCATGTGCTCCCACACACACAGCACATACTGAGCTACCTACTGTCTAATGTGGGTAACAATTTAAGATAAACGAGCACGATCATTGGTCAGTCATGCTTGTGCGCTGAAGTAATCATAGATACAGTAGCCTCTAGGCGCGGCTAAGTGAAACGTGCCAGTCTAGCAGCTCACTGTTGCACCACAGACAGTGCATGTGTTGGAATGCTAATGCACATAGTCACTGGGGTAACAGAAAAGTAGACTAGACCATGGGAAGGAGCTTGTAATTGACCACTGTTAAAATAACAACTGGAGATCTTTTGTGCATTCAACGGATTCAATAATAGACAACATACCTACCCTAAATGTGCCCAGATAGGAGACATTCACTGTACATCAACATGAAAATAAAAGAACAAATCAAAGGAAACTTTGTATTGTAGTATAAAAGAAAGCCTTGCATTGTAGATGAGCAGATATTTAGGACACACATTTGTTCAATGTAAGGGTATTTGCTTACTTGATGAAGCCCAAGTAGAGAGCAAACCATTGTTTACCACTAGGAAATCAAAGAATTCCATGTTGTAGTATGGGAAAGCAACAAGGTGGATCTCTTTTCAAAGTAACTTCTGAAACCACAAAATCCATGGTGTTCCCTTAAAAGCTCCCAGCACAATGGCTCTGCCTAGACGCTGAGCCCACCTCTAATCCCCAGACTTCACCACCATGGTTTCAAGTATATTCTGGTGGATGCCACACATGTAGAAGAGCATTTCTCCAAGTATCCAGCAGTGGGGGAGGGGGTTGGGGTCCAAAACTAGCTACATCGAATCATTTTTGTGGTAGAAAGAAAAGAGCATAACGCACCCTAATGGCAAAGTTTTCAGCATAATACATGATAGATCATGGTGTATACTCAAGAGTATTCATTAAGTACATCCCGACAGAGGAGGGGTGTATCTGCCACTTTCACTCACTAAAAACAGTCCCATTCCACCCCAAAAAAGCTAAAATATTCCCCTCACCAAAAAATAGGAGGCATAGCCCGTTTCCCTGCTTACATCCTCATAGCTCTTAATATGTTTGGACCAGTAGTACCCGTAGTGCCACAGGAAATAACTTCTTGTGTTACTGCACAATCTGAAGAGGTAAATATGCATCTTTGATGTGCATGAATAATTCGAACCAAAAAAAATATGAAAATATTTCTGTTCGAGTTAAAATATTTGCTCTCTCTTACAATATACTCACACTGGGACTGTGACTTGCTTTTTGACGCTCTAAAAAATAATTTTAGTCCCAACTTTAAAAAATATGGAGTAAAACTTAAAAATCTAAACTAGAAAACTGATTAAGCATGACTTTAAATGAAACAAAAAAATAAGCACTGGCAATCCAAAGGTTTCGGCT